>NC_050070.1:156425211-156758714 GCF_009764565.3 Dermochelys coriacea
ACAGGTGTTTGGGATTAGATTTAGCATAAAATTTGGTGAATTCAAATCTCCTGTCCAGCTGCTCTTCAGTATGTCTTGTGCAGCACAAGGCTAATGTGGGTCAACAGGCCCAATACACCCATGTTCTCATGTCTCATGGCATCTGCATCACTCACAAGTGTTCAGCTGACTTGAACTCAGCTGATTCTGGTGGTTTTGAGTTTCTGCTAGAGGCTTCACCTAAACCCACAGGAAAGAGGACTAATGGTTGGTGGGTGGGGAATGCAAGTGATGAGCAGGGCTCTTATCTTCTCCCTAGTGCCATTGGTACACAATGCACCAACAGCTTTCTCTTGTGTTCTTTTCTTTCAGATGATAGATTTCCAAAATGACTGGAAGCTAATCACAGTTTTCTTTAGTGCTGAAAACCTGTGTTCTTCCTGTGCCTCTATCCACCAGGTAAGCAGCCTGGAGTGTGGTCTATATCTGAGCAAGAAATCCCAGCTCTGAGTATGGGACCTTGGGATTATTATGAGCACTGACCTAAAACCTCAGCCATACTAGAACCTGGAACCTCAATCTAAAAGTTACTCATCCAGTCAGGAAACAAACATACCATAAGACTCAAAACAACTTGAATTAAGAATATCATACCAGCTGCAGAGCAAGACTTACCTGCAGATGCTACTGGTGAATAATTTCAAATAATGAATGAGAAGAGCATGATCTCTTTACATAGATACTAGAGGGGTGTGAACTATGTAAGTACCAAATACATTCTGTGAGCAGAAGAGGCATAAATTAATTTAGTACATTATTCATTATGAATTTCTTGTCCACCTCAACCCAGTACACACGGAAGGAAAAATGCTACTCACTGAATCTCCAACAGCACCTCTGAGAGCACGGCTGTTTTCCTTAGGGATCTCCCATCTCGTCCAACTCAACCTAGGCTGTGAGAGCTGACGAAATTGGAGACCTAGATGGTATGGCTGAAGGTGGCTGGTATATCCAATCATTTGCTTTGAGCAGCCGGTGTCCCAAGTCAGATTCTGATATGAAAGCTAAATAAAATGAGATGTCTTGTGTGTCTTAGGGTATGTCTACACTGCAGTGGGAAGTGGGTCTCCCAACCCAGGTAGTCAGAAGTGCACTAGCTCTGCTTGGGCTAGCATGCTAAAAATAACCATGTGATCTTTGTGGCACAGGCTAACCACTTGAGTATGTACCCCTGTTGGCCTTGTGGGATAAGGGTTAAGGTTTGGTCTCAGGTGGACAGCAGAAAAGGAACAAAAAAAACCCAAGCAAACAAAAAAGTCTCTTTAAAAGTGTAAATATTTTTCTTTGCCCCTCATTTTTCATCAGGCTACAATTTTACCTTCTTGCTTCTCTTTTTGATGTCTCTGTTCTATGTGGGTTCTGGTACCACTCTCATGTCCATAGTGTCTGAGCACCGTCAAGTAGCACATTAACCAGTATGACAGTTCACTGCGTCTTCATCATCCTTCCGAGGAGTTTCATCATTTTGGGGCACTATGTCCACTGCAGTTTTACATTTGAGCATTTATATTTTGAACTCACCACCAAGCACCTTCCCGCTTGCCCAGCAAATTCAGCTGAAAGGGGTCAAATTCAAACTGGAGGGACGAGTGAGTGGCAGATTCTCCCTCTTCTGGTGTCACTTGTCTCCTTGCTGAACCACCCCGGCTATTGAGAACTTTTGTTTCTGGCTCATAAAGATCCTTTGAAAAAGCAATTTCTATGTGCCTTTGGTGTGCACAGTTTGTATTAAATTGTCTGTTTTTTGTTTTAAAAAAAAATCCCATGAAATGATAAAGCTTGAACCATCTTCTCTCCCCCAGGGCTATAATCAATCCTCTGAAAATTACTCTATTCAAGGAGTGGAGAGGAGATAACAATCTATAAATTCTTGAGAGGCAGTAACACAAAAAGAAAGAAGGAATCATTGAAGAGGGTTAAGGGGGCATAATAAGGAGTGAGCTGAAAAGGGGAAATTTAACCAAGAGGTCAGTTAGACTCAATGGAACATGTACTAAGGAAAGTCACACAAGCGCTTTTGCCAGAAGTGGCCAAGAGTGAATTGGATGAGGCATTTACAAGGTTAAAACAGAGGCATGCTACACAAGGAGTGGATGATCTGTGACTTCCTGTGACCTGAGTGTGTCTTCCCGCAAGGAAGACAATATCTGTATAAAGATCATTTTCTGTTAGTTATGGCTTTATTGAGGTAATCTGCTCCAAGGATGGCATAATAGGTCTCTTCCATTTCAGAGTCTTTAGATGAAAAAACTTTCTCTTTGAATCTGTGATTTTATGTTTAAATTGTCTAATCATACCCAGTTAAATCATATTATTGGATCCTAGATTCCTCTTGCCTTAGGTGCTGGATAAAGCTGAATTCACAATGTGACTATTACCAGTAGCATCTCTGGTACATTAACTACATGAATGGAGCCCATCACTTCTGAGAAATATGTGACTTTTTTGCTTTTCTTGATGGTGGCTTGAATGGTCTTTTCCAGCTCTGTGCCATGAGCACATGAATATTTCCACACACCCTATTCTAAACTATTTCTCTCTTAACAGGAGAATCGCTCACTGGACAGCATGGAGAGACTTACTGGAGTCTTAGACTTCTTGTATCAAGAAGTAAGATCTCTTCACCAGGTTTAAGCCTGTACTGTACCTGACTCATTTGCCAGGTTCCCCCAGATTCCCTTACTGAGCTATATGTACAGCTGCAAAGCTACTGGGTTGGATTTTCAAATGTGCCTAAGTCACTTAAGAGCACACATCTCCTTGAATTTAATGGGATTTGTGCTTCTAAGTCAGTCACTTTTGAAAATCCCACCTATTGTCAACAAATGTTTTATTCACTTACACTTTATAGATGAAAAGACATTTAAAAAGGGTGATATATACAAAGAGACAGCTAGGTGTTTGGGTGTCCAGCTAAGGCCTATGCACCACATAAGCCCTGTTTTGACACCTTAATTGGTGCATTAACCGTGTGACCCCTCTGCACAAGAGTATATTTCACTCCTGTTGAGCCAGGCAGTACATGAAAATATCCCCATGTTTATTCATATAATACAGGGTTCTTGGGGACTAGTCAAACAATCAGACTAGCTAACACACAAGATGTCAATCCTCTAGTAATGACTGGTGCAGACCAAAGATGGGCGTCACCCATTTAAAAAAATCATGTTGAGTTTTTTTCCCCTTTCCATTTTCATCTGAAGACCACAGTGCAAGTCATTTCCTGCTTGTCTATCCACTGCTCCAGGCAAATCACTATTTCAGTGAAATATGCTGAACCTAGACCATATTGCTTTATTAATACAACTAGCATTTAAGAGTACATCTCAATGGTAAATAGAACCTTTCTGTGTTTACTGTGAATCCTAGCTAAGGTATTTGTATAGCACCCATCAAGAATTTTGTTTTTTCTCTAACTAAGTTCTAATACATATGCAAAAACTATTACTCTTTGAATGTATTGGGCCAAACCCTGAAGCCTTTTAATCATTTTTTACTCAAATCTCACTCCACAGCTCAGCTGTCACTAGTTTCAGTGAGTTTTGCCGAAGTCCCATTGGCTCATTATCATCAGAATCTCTTCCCTTCCCTTCTTATGTTTCTGTTCATGTCACTCATGCTCATAACAATGAGATATCTTTACGCATGTCCGTTAGGAAAGCTACCTCTTGATTTGGGAGAGAGGAGGTATGAGAGATTAGTACTCCAGTGTAATAAGGAACATTTCACCTCTAGGCCTTGCATACTTCACTATCTAAATGGTAATTCACCTGGTCAATTGCAATGTAGGTCAGTAATAAATGACAGCTGTCATCACCTGGTGGTCTTTCAGTGATGTATGTAAAATGAGTTGACTGGCCGCAGTTCACAACCACATCACAACCCATCTTCTCAAACTAATGTTACCCTGGCTGGCAGTCACAGGAGGAGGGCCATGGACTGAATCAGCCATGACTGAGATCCTTGATTCTTTGAGAGGGTCCCTCCTGGTCAGGGGTGATGCACATTGATGAGTTTGGAGGAAGTTGTACCAGTTCTTTGAATAAGTAGAAATCTTCAAAGGCAATAAGAGAGTACTATTTTAAAAATGAATAAAAAGCTCTAATTGCAAATGCTGCAAGTTAATTTTCTACCTTTGTCGCTGTAGGTCCCCAAAGCTTTTGTAAACCTGGTGGATTCCACTGAGCTCAGAATCTTCTCTCTTTCACACAGTGATCAGAATAAAATCAGGTAAAGAGATGTTCTTTGAACTACGTAAGGGCCATGATCTCCCTTTAGTGTTCCTGATAGCGTATTGCATTTCCATACACCCCAAAGACATGGCAACAATGCCTACATATTGACTGCACTGTATGTACTAAGGTCTTGTGAGCAATGCATTTTAAGTTTTTTCAGATGCCTTTAGTACCTAGCAAAATGAAATTCAGCACACTAACACTCAGAATGTTTTCCCTGCAGAAAATTTCTCATTAATGGCAAATAAATTCTGATCCCAGAAGCCATGAATCTCTAAAAGACTCTAGGATTCTAGAGGCCACAATGTTCAAAAAGGAATATTCTTTGGATTAAAATATTTTATAAACAGCCATAACTACTTATATAGCCATCTTGAAGCACTTCACAAGCTTGCATAGGTGACATTCCACCCATCAGTGAAATGCTCCATGCCAAAGGAGTGTTGGCAATTACATAACAGCTTAGCAATGCTATACTGAAGTTTGGGTCAAGAGCAAAGCTATTTAAGTCAAGAAGAGAAAGATCCCTTCTCCAATAGAGATTGCAAGGGAAAATTAAGAAGGCAAAATCGAATGACCAACATTTGATTTTGGCCAGTACACCATGGTCTACCCCTCTACTCTTGTAAAAAGTGCCATGTGATCTTTAATAACTACAGCTATTCAGGATATCAGTTTTACATTTCACTCAAAAGATGGAGTAAATAGCCATTGCATAGAAATAGGTAGGTAGAGAGGCCTGATGTGCCTGCTTTAGCCATCAATGAGACTTCATTGAGTTATGGGTTGAATTTGGCACAGTGTTTACTAGCAGTTCACAAATGATAATTAGTGTAGTATAACATATGGTGTGAGAATAATTGCACAGCTTGAGGGCTGCTACCACAATATTAAGGCAATAGTTCCTATGCAAAGTATTGCAAGAGAGTTCAGTTTGCTAATGCAATTGAAAATGGAAATGATTGAAAGCTAATGCTAAATTGTCTGTGGCAGCTAATTCAAATAGGAGAGTGTTGCCAACTTGACAGACCCTGGACTAAACCAAGCCTGGTGTATTTGCCATCTGAATAGGTTCAGAAGCCAAGAAGCTGTCCAAAGCATTGGACATGGAAACCAATATAATTCAGGCATAAAGTGGAAGAGCAAGGTGTCCCATGTGGTTTTTGGTCTTTGTCAATATTCAGCCTTCTGCACTGATGCTTACTGGGCCTTCAAACATGTTCTGACACATGACTGTCAGTGGCATATTAGAGTTCCAGTCATGTCCTCATCAAACAAAAATCGTTACCTGAAAGTTTGGGGGTTTTTTGTTTTGTTTTTGTTTTCCTCATTCTGAAGTAATGCATCCAGGAAGCCATGTAACTGTGTTGATGAAGACGCCAAACTTGATGACATCATATTGAGATGGTCCTACCAGGTATGACTTTTTCCATGTTTTTTGTTCTAGGGTGGTAAAGGTAGACTGCTATACTCATGTTCAAGGTGAGGGAGATGAGGAGTTATCTGTCTAATACAAATTACCTCATAATCACAGCTCTGCTGACATCTATTGTGGCTCAGTAGCATGGGAGAGTAATATAACATTAGTATAATTAAGAAATCTCAGCACCTTTGTAGATGCTAATTATTTTATAGCTTATAGTAACATAGGATTTGCCATATCTAATTAGAGCAGTGGTCCTACTAGTCCAGTATCTTATCTCTAATACTGACAAATGTCAGATGATTTAGAGGAAGCTGGAAACTTTCTGTAATACAAGTGGCTGAATGTGCTGCTGTCTTGTGTTTCTCATTCCTTCTACAAGCTGCAGGGAACCAGTTTTTATCCTTAAGCGTGAGATTTGATTACCTTCCTTAGCTGCTACTCTTTCTAAGAAAATGGTGTTAATCCAATGCAATTCTCTCAGAGCCACAGGGAGATTTCTAATTGTTGCATAACATGTTTTAATTGAATTACTCCTTTTGTCTTTGGCTACATCATTTGATTACTGTGGTTTATTAGTGATGGAGATGACCTTAAATTCATTTAAGCCATGGATAAACTGTACTGTGGTCTCTCCAGCCACATGCTGGTGCTGATCCTGTGAAATGGTTGTTATCTATCATTTAGAATGACTTGGAAAAGATGCTGAAATCTGGGAGGTATGATTTGAGGGATGACTTCACCATTATTCTGCAGCCTTTCCTCCAAGAAATAAATCTGCCTCATAGAAAGGTGAGTGAACATCCACCATTCTCTCCTTTCTGGGTCACCTTTGGAGACAAAGACAGGAATATTCAGCTGGTCCTTTTCTTTCCTTAAAGGCCTGATCCTGAGATGTGTAACTCTGGTTAAAGTCAATGAAGGTCAGGCATATAGAACACACCTCAGGATAAGCCACTAAGGGCCTGAGTGTTAATCTCACTTACAACAATGTCAACCAGAAGTCACTCTGATTTAAGTCACTTGTATAAAACAGGTGGAAGTGATCATAGAATGCCCCTAGAGGCCTGATTTTCAGAGGTGATAAACCACCCTCCACTCCACATGTTTCACTGGGCACTCTTCCACCAGGACTTACTGTCTGTATTGCTGCCCACGGAGTGGGGAGGAAACAGGCCAAGCCAGTGCATAGTTGTGGTAACTCTCTGAATAAGCCAGAGAGTAGCTTGTTGAGCCTGGTCCATGATCTACAATCAAGTAGACAAGGAGGCGGGTGCAGTGATGGACTCCTGAATTTACTTAATGTGTTAGACTCTCTGTCCAATGATACTTCCACTTTGTAAAGACATAGTTTTCAGCTCCCTGGCAGTGCTGATCATCCATGCAGGGTAAAGGGCCAACAACATTCTTGTCCAAGAATATATGAGCTGCTGTAGCAAAGGGATGTCAAGAGACCAGCTGTTGTGCATCACCCCAGTCTGCAGGGGTGGGATTTCTCCCCTGGATAAGAGCTGACATTTGAGGTGGCACTGCATATTGTTTCCTATCTGAAAATGGGGCATCAGTTGCAGGTGTAATAGGTTTGGTTTTGTTTGTCATAGCTCTCCTGGCGGACTTAATGATCATGGCATCTTACCAAAGGTCTGGGGGAGTTGTGTGTTATTGTATGGATATTCATCTCAAAGGCTCAAAGAGTTAAAGGTGTCTTTAGCCTCTCTCACTGTCCAGCATTACAAACTGATAGATAGGTTCGAGGTTGTTTTTAAACAGAGCCTTGGTTTTACTCAGTTACTTGGCAAACCCCCAAAAGCATCCATTCAAACTGAAAGTTTATTGATTAAACACAAAGAACAAGAAATTAAAACAAGCATTTATACTGAAAATGTGGTTGTGTTTATGCAAAGCAGCTTAGTCAGACCTTATCAAAATCTTTCTCCTTTTTGGAGTAAAAGTATTGAGTCTCTTATTTTCAAAGCAACCTTTCTTTGAAGAAAAGGAGCAGGTTAATTTTACCTTCAGTCCTGATGTGAAAGGCATTCACTCATCCTGTTTGTAACAGGGTGAAACACGGCTTTTGTTGATTTTTTTTTTTTGGCACCATGACCCACTGATTAGTTATGAGTGGATGCTTGGCTGGCAAGTAGACCACAACATCTATTGCTTGAACGCTGATTAGTTACAATGTGGTCAGGGACATCATCCAGTTGGACCTTTTGTACTTTGACAAGGCAGGTTTGGATGGATGCAATATGATTTTACTTCAGGATTCAATGAAAAGCCAAGAGAATGAGAAAGAATAGGAAGAAAGAAACAGTGGGTCAGAAAATAACTCCAAAAGGGAAGGGAATACAATACAAGATCATACATGCCTTCGAGGTGCTGAAAATTAGGTATCCCCTTGGATGGGATGAGGACTGGATGTCATGATAATGTGACAGCTTTTAGCACTCACAGGTGAAAACAAAGTTCTTAAACAAGAGGTAATAAAGCTAGCCTTCCTCTAAGGAAGAAAGTCTTTTAGATGAATCAAAACGTGTTGGCAGGTCAAAGGATGAGCTGGGATGCAAGGTGGGACAGGAGATGAGAGGAGAGCTGAATTGCACTGATAATATTTCTTTCAAAGACTCTTTTTTTTAAGAAAGTCAAAAAGGGGAAAAGTGGGTGGCATAATTCTTCCCCCCTCATTATTTTGTCCACTGATTAGGCCTAATATCTGTCACACCAATTTTGATCTGTTAACTTCTGACGCCACATCTTCAGTTTTTACCAAGCATGATTTCAGCAGTCCTGGGATTATATCAAAATGGCCTTTTTGCTTTAGACTAATACAGCCTCTTTGTCTGGTTCTCTTGCACTTGTTAAACATTCAGTGTCGTAAACAACTTGACCTATTTTTCATGGTTATTGTAACATCTGATGAACTTCCACATACTTTTTACATTTGAGTTCACAATGTGGGTACACTTTGCAACCCCAATAGTCACAGTGTGTCAGCACATACAGACTGGGGGCTGGTGTATAATTCAAGTAGCCACTAATAATATACGTGGCTGAACTCGGCTCTGTGTTGACAAGCTCAGCATGGCAGCTGCATCCTCAGACCACAGAGCAGTATTCAGCTGGAGCAAACAGCAGGGTTAACGCAGATGTATGAAGGATTGAAGGGTCTGCTCCCCAGGAGGCTCCCCAATAGTTTTTGTATCAAGGCGGTATCAGAAGAGATCTTCATATTCAGGTGTTCCAGGTGAGGTTGATATATCAGGCTACAGCTGAGTTTTACTCCAAGTATGTGACAACTGATTGAAATGGATGTGGCTGTCCTTGGACACTGATGGAGATGGGTTGATTGGCAAGATGATTGTTGAGATGGAAAGTAGTTGCCACAGTCTTGGCTTCACTGAGATTTCTGGAAGAAAATGGACAAAGTATCTGTGTCTTGGCTGCGATTCCCTTCAGTTCTGTGGAAGTTGTATCCAGTGTCGGAAATAAGGCTGTCACCAACATACACATTCTTCTCTGCTTGTGTATTGGGAAGGTTGTATGTGTGTATATTGAACAAAATGGGAGCCAAAACTGATCCCCTTGGAAGATCTTTGTAGAGACGCTTAATGGGACTGATTTTCTGCTCGACTTGCAGGATGCATTGTCAGTTACTAATAATCTCTTAGATGAACCAGAACATAGGCCTACAAGGAATCACTTGCAACACTTTGGCAATCAGGCTGATATGCCACATGGTGTCATAGGCTGCCATCAGATCAAAAAGGCCTTCACCAACTTTCTTTCCTGACTCAAATGCATGTTCCACATCTTGAGTCAAAGAACCTGATCTTGGGAGTACCATCCCCTCCTGAATCCAGCCTGAATGAGAGGCAGCTGGGGATAGATGACCTCATTATCTGCATCAGAATTAGTCTCTCCAGGACTTTGTAGGTATCACGTAGCAGAGACAGTGGTTGGTAGCTCTTGGGGCCTATCAGTGATTTACCTGGCTTGGGAACAGCTAGGATCTTTGCTCTGCACTGAACTTTTGGGAGTCTGCAATCCTGAGTCCAATGATCAGAAACTGAAGCAGCCAACTTTTGATGATTTGGCCCGAGGTGAGAGACAAACACATTGTGGATATTATCTGGACCAGGAGTTGATGTACAGCCCTGTCATGCTCTTGATTGGTAAAAGCAACCATCGGGTTCATGTCCACTCCCAGAGATTGCCATCTCTCAGCAACCAACCATCATTTTAACTGCACAGCTGAAGGCTTTATCTCAGTTAGGAGCTTTGCCATTGGCCACTAGCTGGGATGCAATGGAGTTTTCTGTGACTGGCAATTCTCTTTCGTCCAGACTAGAATCTCTGTTCGGTCTCTTCATAATTTGCCAGGCTTTTGACCACAGTTCATGAAGTTCAGTTTGGAAACAGTTTCTTTCTATTGCTATTGCCTGCTTTGATTTAGAAGGTGAAAAAGGTCTCTACTTTTATAACCTTGTGTTCATTCTTGGGGGATTTAAATTCCTGATATAGTCTGGCTGCATCAGATGACCATCTAGGAATAACTTCTTGATGGAATCCCTGAAGTATAAATGTCATTCATAGAAGATTAGTGTTTGAAGTAGGGTGACCAGATGAAATGGACAAAATATTGGGAGACATGGGGGAAGCCAAAAAAAAACAAAAACAAAAAAACACCAGAGTGGCCAAAGCTGCAATATTGGGACAAATGGCGTCCCGACTGTGCATCGGTCGGGACACGGAACAAAGAACTAAAAATTGGGACGGTCCCGATTTTATCGGCACGTCTGGTCACCCTAGTTGGAAGAGACCTCAGGAGGTCATCTAGTCATTGCAGCAGCTAGAACTTTATCACAGAAGGGTTAGTAATAGGGAGGCTGTGGAATCCCTGTCATAGGTTTTAAGAATAGATTAAATAAATGCCTATCAGGGATGGCCTAGATATATTTGGTCGTGCCTCCATGTGGGAAGGATGGACTTAAGGTCCTTTCCAACTCTAAATTTTTATGATTCCACCACTGGAATTTGTGGTCTGTTGCTGTCTAGTTTTTAAATTTTCAGCCCTTTTCAGTTCTTTGACACACATGATTTTAAGAATTACACTGTGACAGCACAGGCTTTCAGCTACTAGTTGTTTTTAAATGTAAAGCTATATTGCACTTGGTTTCTTCATTTGCTTTGATATACAACAGAGCTGCCTAGACCTACAGGATGTTGTACATGAGCTACTAAAGTCTGTCAAACACAGTGGCTTTTACTTGAAAAATATTGTACTATATGTACTATCAAAGGGTCAAGATTAAGTTCTTTAGGCCAGTGCTTTAAAATACCTTTAAACATCAGCTTAGAGAAATAGCTCTTTATTCCAAAGCAGGCTCTGTTAATCCTATTAGCATATTCTTTTTCAACCTACACATGTGACTCTCATTATCACTACCTGCTTTGCAGTTACTCTGATCTTCCTGCTATATCATAGAATATATTGCCCTTTCAGAGCTGCCTCCTAGTACCAAGTACATCAGTCACGTCTCTGAACAGTGTTCTGTTCTGTCTCTCTACTCAGAAGCTGCAGTGGGGGTCGGCTTCTGGTGCATGTTTACTTGTTCAGATTATTTTATAACTGGGTTTTTCCAGTGCTGAGTATCATTTTCTCCTCTAAGCATTGGTTCTAGGCTTAATGCATAAATGAGGTAGCGCTGTTCCACCATGTCTAATTCTAAAATGCTTTCTCTTCCAGGGCTGGCAGGTTAATGGCAATTCCATACCAAAGACACCAGAGGAAATCACTGAAGAGGAGTGCTCTGCCTTGGGCGTGGGTCTCTGGAACAACATGGTAAGAAGTGTTGAAGATGTTAGGGCTGAATAGGCTTAGCACAAATGCCTGGAATCAAGAAGCCAGCCAGTCCTTAAGTAGGGAGGGTTCTGCCATTAGCAATACTGCGAGGAATGGGGGAAGCTGATGAAAGCTCCCTCATAGCTACCAACCTCAGATAGGTAGGAAGACTACTCTATATTTAAAGGTGTCCAGAATGACACAGTCCAGAATGACCTCTCCTTTTAGTTACAAAGCTATGTACACTGCAGTAAGCATTTTGAAAAGTCCCTGAGATGTCCTCCTTTCAACATCAGAATCTCCTAAATATGGGGCAGGAACAAAGACACATAAGGGTACAGAAAAGTAAAGAAAAATCCCTTCTGTTGGTGAGCCTGGCTTCTCTCATAGGGTCACAGATCAGTTACACAGAACCCCATTCAAGAGAATGCATCAGGGTCTTGGCCTGGCCTTCCAGTTCCTAAACGGATGTTATAACAGTTATAACACTACAGTGCTGAGCATAATGGAGTCCTAATCTGTGACTGGGGCTCCTAGGTACCACAGCAGTACAAATAATAATAAGCCCTTTTATAACGTTTTGCCAAAATGTTCCTATTTTGAAGGGGATGGTTGGTATGGAGGTGCCTCCATTTCCGCCTCAAGGCTTGCATTGGATCTAGGATAGACAGACTCCTTACAGCTGTAGAAGGCTGAAAATGTCTCTCTCTGGGGACTGGTGCTTCAAAGAAACCCGGACACTCCTAACCCCAGAGCATAAACGCCAAAAGGCAATTCGCATTCACAACATTTGTGCATGTAATTGAATTTGGGCAGAGCTCTAGGTACTTCCACCTCCAACTAGCTGATGGTGACTGCAAATCAATGAGTGGGAGGGACAAAGTACTCTGATTTGTGACTGCAGTTAATTTAATTGGGGGCAAAAATTCAGACACATTTTTTGCACCTGTCTAAAGTGAAGTCTGGTCCCAGTGCTTTGAAAATGCTCCCTTTAGTGTATTTGCTGTTTAGATGTATCTGCTCTGTTACCAGAATTTCAGTTTAAGGCATTTCCCCCCTTTTTATTTAGAAATTTGCCTCTTCCTTCAAAATTTTCCATTGTTCTTGTTTGTTTCCTTAGTCATGCCAGCAGCCACATTTCAACACACACACACACACACACACACACACACACACACACACACACACAGACACATATTTTTAAAAAGGATTAAATTAAAGCGAATAAATAAATGGTGGTTAGTGGAGCTATGTTAAAGAAAACCACGGGGATTTGTTTTGTTTTTCTTTTCTGAGGAGCAGATATTAATGAATGAACCAGATGCTGGCATGTAAAATTAAATGTTGTAGAAGATTTTTTAAAAACTAAGGGCTGGGGGAAAGCCAATAGGTGCAGAGGAGCACACAGTTCAGGTGGAGACATCCCCTAGGGATGAATTTATTAAAGGGGAAGCTCTATAGCTTAGTAAAAAGGATAGGAAAGAAGTTGGTAAAGTACAGGTGGGAACTAGTGAAGAACAGTCAAACATAAGAGTCCCATTTAAATATAACACATGAAGGCAAAGAACTATATATTGACAAAATGTACAAGTGCTTATATACAAAAGCTAGAAATCTAAATACTAGGATGGGTGAACTAGCGTGCCTGGCATTAAAGAACGATATTGATATAACAGGCATTGTGAAAACTTGGTGGAATGAGGATAATCAATGGGACATGGTACTACCAGCGTTCATATATATGGGAATGACAGAATAGGTTGTGCTGGTGGGGGAATGGCACTATATGTGAAACAAAGCATAAGTAAAAATCTTAAATAAATCAAGCTGTACCATAGAATGTCTATGGATAGAAATTCGATGCTGGAACAATAAGAGTATAGAAGTAGGAATTTATACTGACCACCTGCCCAGCATGGTGACTGTAAAATGCTCAGGGAGATCAGAGAGGGTACAAAGGCAGAAAATGCAATAATAATGGGGGGTTTCAATTATCTGCATATTGACGGGGTATGTATAACCTAAGGAAGGGATGCAGAGATAAAATTTCTAGACACTATAAATGATCACTTCTTGAGCAGCTTATCATGGAACCAACAAGAGGAGAGGCAATATCTTAACAGAGGCTCAAACTAAATGTATACTGCAAATAAAAAAATAAACAAAACAGTAAGAGAACCAAAAAAAAAAAAAAAGCAGCATAGCTAAACAGCAGAGTAAAAGCAGCAGTTAGAGGCAAAAAGGCAACCTTAAAAAATTGGAAGTCAAATCCTAGTGAGAAAAATAGAAAGGAGTATAAATTCTGGCAAGTCTAGTGTAAAAGTATAATTAGGTCGGCCAAGAAAGAATTTGAAGAACAGCTAGCTTAGGATTCAAAAATTAACAGTAATTTTTTTTAAGTACATCGGAAGCAGAAAGCCTGCCAAACAATCAGTGGGGCCAATGGATGATCAAGGTGCTAAAGAAGCATTCAAATAAGAAAAGGCTGTTGGGGACAGTAACAAAGAGGCCTCTGGCGGGACACTACTGAGAGTATCAATTCAGGAAAAATTGCTTAGAGCAGGGCAATCACAGCCCAAGGCTGGGGTTCCTTTACTACTAAGGCACACCAAACCCGCCAAACAGCAAGGACTTCCGTCTCACTCCACTGGCTAACCAGAAGTCATACAAGCACTCAGACACTCCAGTTTCCCAGAATCACCACCAGTGCCACTCCTTATGGGGATGAATGGTTATGAAAAACAATACCCCAGTAAAAGAAAAAAGGTTCTCCCGATCCCAAAGGACCAAGCCCCAGACCCAGGTCAATATGTCCATGCATGACTCAGTTTGCAGGCGGCAGCCATTGCTCACATGCTACCTTGAATATTCCCAGGAAGGCTCCTCAGGTGTGGATTGGAGTCTCCCAAGGTCCATTGTCAGTTAAGTGTTTCTTGACTGGGCATTTACTCAGAATAGTCCTTTCTCAAGAAGCTGACCAAATGCTTCACTGATGCTACTTAGAATCAAACACATTGAGATACAAGTACATAGCCAATATTCATAACTTCAAATACAAAAATGATACACACATGCAGACAGCATAATCATAACCAGCAAATTACAATCTTTTCATAGACACCTTACTTGACCTCCTTTGTATGAGATTTGGTGCAACTATAGGACCTACGGTCACAGTTCATGTCAATAACATCACAGGGAGAAGCTAAGTGAATTCTTTGCATTGGTCTTCATTGTAGAGGATACAGGGGAGATTTCCACTCCTGAGACATTCTTTTTAGGTGACAAATCTGAGGAACTGTCCCAGATTGAGGTGTCAGTAGAGGAGGTTTTTGAACAAATTCATAAATTAAACAGTAATAAATAATGAGGTCCAGATGGTATTCATCCAAGAGTTCTGAAGGAACTCAAATATGAAATTGCAGATCTAGCTGTGGTATGTAACCTATTGCTTAAATCAGCTTCTGTACCAAATTGCACCGTTTTTTTTAAATGCTCTAGAGGTGATCCTGGCAATTACAGCCGGTAAGTCTAATTTCAGTACCAGGCTAATTGGTTGGAACTATAGTAAAGAACAGAATTGTCAGACACATAGGTGAACAGTCAAAATGGCATTTGTAAAGGGAAACCATGCCTTGTCAGTCTACTAGAATTTTTTGAGGGAGCCAACAACTATGTAGACAAGGGTGTCCAGTGGATACAATGTACTTGGACTTTCAGAAAGCCTTTAACAAGATCCCTCACCAAAGACTCTGAAGCAAAATAAGAAGTCATGGGATAAGAGGGCAGGTCCTCTCATGGATTAGTAACTGGCTAAAAGACAGGAAACAAATGGTAGGAATATATGGTCAGTTTTCACAATGGAGAGTGGTAAATTACAGGGTCCCCCAAGGTTCTGTACTGAGACCTATGTTGTTCAAAATACTCATAAAATGATCTGGAAAAGGGGGTGAACAGTGAGTTGGCAAAATGTGCAGATAGTTAAGTCCAAAGCTGACTGCAAAGAGTTACAAAGGGATCTCATTAAACTGGATGACTGAACACCAAAAGACAGATGAAATTCAATGTTGATAAATGCAAAGTAATGCCCTTTCAAAAAATATTACCACGTATACATACAAAATGATGGGGACTAAATTAGCTGTTTCCACTCATGATAGTGCTCTGAAAACATCCACTCAATGTGCAGCAGCTGTCAACAAAGCGAACAGACTTTTAGGAACCATTAGCAAAGGGATAGATTAAAAAAAACAGAAATATCATAATGCCACTATATAAATCTATGTGTGTAGTTCTGGTCAGCCCATCTCAAAAACAATATATTCGAATTGGCAGAGGTGTAGAGAAGGGCAACAAAAATGATTAGGGGTATGGAACAGCTTCCATATGAGGAGAGATTAAAAAGACTGGGATTATTCTGCTTAGAAAAGAGATTATTTAGGGGCGATACGATAGATGGTTTTGAGCAAGTGAATAGTGCAGTGTTATTTACGCCTGCACATAACACAAGAACTAAGGGTTCATGGAGGATAGGTCCACCAATGGCTATTAGCCAAGAGGGTCAGGGATGGTACCCCATGCTTTGGGATTCCCTAAATCTCCAACTGCCAGAAGCTGGGTATGAACAACAGATCACTGGAAATTGCCCTCTTCTGTGCTTTCTCTATGAAGCATTTGGAATCCGCCACAGTCAGAGACAGGTTATTGGGCTAATTGGACCATTAGTCTGACCCAGTATGGCTGTTTTTATGTTCTGATTTATCAAAGCATTTTCAGTTCCCATTTTAGGGCAGGTGAAGCAGCGAAAAACAAAATCCAGTGAACAGTTCAATAAACACAATCTAAGAATAAATCCATGCAGATCTCTAGTTTTAATTTCTGTCACTTACCAGCAGCCGGGGGGGAGGAGGGTTAAAAACTAATCATAATCAAGGCTAAGTTTTTGTCATGGTCATTTTTAGTGAAAGTCAGGGATGGGTCATGGCTTCCGTGAATTTTTGTTTATTGCCCATGACCCGTCCCTGACTTTTACTAAAAATATCCCTGACAAAAGGGGTAGGCAAGTTCAGCACCCACTACTGCTAGGGCTTCTGGGTCCCCCACCGCTGCGGTGCATGGGAGCTCGGGGGTCCCCCTGCCTGCAGGGCTGGGCTGCTGCAGGGTCCTCTTGCCTCCAGGGCAGTTGGGCAGTTGCAGGAGGTCCCTTGTCCACCCACTGCAGCTAGGCAGCTACACTGCCTGCCGGCCACGACTGGAGAGCTGTGGGGTCCATCCACCAGGGCAGTAGCTGGGAGCTGCGGGGTGTGGAAGCTGGCTAGGAGCTCCAGTCCCGGAGCAGAAAATATCACGGAAGGCAATGGAAGTCACAGATTCCGTGACTTCCATGACCTCCGTGACATAATCATAGCCTTAATCGTAATCAAGGTTGTAACCTTGGAACAAAAGGGCTGCCTCTCTGTTATCCATGAATGCTCAGAAGGATAATGTCAAAGTTCATGTCTCATCTCTTCTTTTACTGCAAGGCAGATGCCATGATAAGATGTGTCGTGCTCATGTGTCATTGTGTTTGGCTCAGTTCCACTAGCTAAATTAATAGGAGGAGGACTGAAAGCCAATTTAAGCACTGTCACATAGTCTGCCTGTGAGATCAGGCAAGTCACTTAACTTAACTGTGCCTCAGGTTCCCCACCTGTAAACCAGGGCTGATGATACTTGCCTAGCTTGCACAGGTATTACCAGCACTAATTAAATGATTTGTAAAACATCTGAAGACAGAAAACACTTCCTAAACTAAATATTATTTTTGAATGGGTTTAAGTGCAAAACTACTGAGGTAATTCACACAAATATAAGAGAGTTAGGGCAAAAATCTGCCTTTCCATCTGCTAAGCACAATTTTTTCCCCGTGAAATTTCTATGAAAGTGATTTTTTTCCCACTGGGTGCAAATAATGAGTTTACTTGAAGGGGAGGGAGATAATTTTGCTAATTTTTGCCATCAAAAATTGCACTTTGCTAACAGAAGGTGGAAACATTTTGTCTGGAGTCAGCTTGGCCAATGTTTTAAGAATCCTGGATTTCATTTGCAAACTGCATCAGGTAGGGAAGCCATAGGAGATTCTTACTGAAGTCTTAAACTAGAATCCACCTTCATACCCCTCATCCCCACCCCACATCTTTACTGGACTATGCAATTAGCATCTCAGCAGCTAAAATTAGAGAATGTATTAGAACTTTGTCATTCCTGGGTTCATGTGCTCATTGCATCTAGACTATTAAGTCTCCCTTCCCTCCAGTCTTTCCAAATCCAAGCTCTCCAGATTCCAGCATGTGCAGAATGCCACACGCTGCTGTCTTTCTCACACATATTGTACAAAGAAGTCTGACATCCCCATCACCATCCTGAAACAACTCTATTGCCTCCCCATTCATTGCAGGGTCCAGTACAAAACTGTACTCCAGGGGCAAGATCCTGGCTCCACTGATCTCCGTATATTCAAAGCTCTCCATGGATGTGTACACAGCTCCCAGACAAATTCTTGCTCTCACCTAGCATCAAACTCCCCTGTCTGCTTTCACACAGTAATCTGGTACCTGTTGATGGGAGAGCCTTCTTCTCTGCAACTCTGGCCATTGGAACAGCCTCTCTGTATCACTCTGCTTCACTGACTCTCCGTATAAATTCACATCTCTTCCGAATACATATCTTTTATTTGGCCCCCTGGCCTACACCTCTTAACACTCCCCTCTTCTCTAATTTATTCTTGTCACTTTAATTCTGGAGACATTTTGGGAAACTCATGTGTGTGTGGCAGACGTTAAGCAAAATGAAGTTGTATTGTCAAAGATGGGCCTTTCCAGGATTTGCTGTCGGCTTCTTATATTTTTGGAGATGCCATTTGAGTTGATGAACTGACCTAAGGTTGTACATCTCCATACCTCTCCTCTTTCAACATTGAAATCTCTTAGTAAAGCTGGTGATTCTCAGAAAGGCATCTTTCTGGGTAGACTTTCTTATCTGCAATCCCTTTATGGTTACCTTCAATTGCATAAGACTAGATGTCAGGTAAGAATCTTTTGAGTTCAAAAGGCACAGAAGATTTCTTTATCTGATCAGCATCTCTGACAAGGGGAAGCTCTTACTCTCATCAGAATAACATCCAGTAATATCTGTTAAAAAATAAACCAACTGCAGCGGGAGCTGATACGAGATATAAATCATGGCCAGCGTGGCAGTAAATACTCAGCAGAATAGGAAGGAGCCGATATTTTGTCGCCAAAATGCTCTCTGCTCCTTCCACTTGATGTGCGAATTCCATGCTTAATTGCTGGTCGGGAGCAAGGTTCCAACAAACTTTATATATTTAAGAAAGTGGTTTGTTAAAAATTGGCAGGTGATTGAGAAAAGCTGTGAGTAATTATTTGTATATTTAGTCCACCATCACATCACCATGCTGATATCTACAGTGGACAGTTTGATTAATTTGGGTAAATGCTTTGTAACATTATCTATGGAAATATATCTAGATGCTAAGAGCCCTTCATTTGTATTAAAGAATTTAGACAGGAAGCTTTTGCTCTTGTCCTCACTTATGATTCACGTAACAAAATAGACCATGAAAAGTCCAGCCCTACAAAATAGGGAAAAACAAGTCAGTAAGACAAAAACCCTAACTGGGTAGCGACCACAGAGGGATTTGTACTATGCCTCATCCTCTATATGCTCATTAAACATTTTACTTTTATTTTGGGAACATAGGAATTGCCCAACTGGATTGGACCAGTAGTCCATTTAGTCCAGTATCCTGTCTTTGACAGTGGCCAGTAATAGAAAATTCAGGGGACGATGAAAAATTCTGTGGTGGACCAAATAGAATAACCTGCCCATGGGATAAATACCTTTCTATCTCCCATCAGTTAGGGATTAGTTTATGTCCTAAAGTGTGAAGGTTTATATCCTTTCTAATATTTTTTAAATCTTGTCTAATGTAACTGTGGTTCTTCTCATTATCCATAAAAATGTCTCATCCTTTATTGAAATCTACTAACCTCTTGGCCATAAGCCTGTGACCATTTCTTTTTATCAGTTTAATTAAATGGCCCCTCATTCTTGCTTATGAGAGAGTAAGGTGGGAGCTCCCAAATTACTTTTTCTCTCCATTCATTGTATTCTATATTTCAGTCATGTTCCTTCCTATTCCTCTCCTCTCTAAACTACACAGTCCTAACCTTTCCAAATGCTTCCCCAACAGAAGTCTTTAAGCATTTGTAACCCTGTCTCTGAACCCTTTGTCTTATTTCCTTTTAGATGGAATGACCAAAACTGACCATTCCAGGCGAGAATGTAACAATGACTTATATAATAGCATTATAATATTTTCAGTGTTTTTTGTCCCATTCCTTATGCACACTTGCTTTTCTGACCATGGCTGCCCATTGAGCAAAGACTTTCCTTGAGTGATCTACAACGATGCCCAAGTTTCTTTATTGAGTGTTTACAATTAATTTACAACCCAGCAAAGAGTAAGAGTAGTCCAGTTATTCCTTTCAATATTTGTCTTGCATTTGTCAATATTCAGTTTCATCAGCTGCCATAATGATGCATTAATAGTTGTCCCATCTTGTGGGAAGAGCAACAAGAGGTAGTAAAAAAAACCAGTCCTGTATCCAGCCTTGAGGTGCAACACATAGTGCTTTTGCAAGGAGCGATGACTGCGTGTATTAAAAAAATGGGAATAAAAAGCAGTGTCATCAAAAGCACAAGCCCCGCTCACTTGAGATAAAAGAGCAAATCTATTAGCTGTGATAATAGCCAGCTTGTAATTCTGTGGGCTCTGTTCCCCACAAGGATGGTGCACGTGGAGTAAGGGCATTGTATTACACTTCTGTGACTCTTTATCACAAAGTAGGATCACAGGGAGTGATTAAAAATAGCACCCAAACCAAAATGAAAGAATCAGGGTGGTGCCATTGCTCCGTCAGAGTTAAGATTGTGTTCCATTTTGTACTTAAAGTGGAGAGTTCAACCCCCCCTTTTTTTAAACATTAAAAACAGTGCATCTGCCCTAATTTTCAGCATATAATCTCTGAGTAAAGCTTGAATTTTCTGAGCAGTTTCAAGAAAATCAGTTAATTAGTCTGAGCTCTAATCAATTAAAAATTGGCCCGTAAAAAAGTTTCACATATTGAGTCTTGTGATTTTTCTGGGCTTGTGACGGGGGTACCAGGCTTTCTCTGTCCCTTGCTGGAGGCGTTGCCTCCCTGACACACTCTCCCAACAGAAAGGTGTCACTGGGGAAAAAGAGACTGTGAGCTTGCATCTCTGAGCACTGCTTAAAGAAGCCGCTCAGCTCTTGTACTGGTTGAGTCAACAGACTTGGTTCTCCCGGGGCTAAAAGGGTAGAGAGGAGGCAGTAGCCAACCAGGGCCTACTAGATGAGATAAGAAGGATTGCCTGCTTCTTCTGAATTCTGGTTGATGCTGGGACAAGAGAAGAGCTCCCTGAACCTAACCCAAAGAATCCAGGCCTGTGTCAGGGCCGAATAATCCAGCTGATTTGCTGTTAAAGCAGGCAATAAACTGGTGGTGGTGGTGGTGGAGTTTGAAAACTCTAGGGGCCCTTTTGAGTTGAATCAATCAATTGATAAATGACTAGCAAGGGGTGCTGGCACAAGAGGCTTTGCTCCTGGTGAACTTTGACAAGGCCCCTTAAAAACTATTCACTGTAGAAAACCATCCTCCCTAAACGAATGAAGTGTGATTTTTCCAGAATGTAAGGTAGATGGGGGAGAGGGGGAATGCTTGGGGAAGTGTGACTGTTAATGGTAGTGGGGAGATTGGGGAATGGTGTTGGAAGGCTGGCATCCCTACTGGGGCAGAGTTAAGGTGGTGGTGGGGGAGCTCTAGTGGGGAAATGGGGCACCTCCAGGTGGAGGAGTAAGAAGTTGGTAATGTGAGATGCCTTAGCTTTTCATTGCCTTGCTTTTGTGTTTTTTTGTTGTGCATAGAGCCACCTTAAGTCACACACAACACTGTTTTTGTGTACTGGTATATGATAGAAATGGGTCTGCAGTTAAACTCTAGATCCTAACACACCTGATTTACGGCTGCATCCCCTCAAGTATAAGACACTTGTGTTCTGTCCTCTTCTAGATGGAACCAGTTGGGCAGAAAGAGCATTATCATTATACAGAGATGCTTTGGGCCCAGTGCCCATCTCAGGTAACATGACTTTCTTTTTAATGTGGGATTTTAACTGCCTCTTACAGAATTTCCAAGTTATCTAATTGTTTATACAGATGTGTGCCTTTTTTAAGAGACTACGGCTCAATCCTAAATGTGTGGGGACACACTTCCTGAGTCTGCTCACAAAGCTTTAGGTTACAAATGGCCTCTAAGCCTCTTTAACTATTTTGTATTGTTAAAATGTTGAACCAAGGATGTTTGCCTGAAAACTGGACTTCATGGCAATGTGTAGTTAAACCACCTTGCCACACTGGATCTTTCATAGTGGTTCAGTTGCTGGGTACATCTCGTCTGAAATGAATAAAGTGAATTGTTCTTTAAAGGGAGAAAACTGTCTCTATTTGGATCAATTTCAGCAGTAAAACGGAGTCCCAAACAGAGTGAAGAACTTGGACCAGCGGTGACCTGAATCAGTTTTTTGTCTGATCTGAAAGTGGCCAATTGTCTTCAGCAGCAGCTGATTATCTTTCTGTTATGGCCATTAAATGTATCTTATCTCTGCAGGAGTATCCGTATTTGTTCACATACAGAAATAGTAACTACTCATCTTCCCCTCGGACATCACAGCCTGAAGCCCTATCTCAGGTACAAAAAGCCTTGGCGTAGCGTATAAATTAATACGTGACTACACTGGATTGGTGGGGTCGGTACAAGAGTGTTGTTGTCTCATGAACATTATTACATGGGGACAATTGTGAATCCAAAGCCTGAGACTCTTTGCTTCCATGCTGTGAATGGTTGAGGACTAAAAAACTTATATTGCTGCCACATCCTTACCTAGTTGGATTTTGTGTAGCGTGGGCCAAATTGTCTTTAGTCAGCCTGAGGCCTTGTCTTCACTGCTAAAAAGGGTGTGTTTTTTATCTCAAGGTAGCTAACACAGATGAGCTATCTCGAAGTAAAAACACAGGGAAGGCAAGACAAGTTAGGTTCACTGCAAGATGAAGTAGGCAAGGTCAGCCTCAGGCTAACTTTGTTGAGTTTAAATCAGGGGTAGGCTAACTATGGTCCGCGCGCCAGATCCGGCCCATCAGAGCTTTGGATCCGGCCTGCGGGACTGCCACGCCTGTGGTGCCATGGGCCCTATGCCACTCTCAGAAGCAGCTGGCACCACATCGCCCCTGGGGGACAAAGTGGCAGAGGGCTCTGTGCACTGCTGGAACCCCACCCAATGGGAGCTGTGGGGGGTGGTGCCTGCAGGCAAGGGCAGCTCATGGAGCCCCCTTCCCCCCCTGCACTCCAACCCCTTGTCCTGAGCCCCTTCCTGCACACTGTAACCCCTCCCACAGGCCACACTCCCTTCTGCACCCCGATTCCCTGCCCCAGCCCTACATTCATGGCCCTGCATGCAATTTCCATACCCAGATGTGGCCCTCGGGCCAAAAAGTTTGCCCACCCCTGGTTTAAATTGTGGTCCAATTGAGTTGCCTTGTTATCACTGTGGTTTTACCTCGGGATAGTTCACTCATCTTAGTTATCATGAGGTTAAAAAAAAAAGAACCTTTCTGGCCACGAAGACAAGGCTGAAGTGCAGGGATCCTGGGCAATGCTACTACAGTGCTGAACATTGCAAAGGTGATATTATCCATTGTCACGAGCAAGAGTTCAGTGTGCATCATGGACCAGCACCCCTAGGAATCCATGTGAGATGTGGGCTGGTACTGCATGTCTGGTCTGATTCTCATCTCACTTACTTTAGTGTAATGCCACGGATTTCATTAGTTACTCCTGACTTATACCTGCATAAGGGGCAATAGTATCGGGCCAGTCACTTTTCAGAGTGTGCAGAGATGAGAAGGAACAGTATGGCATGATGAAAAGCAGACCTAGAAGAGAAGGATTGGGCAAGTCATAAGGCCAAAGCACTCTCACTCAAACCAGATAACTCCCCCCTTGGTCACTGTACTGGAGAGATATAGGACACATCCATGCTGGGGTCTTGTCCCAAGGGTCACTCACACCTAGATGCCAAGGGTCAATCTGAAGTTACACCCTGCTGAGTGGGTGGTGGGATCCCAGGCCTGTCCATCAAAAGAATCCAGGCCTGTCCATCAAAACCTGTAAGGAGATTGACACTAAAGGAGGTAACCGGATGGATGGGGGCACTACACAAGTTAAGCTATATAATAGTCTAAATAAATGTTAATCAATTTATTTTATCCTCCTAGATAGCAAAAAAAAGCACAAAATTCACAATAAAGGATATATTTAGTTTCAAATCAACATGTTTTAATGGTTATCAATCAATGAGGATCCATTTTTCTTTAAGAAAATAGCTAAAAAGTACAAATACAAAACATGATTAGAAATCAGTGATTTAAATCAAGTTTTCCTGCTTGTTGATTTGAATCATTATTAAAATTGGTGATATAAAAAAGCTAGGATAAAAAATCAAGGGGGATTAAATCAAAAACACAAGCCTCTACCATTTGAGACAAAGGAGCAATTCCGTTAGCCGGGGCGACTCTAGCAATTTTGCCGCCGAATTGCCGCTGCCACCCAAAAGCCTGCCATTAGCTATGATTGAGTAACAGGCTTTTACTTTTATGGGCACCATCCACCAGAAAGGTGGTGCGCACACACACTAAAGCATTCTATAACATTTCTGTAACTTTGCCATTAAATAGGGTTACAGTGCAGGAGTGAATACACAAAACAAACAAGACAAAATGAAAAAATCATGGTGCTGCCATTGCACTAGCAAATTTAAGGTTGCTTTTAGTTTTGCACTTCCAAGGGGAGTTCTAGCACGTGACTATGGTTGTTGATTATCCATGTTGGATGAAGGTTTCTGATACCCTGAGAGAGGGATTGGTGATAAATGACCTGTAGGAAGGCCGAGCCTTCACAAGAAGAAGGGGACCCCTGGAAATCCAGAGGAAGCACTAGAGAGGTGAAAATTTAGCTTAGTCATGCCCAGGAGTTAGGGGATGTCTAAACAGTGGGTCATCCTCTAACAGAAGGAAATCAGTTTTGAAGAGAGCCCAATATATAACTTGCCAAAAGCATAAGCCACCAGGTGTGCCTATTTATGTGCAATAATTAAATGGTGTGGAATTCAGTTTCACTCTAGGAAATTCAGGAAGATCTCAGTTTGTTTTTATATATAAATCCCTTGGGACACCAAACATTTATAACCATCAGTCCATAAAAGGCATCATGTAATGTCTCATATTGTGTGTACTTCCAGGAAAGGAGTTATGGGACAAGCATTCCCTGTTTTGATCGAAATCCCTCTAATATGATTCCTGTTTCAGGTACAGATTTTTTTAAAATCTTAATTGAAGAGCTGTTTCAATTGATCTTAAAGGGACACTGTCAACTAGTTTTATGCACAAAATGTAACTTTTTTTGAAGTATTAAATGATTTCATTAATGTAAAAAATACTTCAGTAATAAAAGACGCAACTTTAGAAACTTTAAAAATTCCCCTGTGGTGTTTATAAAGCCACATACACAGAATTGACCTTAAGTATAGGTGAACTACAAAGTGAAACTGGCAAAAGGCAGAAAATGAAGCTAACCAGTCTGCCCAAGTAGTAGTATATGCAATTATAATAAATCTGTACGTCTTTAGCCCCATACAGTCAATGATCTCAAAGCACTCTCTGAACAGTAATGATTTAAGCCTCCAACCATGCCAATGAGTCAGTGAACTCTGATTATCCCCACTGGACAGATGGGGAAACTGAGGCACAGATAGCAGCCATAATGTCGCACAGGATAAGGAAGTAAAGGAACACCTAGGACTCTAACAACCCAGCTTAACTGCAAATGCCACCACCTTCTCCAAAAAATTAAAAATAAAACAGTAAAAATGATGAAAAAAATTAGATATTAAGCGTTATTTCAGTTTAAACAGCCTAAGCTCAAGGAAACATGTTTGAAACATTTTGTTTTTTGTATTCCTTATCCCTTTACTTACAGGTAGTTTTCTCAGAGGTAGATGTGAATTACTGACAGATGCTTCCAGTATCACAGGTTTCTCTGACCTTAGCCTTTAATATGTTCTCGAGAGCTCCCCTGCAGACACAGAAGAGAAATGGATCATTGCAGACTTCTAGTATGGCTCCTGCTTTGCCACAGTGGGAGTTCTTTAGATAAGATTGAAAGACTCTTCAAGACTGAAAGACTCAGTCAAATTCTGGTTAAATTATCTGTTTGGCTTAATATCAGTCAGGTTTGTATCTAAGGTGGATGTACTAAGTTGGAGTTCCCAAATAAGTCACAGTTCACTAATCACATTGAATGGTCCGTTCTGTGAAATACCTTGGAGTCATCAGCCTGCCTATAATTGCGGATGGTAGTGCTGTCTAACAGTTAGTTCTGCTGACCGAGGGCCAGAGAAATGGTAGTTTAATTTCCCCTATGTTCAGAACCTCCAGCTCTTTCAGGAGCCTGTAATGTTATTCTGCAATTCAGAATTTACTGCTGTGATCTATTTTGTTCCTTTGGCAATTACAATTTTGTGTGTTCTTTTTTCAGTATAGTATGTTTTAATGGATAACTTTTCTATGTAAAGGTTCATTACCAAAAAATAAATTAAAAAAGAGGCCAGTTATAGACCCAGGATGTATATACACATTCTTAAGAAGTCAAGAAATAACTCGGATGAAGGGAAAACAAATGCTGTGCATATAGAAGATTTTAATGATTCAAGGTCAATATATGCATATTGGTGCATTGCCTTATCTTAAAATGAGAATCTTCTTTCAGTTTTATTTGTCTCACATCACAAATTGAAATATAGGTAGGCATGGCAAAATTTGCCTTTATTTTATTATTTAGACAGATATCTTTATTTTAAAGCATTTTTCTATTTTTATTAATTTTAAATGTTCACAGTTGTGCAAAATTATGGGTTTTAAGCATTTCACCCCCTATTTTTAACCATTTAAATTTTCACAGTTGTAGGAAACCACAGCAGGGGGAATCAGACAATGGGGGTGGGGATCAGACAATTATTTGATAGTAGATGGTGAGATTTAAAGCTTTATAACCGTTAAAACACATGTCAAAATGTACAAAGTAAATATCCTTAACTCAAACTCTTAAGTTCTCAAGCTCCTTTTTTTCTTTGCCTATCTGTAAATTTCAACTATTGATGAAAATATTTTCTTTTGTCAGTTTCTGTGTACAGTGAAATTGATGTTTACCAACACTTACCAATAAAGATCTAATCCTTCCAAGCCTAAATGTAAACCAGATTTTTCAAAAGAGCTCAGGGTTGGATTTTCAAGTGCTCAGAACTCACAACGGGGGTCAGATTTGCAAGAGAGCTCAGCTCTCATTCAGGCACCTAAATGTGGGTCATATTTTCAAAAGTGCTTAGCTCATCACTCACCGTGCTGAACTCTTGAAAATTATTATTTTGATGCTTAAATGGAAGAATGGCTTGCTTGAAAGCCTGGATTATAACAATAAATTAAATGACAGCCAGATAATAGGAGAAAATATGTGATACTTTTTCAAATCCAGTCTGGAATCTTAAGACTTCTGTGTGTTTCTCTCCCAGATGGATTTTGGTTTCCTTTTAAAAGCTGTAGCAATACCAAGCACCACTGCTGTCAGTGGAGCTGTGTCTGTCATCAGTCCATTTCTTGGGGCTTAATAAAAATCTTACTTTGGATAGATGCGGAGGGAAATCCCTTGGCCTTCTCACTGTAATTGATTTGCAGCAGTGGGATCAAGACTTGGCCCGATGACTGCCCTCCTAACTGCTGAGTATTCTGATCAATGCCAGTATTTGTCAATTTATCATTTGAAGCACCTAGGGTCATGATTACCTGGCTTAACATGAATATTGAACTGGAGTCTCTAGAATGCTTCATATTTATCTCAAAGAAAAGTTATTCCAATGCAGTGTGATTTGACACTCTCCTCCCAATCTTTTTTTTCTTAGTTCACAGTTTGAGGCCAGCGGACATCAAGGTGATTGGTGCACTGGGAGACTCACTCACAGTAAGTGCAGATCACTGGATAACCATAGCTGAACTGAATGATATGAGGACAGATGTGAATTCTAATGAAAGAGAGTAGTACAAACACTGTTATGCTCTGTTTGGCTAATCGTGTTCTCCATGCTGCCTTGTCCAACTATAACTGTTAATCACCTTACAGGTCTAATCTTTCTATGTGCAGAACTCCAATTTAAGTCAACAGGAATGCTGCATACAGAGGACTGGTGGATTATGCTGCACATCACATAAAAACAGTCAGGGTGAATTTGCTATAATTGCATACGTTTTTACAGCTCATAGCTAAAATCCCTAGATACTTACCTTCCTAACATAATGTAATAATAAACAAAATGTGCCAGTTCTCCAGATGGTATAAATTGGCATCATTCCATTGAAGTTTATGAAGCTACTCCCATTTGCGCCATCTCAGTGTTTGACCCAATGACTGAAGAGCCAAAGTAACATAGATCAAATGTTGTGTATACTGCACTTCTGTGGAACAATAAGCAGGCTTCTTGTTCAGGCAGATTGTGACTGTCACAGTTCAGTGCAAATGTATTTCCCCATCCATGGTCTAGCAAGGGCACCCACTCTAGGCTCCCAGTTCATAAACTGTCACCTCTCTTGGAAGAAGACCCGTTATTCTCTTCCTCTTGACTGGAGTTGTTCCTGGCTGCACTGCCTACACTGTGAGTTTCCCAAAAAGCCGGACTGCCTCAGCAAGCCTGCTTTGCTTTCTTCTCAGAGGCTATAAACAGTGTAATTGCCCACAGTTATAAGGTACCACACAGCCCTTTCTAAGCAAGCACATTTATTATTAATCAATACAGAGAAAACATATTACCAACAATACAAGGACCTGCACTCATGCTAATAGACTTATTAGTGATCACTCCCAACTCAACAAGGACTCTGGCAGGTGATCTGTCTTTCAAACCCCACCAAGAGGTGTTTCTGTGGTTACAAGTTCATAACAGCTGTTACTCAGAACAAGCACACAAGAAGTAATTCTTATGCTCTACTCCATGCTGATAAGGTCTCAACTGGAAAACTGTGTCCAGTTCTGGGTGCCACATTTCAGGAAAGATGGGACAAATTGAAGAAAGTCCAGAGGAGAACAACAAAAATGATTAAAGTCCTAAAAAACACAAGGAAAGATTGGAAAAAAATGGGATTGTTTAGTCTGTTGAAGAGACGACTGTGAGGTGGGGGACATAAATTTTCAAGTATATAAAAGGTTGTTTCAAGGAAGAAGGAGAAAAATGTTCTTGTTAACCTCTGAGCACAGGACAAGAAGCAATGGGCTTAAATTGCAGCAAGGGCAGTTTAGGTTGGACATTAGGAAAAACTTCCTAACTGTCAAGGTAGTTAAGGACTGGAACAAACCACCTAGAGAGGCTGTGGAATCACCATTATTGGAGGTTTTTAAGAGCAGGTTGGACAAACACCTGTCAGGGAAGGTCTAGATAATACTTAGTCCTACCTTAAGTGCAGGGGACTGGACTAGAAGACCACTCAAGGTCCCTTCCAGTCCTATGATTCTATGCATAGGTTAGCCTTTTCTTTATACAGCTGTTGTCTTTGATATTCAGAGACTGCGAATAAGTAATCAGCAGACAGTGCTTCTCTCCTCAGAGTGTAGCATCCAAAGCTTGGGTCTGGAGGTGGGAATTTGCACTTGCTTCCCTTGAGTATTTCCTAGGAAACCCACTCAACTTTGTTTGCACCAAAAGTTACTTCTTGTCTGGCACATTGTGTAAAATGGTCTTTTGACACTCATAACTAAGGCTCGTGTCTGTCACAGAGGTCATGGAAGTCACGGGAGGGGGCTCAGGGCTGGGGCAGGGGCTTGGGGTGCAGGGTGGCACTTACCTTGGGGGGGACTTCCCAAAAGCGGCCAGCATGTCACTGCAGATCCTAGCTGGAGAGACCAGGGGCTCTGCACTCAGCCGCCTACAGGCACCGCCCCCACAGCTCCCATTGGCTGCAGTTCCCAGACAATGGGAGCTGTGGAGCCGGAGCTTGTGGTGGGGGCAGCGCCTGGAGCCTCCCTAGCCTTCCCTCCCCTAGTAGCTGCAGGGACACGTGGAGCCGGATAGGGAACCTTCCAGCCCCACCAACTCTCTCCCCCCAGCACCACCAAGGGTCCCAGGCCGCGCACCACCGCCTGGCTCCCTCCTAACACCAGCAGGGGTCCCGAGCTGCATGCTGCTGCCTACCCCACCCCAGCAGCAGGAGTCCCGGGCCATGTGCTGCCAGTGTATTTATTCCTATTATCTTAAATGAACTTAGAGCTGTTTTGGAAAGTTTCAAAAATTTTCAACAAAAAGGGACAAATTGTCCTTGAAAAAGTTTCCGGTTTTGATAAGCTCTAAATTAACTTCCCTTAATAGGCAATCATGTCTAATGTGGGTTACACCTCTGCGTCATCCCATCAAGAATAGACAGGCTAGGTATGATTCAGTGGTGTGGAACTGAAATACCCTCAATCCTTTTAAGAACAAATACTGTATCTAGAGGGTAGCTTGGCTCATTAACTCCCCTTCTAATTGCTTTCATTATGATCAGACAGAGTGGATGGCTGTATCTGGAAGGTCTATTCACTCTCTCCCTTTCCCTTGGTATCAGGCAGGTAATGGGGCAGGGTCCAAACCAAATAATGTTCTCGATGTTCTGACACAATACCGAGGTCTCTCCTGGAGGTGAGTGCCCTAAAATTCTGTCCCATCTAAATGTTTGTTTTTGTTTTTGGGGAAACTGTCATGGTCTCTGAACTCTGGGCCCTATGGCTGCTGAGAGACACTTCTTGTCTGGCCTAAGAATCTCCCTAGGCTACTACTGAAAACACTGGAGAGAGATTGTTGTGACAGGCTGACAATGTCTTCCTGAAATATCCTATCCAGTTAGTAGGTGTTGATCTTACTAGGAAATAGTTAAGTGGGTTTTCCTGACTCGGGTCAGGTCATAGTCACCTGCCTCTGAATATAAAGGATGTGCTCTCCTGAGAGGATCTAAGGTGTGGGCTGAGCACTCCGAAGAAGCATCCCAGCTTGGGGAGGAGCCTTGAGCTAAACTTTGTTCTTATTCATTTCTTTGTTGATAATGCCAAATCCAAAGAGGGGAGTGAGTTTGGCTTCATTCTCTGTGTGGACTATGTTTTAAAGCAGGCTGGGAGTGGCACCTGTTCACATCTATATTCTTGATAGGGAATAAGATTTTTCATTCATTTGAACAAACTTCAGCCCTCATTCGAAAGCTCCAGCCTTGCATATGCACACCTCCCATCCAAAGCCAAAGGGAGTTCTACCTGCAAATGGACTGCAGAATTGGGTCCCCATTGCTTCTCTCACTCCACAAAAGGTCAATATTTCTCCTGACCCTTTCCCCACTCTAGCTACATTATACAATGCAGCCACTCGTTACAATCAGTACAGGCCTAGACTTTTACATCTGGCACTGGTATTTACTACACAGCTCAAAAGCGCCATATTGAGAATAACAATATTCTCTATTTTTTGTAACTATGAAAACTTTTATGATTTAACTGTAATCTCAGCATGTTTTTCCCATCATTTCTCACTCGTGCATTTGTAATTCGAAATATCAACTGAGTAGTGTATTAAAATACCCTCATTCCAGATTAAAGGAACACTATACAAGTAATATAGGCCCAACTTTTTAGGCTTTATTTTTTAACAGGGAATTTCAAAAGGACATCTTTATAAAAATCTAATAACAAATGGATCTCCCTAAATTTTTTTAGTACAAACACTTTTTAATAATGTAACATTCCACATTATTAGAAGCAGAATTACTAGTGCAGGAGAAAGTGTAAATGTATAGAAACAGAAAGTGAAACTGACCAGTCTAGTTTCTTTCTTCAAACTGAGTGAAATGGAAAAATATATGTATATAGCGATCACTCTTTAATCCAGTAGAACCTCAAAGTTACAAACACCTTGGGAATGGAGGTTGTTTGTAACTCTGAACAAAACGTTATGGTTGCTCTTTCAAAAGTTTACAACTGAACATTGACTTAATACAGCTTTGAAACTTTACTGTGCCGAAGAAAAATGCTGCTTTTAGCCATCTTAATTTTAAATGAACAAGCTCAGAAACGGACCTTGTCAAATCTTTATTTTTAAAACTTTCCTTTTTTTTTTAGTACCTTACATTTAACATGTACGACGCTGTATTTGCCTTTTTAATTTTTTTATTTTTATTTTTATTTTTTGGCCGGGGGTCTCTGCTGCTGCCTGATTGCATACTTCCGCTTCCAAATGAGGTGTGTGGTTGACTGGTCAGTTCATAACTATGGTGTTGGTAACTCTGAGGTTCTACTGTCTTTCCAGTGTTACCTATTTACTAACATTATCATTATACAGGCATAATATGAATACTATAGTCATGATAATAACTCACAAAGGATAATTGTATAGATTTTAAAGGGGAACACTATAGCAGAAATGGTGGAAACTACAGTCAATGTTTAAAATTCTTTCATTTCTTTCACTTAAAAGATTTAGACAGTCCGTTTACATTTCACCTTTGATTTTCTTGTGGCGAACGTACAATGTGAGGCATGCACAGAGAGTCCGTCTTTAACAAATTTTATAAACAACAATAAGGATCGCAGCCTGTAATTTTCTTCATGTGTGTATATGTATATATGCATAGAAACACTGTTAGGGGAAGCTCTATTACTTAATCCAATACCTTAGAAAGTAAATACTGTTGACTAAAATTTTTGAAATATTTTTGCTTGTTTATTTTCTTATAATAGTGTTGGAGGAGATGAAAACATAACCACAGTCACGACACTAACAAGTAAGTAGCTGTTTCCCTAACCTTGGCATATTTTTTGAGCTGTTTAATAATTTAAAGAACAGACATGAAGAAAGGTTTGCAATTTTGCAGCACGGCATACTCAATCACTTTACATTCACTATCCAATGGTGAATAAAGTTTGCTTAACAGGCACCACAGTAATTTGCTGTGCATGACATAACAGTATGTTTTGTAATTCCCTGGGGGTTTGGATGGTTCAATATTATTCTCGGTATATTATTCTGTCTGAGGTACTTTTGGAATGGATGAATCAAATTGTCTCGGTCCTTAGACTATAGAGACTACTTACTTAACTTTTCTCCTTTACCCATTAAAAAAAATCTTAAATAGAGCCATGCTGCAAGATTTGGAGTTCATATGCCTGAATGTTCAAGGGTGATTGGATTTGGAAGGTTTTCAGTTCACTATAAAAGATAAGATCCATTTACAAAATTCAGATCCAGATTTCAGAGTAGCAGCCGTGTTAGTCTGTATTCACAAAAAGAAAAGGAGTACTTGTGGCACATTAGAGACTAACAAATTTATTTGAGCATAAGCTTTCGTGAGCTACAGCTCACTTCATCAGATTAGCACTTTGGTTTTTAACAACTCTGAAGATTTGGGAAGTTTGGACAGATCCAAACCGATCTCTAAATTTACTGTGAGTATGTAAGAGTTTGTAACTTGATTAATATTATGTAGTCTTGTATTACTCAGCAAACTGATCAAAATGATATTGCTGGGCATACTGCCCATGTTGTGCAACCAGTTGAAATAGACATCTGAATTCATTAAACTGAGTAATCTGGAGGTAAAACAATAATTGAATGGTGAGATTTTTGCACTCATAATGTATTAACGGCTACCTTCAAGTTATTAACTGGGATCTGCTAAAGTCCTTCTGGGGCAAGTTCTGGTTTTAGACTCCATCTCATTACCCACTGAATTAAGTTGCATTTCATGGGTCTCTTCTTTTCCAGATATTCTTCGTGAGTTTAATCCTTCCCTTCTAGGCTACTCCATTGGCACAGGGAAGGAGCACTCATATAATGCCTTTCTGAATCAGGCTGTGTCAGGAGCTCGCTCTGAGTAAGTGAGGACAGATAAATACTTTTTTTTTTTAATGGGGAGTAGATTTTTTTTTAAGTTCCAGTTAGAGAAGTGCCAAACCTGGAATGTTCTTACAGGTCTGTGAATGCTCCAAACGTCAGTAGGTTTAGACATAAAATGGAATTTAGACACTCCTAATGTTTGATTTTGCAAATGTGGCCAATAAAGATGTATAGAACCCAAACTCGTCCTCCATACTTCATCTCTAGCCTGACAGCTAAGAAATTTGCCAAGGGCCAGTGTGGTTTTCCTAATCATAGTAAAGGAAATCTTAGCAGTAACAATATAATATTTTGCCCTTCTCTAGCACTTTCATCCAAGGAGCTCAAAGTTCTTTACAAACATTGACTAATGAAGCCTCATAGCCCTATGGTGAAATAAATTGTTATTCCCACTTGACAGAGGAATGTGTGGGAGGAGGGGTGGAAGAAATCCTGGTCCCATTGAAATTAGTGGGAGCTTTGCCATGACTTCACTGATTTCACCCAGGGATGCTAAGGGACAGAGAGGGTATTGAGGGCTCGTAGTTCCTTTATTCGTAGTTCCTTTATTCTGCCCAGAGGCGGATTTTGGAATTTATATATGTGTCAGTGTGTACCGCGCAGGTTGATGCCATATAACTTCTTATAACAGTAATCTCACAAAGATAGATAACTCCCAGTAAGTGAGAGATCTCTATGGCTGCTATCACTCAAAGAGATTATCCTGGTCGGCTGTATCCTTCCAGTTGGCTGTAGGTTGAAGCAAAATAAAATCAAAGTATAAAGAGGGGAATTTTTTTAAAAAAGGTGTAATTACAAGAAATGAAAGATTGTTTCTGAATGCATTTCACTGGGAGGCAATTTTTTAAATTCCCTTAAACCTGCACTGCTCGCAGTGACCCATCATCCCATTGAAAAGGGCTGGATTTTTTTTTTCTCTCTCTCACAGCTCTTTGTCACTTTTCTAACAGCACTGGTCATCGGCAGGGATGATACAAGGCAATCTCACAGTGGCTCTTCCAGCCACCAATAGTCTAGGGAGGGTGTGACTGAACTCTAGTCTTAAACTCATACACACTGCTATTTGAGGTCCTTTGGCATGGGTAACCTTCTGCCTGACCAGGAACCATTCTCTTAAAGCTAAAACCTTCAAATACACTGAATTACAATAGGCCAGTCCCACCCCAAAATAGATTCTAATGTATTTCCCTCTTCCATCGGGGATGGTGCACTATGTAGCCTTCACACAGCACCCACAGTGCCAGATGCCTGATGGATGCTAAATGTTTCTTCACTGTTTCTTCAACTCCAGATGTGGCTTATTTCTGTAACTATATTTAGTCCAATAAAAGTTGCAACTGGAGTCTTCAGTTCAATACCACATTGTTTGAATGGGTTGTCATGGACTCTGCTCATACATCTGCTTTTCTCAATGCCCTGTTCATCATGAAGTGTTCATCAGTCATTTTCTTCTTTTTTAATATTTAGGAATGTCCCTTCGCAGGTGAGGAGACTGGTGGACCTGATGAAGAATGATACTGTGAGTCTTGGCTGGCATGAATATCTTTAAGTATGATACAACGGTCTTGGGTCATTAGTCTCTAATAGCACAACAGATCAACAGTAGATGTCAGGCAGAAATCTATGGGGAGGGCAGTGATAAAGTGAATAGAATACAACATCCCTCTGTGCAGTGTATATCTCAGCATACCATCAAGTAGGGCTTTTTGTCTTCATTACATAAAGGGTTTTTTTACAGTGAGATAACTAATGCACGCTAATTACCTTGCTGTAAAATCCTAGTGGAGACAAGTTTTTACCATTAAGAAGTTAGGCAACTTGGTCTACGTGATACCCCAGCTGGTGGTTGACTTTGTAGAGCTTAATTCACAAAATAGCTATAGTACCTTGTCTCCACTGGGATTTTACAGCAGGATAGCCAACATGTTAGTTATCCTGTGGTTTAAAAAAAAGCCCAACTTCTTTGCAGTGAAAACATAGTCTGAGTTCCCACAGCAGTTGCCTCCAGCCATCACCTTTCTTGGAGTGTTGTCCTGTTGTTCCCTCCTGCCAGACTGGGGCCTTGCATTGCAGACCTTTTCAATTGACTGTGATTACCTCAGCAGACCTGACCTGCAGTTGTGTCCCCTGAGAGAATGACAGGGTTAGCCAGTGACCAGCCAGTTATAACAAAGTTTGTTTTATTCAGAACAAAAACAATTCAGAGAAAAGGAGTACTTGTGGCACCTCAGAGACTAACAAATTTATTTGAGCATAAGCTTTCGTGAGCCGATGAAGTGAGCTGTAGCTCACGAAAGCTTATGCTCAAATAAATTTGTTAGTCTCTAAGGTGCCACAAGTACTCCTTTTCTTTTTGCGAATACAGACTAACACGGAGAAAGCATATCTTAAAAACAATAAACAGCTTCTACCCATGCCTAGCTTACTAGGTGGTCACCCATCTTCCACATGGAGACCTGGAAGATCTAAAAATACTTCAGATCTTCTGCCTGTGTCTGTGGTCACAGTCTTATGCCTGTCAGTTCTTGATAGTGTCTGACTCTCCCCAGGTCAGGGCTGCCATTCTATACAGATTCAAGCCCTTTGTGTGTTTTGAACCATGTCATACCAGTGGTGTCTCTTCCTCAGGGTAAACTTAACTGACTTTTTATCTGTATTGTTTCTAATGGAGATTTGCATTAATTACCCTCCATTGCTTTTAGTTCCTGCAGGAAATTTACTTATCCATTTAGCCAGGAATACAATCACTAACAAGTTCATAAAGATACATAAAATAAAATTGAACAGTAGACTTTGAATATTCCATGATTCCATCGCATCACATCTGTCACCACAGTGCTCAAAGCCCCTTAGCCATGACCAGAACTCCATTGTGCTAGATGCTGTACAGACACACAGAAAGACATAGTCCATGCCCCAAAGATAAACATAATTCTCTTTTAACTTGTTGCAGGGCAATTTTCCCTATCTTATCTTATCTTATCTTATCTTATCTTATCTTACGTTTTTTATGTATTTTATTTTATTTTATTTTATTTCATTTCATTTTATTTTTTTCCCTGAATACAGAGAATAAATTTTCAGGAAGACTGGAAGCTCATAACACTCTTGATAGGAGGAAATGACCTGTGCAAATTCTGCAACGATCCAGTAAGTCACTAGGGATCTTAGATCTGTCTCTTATGTGAACTTGAAATGTCATTGTTACTTGGTACATTTTGGAGAGTGGGAATAGTGGAGCTCAGCTAGGTAGACTTAATGGACCAAACTGGCTAGGTTGCATATGGACAGCTCTCAGCATTCTTCTGAGACGTGACGGTCATTCAACCTGAGATTGAGATAAAGTAATGTAATACTGTTAAGAACTGCTACTGATTATTTGATTGTAGCTACTTTATTTTGCTACAAACTAAGCTAACTTTCTGTTGATCAAGTTAGTTCTTTCCATATGTAGATAAGATAATAAACTGTCAAGAATTTTCCCCATTTCATCTTACCAGTGTGCTATATCTTTTTTCCCTCTTTCATGCTGCCAGCGTTCAACATGATGTGTATACTACGAGATACATGGACATGAGAGAGGTTCTATCCATAGTTCATGGCAAACTCTTGATTAATGTCCAGCCTCCTCTATGCACCTCTCACACAGTGGTGGTACCTTGTTGTTTTCCCTGTAGACTAAGAGCATAATGTATGCTTTCCATTCTAGATGACTGATTTCAGATAAAGGAAAATAAAGACTGTAAAGTCTCCATGAAAGAAAGAGAGCAAACACAATGACTTACTAACATTCTGCATCTGAACTGAAACACAAGATGGTAGGGGTCTGTGCAGGAGGGTGGGAGACTCCTCTTACATTCAGAGGAGCATGATGTCTCCTTTATGTTACAAACTAGAATGTGGCTTGGTGAGCAGAGAAGCAGGAAATACATAAGGGAAATGAGTGTGTTGTCTGGATTTATAGAGTGGACTAAAGGGGTGTCATTAGGAACAATGGGATGAAATTGAGCCAAGCAGAATTAATGATGAATATCATGTGAGGGGGGCGAGAAAAACTTTTAACAATAAGGTCTTATTAGACTATTCCATAATCTCATAAGAGAAGGGGTAAAGGCCCAATTACTTGATACGATTAACAGAGCTATTCAAGTATATTGTAGGGGGAAATCTTGCCCTGGCAGAGGGAAATGGACAAGGTGACCTAATAGACTTTATCTCACACTAATTTCTCTGTTTGTCCGGTACACTTTTCTGCATGGAATGTACTTGCAACTGAGATTTCATGGAACTCAAGGACTAAATGGGAGGCAAGTTGCTAATAGCCCACAAACCTGACTTAGAAAATACTTTAATATTTTACTTTATTTATATGAGAAGAATGTTTCTTCAGACTGACCTCCATTGATGAAAGTCTTAGTGATGGGATAGCTGTGCTTCTGATACTACCTGTTAGTGAGTGTGGAGGAAGTTGTGACATCTTATCAGTAAGCCCAGCGGAACTGGCTGTGTGAATGGTCTCTGATGGTTGCCAAATCCTTCTTTCCTATGATGATACCCAAGAAGGGAACTGGGGAAGCAGAGATGCTCCAGAGCTACATGTTGTGCCAATGTACCCTGAACTAAGAGTTCAATCACTGTAGTCTAAGAGTCAGCTAGTAGCTTCTGTATCTGCCTGAGGAAACAATGCCCAGAACTAAATTCAACCCTTTGTTTCAACAGGTGCATTCTTCTCCTGATAACTTCATCAACAATATAAAAATAGCTTTGGACATACTTCATAGAGAGGTAAAAAGCAATCTTTACTGCTAACCTAGGGAGAGGGGTCCGATAGGAAAGACAAATTTCTTGAGCTTCAGTGGTTGGTTCTAAAGTTATTAATTTGTAGTCATACTTAGTTTCACATTCTAGTATGGGCAGCATTGTTGCATGTGTAGATGTTTCATAGAGTAATCTCTAATCCAGGGGTTCTCAAATTTAATTGTGCTGTGCCCCCCTTCTGACAACAAAAATTACTACACGACCCCAGGATGGAGGACTGAAGCCTGAGCCCGGCCAAGCCCCGCCACCCCAGATTGGGGGGCCAAATCCAAACCACAAGGGCTTCAGCCCTGGGAGGGGGGGCTGTAACCTGAGCCCTGCTGCCCAGGCCTGAAGCCCGAGCCCTGCCATTCAGGGCTGAAGCCCTTGGATTTTGGCCCTGGGCAGTGGGGCTTAATCTTCAGCCCCAGGCCCCAGCAAGTCTAACATCAGTCCTGGCAATCCCATTAAAATGGGGTCATGACCCACAGTTTGAGAACCGCTGCTCTAATCGGTAGGAAGAATTTAAGGAAGTATTTTACAGAAAGAATAGTGATTGCAGGGACTGGAATTCCACCTGATGTGTTGGGAGTCGGGTAATGTAAATATATTGACAAATATATGGTATTTCATGACAGTCATGTAACTATGCCTAGCAGTAGCATATCTGCCCACTCATTGTACAGCACAGCCCCTATTATTTTTATTAAGGGACATATTCTGATATCCTTTTTCTAGTTGAAGCTAATGGGACTATTCATGGAGTACGGGGCTCCTCAGCATGAGTGAGGGTATCAGACTCTTGCCTCAAGAGAGCAGCAGTTTTTGGATCTGGCCTTGTTAGAACCATGCGTCTCAGTGGCTGCAGCTCTGTATTTAAGGTAGAACAAACCCAATTTAGGATTTCCTGTTGAGATTAATACTCAGCCAGGCCACTGGGAACCTCTAGTGGAGATAGTAAAGGTTGTTTGGATCAGCAGATTAAGGTACATTTTCTATTAGCAACAAAAAATCTGACCAGTCCCAGACCTGCTTGCCTGTGCTCGGAAGAGCAGGGGCGGCACTACTGTTCTCTGTTAGCTTGCTTTAACTTTGTTTATTCTCTTGGCAGGTTCCTCGGGCATTTGTCAATCTGGTGACAGTACTTCATATAGTAACCCTCCGGGATTTGTACCAGGAGAAGACCATTAGCTGCCCAAGGCTAATCATGAGGTTTGACAGACTTATGTTCCAGCTTTCATCCTTATTCAGGAAAAGCTGTAAGATCTTCAGTGGAAACCTTCCCCTTGAAGGAAAAGGATTACAATATTTCAGATAATTAAGTACTATTTTCCTGTGTGTATATAAAATACATACACAGTATAGATTATATTTTCAAAGCAGTGTTTCAAAATACCTGTCTCTCTCTTTCACTGTCTCCAGCTTGGGACTACTGCCGATGGAACTGCCATTTTAATTATACAACAGCAAATTAGACTTCCAACTGCAAAATTGATTAAGAGCTAGCACACACAGATCAGCATTACATTGTTTGAGAAAGGCAGCTAATTTTCAAAATTATTAAAATGAGGGTTTTAAAAAGATGATTACATTAATCCAGTTTTATTTAAATTACAGAATTTACCTTTAAAAGTCTTCTGCTTTCACATATGTTCCAGTGGTGAGCTACATTCTTTGAGCCCTAACCTATATTAGCTGTCTCTCACCAACTGGTGGTTGTTAGATGGATTGTTAATTAGTCTTACAATTAGATTTGTGGGATGTTTAGTTACTCGGTATGTTGCTTCCAGCAGTGGGGAGAGTAGGAAATCTTTTTCTCCCTGTATGCATATACTGAGTAACCAGGAGATGTGGGGAAAGAAAGGAGGTTCCTTCTCTGTAGTGTAGTTAGTAGCCATTTCCATTAGTGGCCAGGCCAGGATTTAGGGAGGCCCGTGTGTTGACACTATGCAGCACAAGCCATGACAGCCTGGGAGCTGAAGAACCACAAGATTGGTCTGTGCTCAGCACCCTCAGTAGCAATCCCTATTCTATTCATTACAGCTGAGTCCATGAGGACATCACTCTGACATGATAAGGTGGTGGGAAAGATCGGAAGGGCCCTGTTGTTCACTGAGTGGAGTTTCACAGAAGGAACATGATGACACAGCATTTTGCTGTGATTTAGTGGCTCTCTGACTGTCAGTGACAAAGCAGCTCTTACAGACTGAGTGCTGTTGGCTTAGAATATCGTCTCTATTTTGCTGCAGTTTCCTTTTGACAAAGTACAAGCTTATCACAAGATCCTAATCACTAGGACAAGGCCAGGATGAGAGCCTGTGAGAGTAGAGCTGAGTTTCTCTGATCTCTTAGAAATATATCTGTTACCTTCCCATCCTAACCAAATGTCCTGCTGTAGTACATTTGTGTCTTTCTGGCAGCAAGGGGATTTATAGGTCTGGCAGTGAGCCAGGTGTACAGAGGTTTAAATAGGCGCAGTGTAGAAGGCTCATGAATGGCATGTTACTGACATACATTTCAAAATACAACTTTGTACTATTTTCAGAGTAGCAGCCGTGTTAGTCTGTATTCGCAAAAAGAAAAGGAGTACTTGTGGCACCTTAGAGACTAACAAATTTATTTGAGCATAAGCTTTCGTGAGCTACAGCTCACTTCATTGGATGCATTCAGTGGAAAATACAGTGAGGAGATTTATATGCACAGAGAACATGAAACAATGGGTGTTACCATACACACTGTAACCAGAGTGATCACTTAAGATGATATTACCAGCAGGAGAGTGGGGGTGGGGGGTGGGGAGGAAGAAAACCTTTTGTAGTGATAATCAAGGTGGGCCATTTCCAGCAGTTGACAAGAACATCTGAGGAACAGTGGGATGGGGGAGGAAATAACATGGGGAAATAATTTTACTCTGTGTAATGACCCATCCACTCCCAGTCTCTATTCAAGCCTAAGTTAATTATATCCAGTTTGCAAATTAATTCCAATTCAGCAGTCTCTCATTGGAGTCTGTTTTTGAAGTTTTTTTGTTGAAGAATAGCCCCTCTTAGGTCTGTAATCAAGTGACCAGAGAGATTGAAGTGTTCTCCGACTGGTTTTTGAATGTTATGATTCTTGACGTCTGATTTGTGTCCATTTATTCTTTTACGTAGAGACTGTCCAGTTTGACCAATGTACATGGCAGAGGGGCATTGCTGGCATATGATGGCATATATCACATTGGTAGATGCGCAGGTGAACGAGCCTGTGATAGTGTGACTGATGTGATTAGGCCCTATGATAGTGTCCCCTGAATAGATATGTGGACAGAGTTGGCAACGGGCTTTGTTGCAAGGATAGGTTCCTGGGTTAGTGGTTCTGTTGTGTGGTGTGTGGTTGCTGGTGAGTATTTGCTTCAGATTGGGGGGCTGTCTGTAAGCAAGGACTGGCCTGTCTCCCAAGATCTGTGAGAGTGATGGGTCGTCCTTCAGGATAGGTTGTAGATCCTTGATGATGCTTTGGAGAGGTTTTAGTTGGAGGCTGAAGGTGATGGCTAGTGGCGTTCTGTTATTTTCTTTGTTGGGCCTGTCCTGTAGTAGGTGACTTCTGGGTACTCTTCTGGCTCTGTCAATCTGTTTCTTCACTTCAGCAGTGTACTATGTCTTTCAAACTGTATCCCAGAATGCCCTGTAAAGGTAAATAATTTATCTCTGTCTTGGCTCCTCTTTATTAGGACCTATAGGCTGTGAGCATACATGTGCTATTTCTTTAAATCTGTAGCAGGAGACCAGGAGAAGGGCTTGGGCAAGGTTCTAGGTAGACACTATAGTGAAGCATTATTTATTTGTTTATAATTATAAATAGAGAGAGGGGGAGAGATTAGCTTTAGGGATTGTATCTTTTTCCTTTTTCTGCCAAAGTTCTTTTTCCAGTGTTAGAGTAAGCTACTCTTTCTGATGTTCTTCACTGTAGTGACATGATAGAGGAAGAAAAGAGATGTTTTCTGCAGAGATTTGTAATGAAATGGTGAGTAGAGGTGTTACTAGGTGATAGGAGAAGCAGGGGTGAGATTGCAAGGAGTTACTGACAGGGCCAGTAATGGATGAGGGGAGATAGATAAGGGTGAGGGGGAAACTGGAGCAAGTCTATAGAAATTTTGCTCTTAATTATATCTGTGCAATCCCTCTGAAATGAATGGGGCTGTGCAGAATTTGGCCCGCAGTGACATATCTGGCACAGTAACTATCTCCTCACCTTACATGAATGCATTTATCCCTAATAAATGTGCTTAAACTTCAGTGTGTCCGTATTTATTGGGAAGACCTAGATATTGGAATCAATGTTTTCATGGATGAGCCTTTCACAAAAATCCACCTTTGGAGGAGTCCGTTACCCTTTGGGTTCTTGTACCTGTTTTCAGGGGAAAAAAAACAATAGACTGCAGCACAAAAATTAAATATCACTTTCTTCCTGCAGGAATCTGTGTCCTTGTGTATTGAACTATGATGACAATTCCACTGAAACTAAGATGCTAGAGTCTTTTAATAGAAGGTATCAGGTAAGGCAGAGGAAAGTATTAAGAGATTTAGCAGAGAATTGCTTAATAATCCCTTTGTTCTTTTTTAGCAGCAGTCTCCCTTTGTTCTTCTGGGAATAATAAACAAATTTTTCTAGCAGTGATAATGCTTGAAGTGACTGACCCAGGGACCTGTCAAAGTCTAGTATCTACTAGAGATGGGGAACAAATTGTGCTCATGTTAGTCAGCTGCAGATGCAGCGAAGTCACTCTGAATTGAGTTGGAGGGGGCAGGTGAGAATCAGGCAAGGAATAGGGGCAGATCTGCTGCTCATGATCTTTAAAATGTGATTCAGAAAGATACTAAAACAGAGTGGCTCTTTCAGACGGATCAGAGATTCCATTGAAGCAGCAGTTCTGGATACTTCTCTTGCTGGGAAATTGGATTAAATTGAGGAGCACTGGTAGTTCAAGAATGAACTCCTGTGATGGAGATCAGCTGAACTGAAAGCATTTCAGTGGTTCAAGAAAAATCCCTGGTACCCCATGATGGGAAATCCTATTAAAGTGGGAGCTCTCTCTAGGTCAGTCAGCTGGCTTTTGAGCAGTAGGTCATATGCAGCCTCTATGATGCCTTTCTGATGAGGAAAATCAAATGAGTAGTTTTCTAATTTGGGTTTTTGCAAGCCAATGTTTCAAGAAGCTCATGACTCACTGCCTTGTACAAGAAGGGAATCACCCTTGGTTTCAGGTTTTGCATGTTCGGATGATGAGACTTCTGCAGGAGGGTCAGCCTGGGGCCTAATAAGCAGAATGCAAGAAAAGGAGCAGTGAGTGATTGTTCTGCCTCCTTCTTTAGGAGGAAACCCACCGATTAGTTGAAAGTGGAAGGTATGACACCAAGGAAGATTTCACAGTGGTCATGCAGCCATTTCTGGAGAGAGTGACCATTCCAAAGACTGAGGTAAAAAACCATGAGCCAGATCCAGACCTGGTGCAACTCCTCTGAATCCTTAAACTTGCACCCCTTATACCAACTCTAAATTTGGCCCTCGGTATTCTGCTTTGCTAGTTTGTCCAGTTCAAGTGAGCCACGATCCAAAGCAGCGGGAGATGTTTTTGGAGGGGATAGAGATTGTTGGTAATACTGCTGAGTGCCCATGTAACCTTGGCCTCAGACATGGCAAATTGTATTAGTTGTAAGTTTTAATCATATTTGTAAAGTGCTACAGTACTCTTTAGTTCTCAGTCAGTGGCTTGGTCTGGCCCAGGATGGTAACTATCTTGTTCTCAGAGGCCCTCAAGACTATTTTCAGGGTCTGGGGTAACAGAATTTTTGTTGGAAGAGGAATGTGATAATACATCAAAAATGCTGGCATTTTTGGTCATATACTTACCCCTTTTGTAACAGTACTTGTCTCTTTCCACAGGAAGGGTTGCCCGATAGCTCATATTTTGCCCCAGACTGTTTCCACTTTCACCAGAAGGCTCATTCCCAGGCTGCTCGTGCCTTGTGGAACAACATGGTAAGACTGAAGAAGATATCAGTCTCTGTCTCTCTCTTCTCTACCCTGTCCTTTTGCAGCAAAGAACAATGACCCACTATTTAGCTGCTGAACTACCCTACTTCTGTTGAGAACAGAATTGTGTTTACTACAGGTGGGCACTATTTCCCTTTGTAATGTAAAGTCACCTGGACACAAACTGGCTGTGTCAAAGAATATATCCTGGGGTATAGTCTTGTAAGCACTTAGGACCCTGCACCAAGAGATAATCAAAGTGTGGGATATTACATCATGCATGCTACATACGTAATATTGAAAGTAGCCAATTTAATATGTTTTAAATGTGATAAAATCCTGGGGCCCTGAGTTTTGTGAGTTAAGCTGCTATTTCAACATAGAGAGATACAGTACATAGAAATTTTCTTGCTGTTCTACTTGTTTCCATAGGCTGATAATATTCAGCTATTCATGATCTTCCATTCTCGTTCTCATTTTATTTCTTCTTTCCCATGTTTTCTTTCTGCCATGCAGTTGGAACCCCTTGGGAACAAGACCGATGCACCTTTTCTTGAAACGGTGATAACTCTCAAATGTCCAAGTCAGGTAGGTTGAAAAATATTCATGCATGTACCACATGCCTCATTGTTCATTTATGAAGCAGTCACAGCTTTTTGTCGGGGATCTTGTGCAGCGCATTCCAGAGTGGTAGCTCCACTACCTTGGAGAGAGTGCTGGATGCTCCCTGTCCTCTCTCTCCCTTCCTCCTTTTGGGTAGTTAATACCTGGGACATATATGCTTCCCAATGAGAGTGGACTGCAAGAGGGAGGAAAACTCCTGGCACCCATGCCCTCAAAGGCTAGCACAAAGACAGCAGCTTTATGTTAGTGCATAAAAGCTGGAAATCAAACCTGCTTAAACAGACCTAAGAATTCAGAGCAGTAGCCGTGTTAGTCTGTATCAGCAAAAATAATGAGGAGTCTTTGTGGCACCATAGAGACTAACAAATTTATTTGGGCATAAGCTTTCGTGGGTTAGAACCCACTTCATCAGATGCATGGAGTAAAAATGCAGGAGCAGGTATAAATACATGAAAGGATGGGGGTTGCTTTACCAAGTGTGAGGTCAGCCTAATGAGATAAATCAATTAACAGCAGGATACCAAGGGAGGAAAAATAACTTTCGAAGTAGTAAGAGTGTGGCCCATTACAGACAGTTGACAAGAAGGTATGAGTAACAGTAGGGAGAAATTAGTATTGGGGAAATTAAGTTTAGGTTTTGTAATGACCCAACCGCACCCAGTCTCTATTCAGGCCTAATCTGATAGTATCCAGTTTGCAAATTAATTCCAGTTCTGCAGCTTCACGTTAGAGTCTGGTTTTGAAGGTTTTTTTGTTGAAGAATTGCCACTTTTAGGTCTGTTATTGAGTGTCCAGAGAGATTGAAGTGTTCTCCTACTGGTTTGTGAATGTTATGATTCCTGATGTCAGATTTGTGTCCAGTCTAACTTCACCTTCCAAGCTGAGTATTTATTTTTCACACTTCAAACAGCATCAATGAGGAAAGTGAAGGGTCGGATTCTCAGCTGGTGTCAGTCCGCATAGCCGCACTGAAATCAGTACTGCTACCCTGACACCAGTTGGTCCAGAATGTTTAACAGCCTTTGCTATAATAATCAGATGTTGTTAGTCAAACTGGTAAAGGCCGCTGAGAGTGTCCAAGAGAATGTGTGTGTAGTTACATTACCCATATATGCCAGATGTTTCCTTATTTGTATGGCTCATAAATATGTCTGCAAAACCAGTTAGAGAGGGGCAGGGCCCTTTTTAATTCCTGAGAATAAGAATATGCAGTAATTTTAATGGTCTACAGGCATGTTTGAATTGGTGGCTGGGGAACAGATATCTCCATATATTCTTCTGCAGCTTCATGTTGACTCACATTTCCTTATTTCATAGGCTGAGTCATTCCTCAGAACGTACAGGAACAGCAATTATACGTATCCCAACCAAACTACGCCAGACATAACAACACCGCTACCATCATCTGCTAAGATGACCCCAGCACAGGAACCAGATCAGGTAGAGTCTGCACAATCATTGATCACTGGAGGCATTTAGGAGGCTAAGGGTACAAAAAAAGGAAGGTAGCTCTAGGGCTGTGGAAAAGGCTTGCATCACCAACCACAACTGCATGTATTCAGATACCACGTTAATCAGCCAGGATTGCTTTTCCAATCTGAATAAAACTAAAGGCTCGTCTACATTTGAAATGTATTGTTTGATTTGCGTTATCTCATATTAAAGTGCCTTGCATCCATACACACACTATTTTGTTGTGAATCATCTGGCCTTTTTAACACACATTAATAAGCCCTTTAGAAGTGGGTTTGCTGAGATGCAGGATGAGTTTACCCACAACCAAGTAGGTGCGGATATATCTCCATTCCGAAACAACTGGTGCACATCTACCATGTCTACCTACTGGTATCCTACACAGCTTTGCCAGCTACCTGTGTTGGTCTGTCTAGTCATCCTGAACATTACTGTTTCAATCCTGGCATGCAGCCAGGTGCTGTCCTTGGCAATTCCAGCTCCAGTGGAGTTCACATATCTGTGGCATACTCCGGATTATTCAGCAGTCATGCTTCATGCTTCACTGTGGACCAATACTAAAATCCTAGACTTCATTGCCTTCTTGGGAGATGAATGTGATAAGGCCCATCTGAAAGGCTGTCACACAGCATAGGTCTACAAGCAGGAAGCAAGCAGGGGCGGCTCTACCAATTTTGCTGCCCCAAGCAGTTGCCAGCAAGACAAATGTAAAAGAGGGGGGCTCTCCAGGATCGCAGTAAGGCAGATGAGCTGTGGCTGGACTATAGGAATGCTACTGTGTAACAGAACCCCAGGGAGAGCTAGCACGGTCTGCTGGATCCATGAGGAGCTGGACCACATGCTGGAGATACCGCCACCCAACCTCTGCATTGTGTGGACTCCCTGTTTGACCCATGAACCCCAAGACAGACAGTCACGGATATCCAGGTTACCTCTTTCCATGAATCACAGCCAGAGGATCAGCCTGAATCCTAAACTGGGGAGGGGCCCATTTCCAGTAAGTATTAAATGATATATTAAAATACATCTGTACAGAGAGGGAGTTAAACAACTTAGCTGAGGGTCCTGTAAGGGCACTGCCATGTTGATCTACCTTCTCTCTGCCTCTTGGGTTTTTAATCCCCTCCCCCTATCCACCACTCAAAATGGCAGCCCTGCCAGCAACAGTAGAAACTCTCCCGGCCTTTTTCCTATGACTATGCAAACACACAAACACTTAGTCTTGCTGTCTCCCACGGCACCCCCTCCCGCTCAAACACACTGCTTGTTGGCCTTTTCCTCCTGCCCCACTCCCACAGTGGTTAATCCATGCAGTGCCTCCATGAGGCTCTTTGAAGGACAAGCTCTTTTATTGCAGCAGCACTTACAGAAAATCAGAAGTTATGTGTCTGGCTCACAATGTCACTAATGCCCTCAGCCTTGAGCCCGCATGTGGTAGAAGGTAAATAGCCTAAATCAGACTACAAACGTTTTCAAAAAAGCGAGACTGTAAGGCACTTGCTGTAAATCACCCCCTCCCCCCCCCCCGCTGTTAAGGTAGAACTCTATGAATTTTGCGGAGTACTGTATGCTCAACTGTAGGTGTTAAAAACAAGACATTTTAAAATAGAGCACTCTTTGGCTTGGCCTGGAGATTGCACAGCAGAGCAGCTCTCTGGGAACTGTCCATATAACTCATGGTTTCCTTCCACTCCTGCGCCAGTTCTGGGGCACCATCCCAGCAAACAGCAGCCTGGCATATCTTCCTTGGTTTCTGTTCAAAAAGACAATGGGCAAACTTCTCTGCCTTTTGGGAACATGCTCAGGGTAGCATCCTCCAAAGCATGGTTAGCCTGCAGATGTGCACATGCAATTATTAGCCTAACTTTACTGCACCCTGTTTTAGCTAGCTACCCCACACAACCCACCTGACATTTATTAACCCTTCCCCAAAGTTTCCTCTCCCCTCCCTCCTCCTCCCCCCCCACAGCCACCTTCTCCCACCATATGCCTACACAAACCTGGAAGATTGCAAACTTCTAATGATTGCCAAGCTCAGCCATTTTGGGAAGAGCCTATGGGAATAAAATTCCAAAATCAAGGAAAAAGCAACATTTTATCACTCTCAGAATGGAGACTACAATTTGGATAAATGTTCGTTTTTCCCTCTTTCCATTAGCATGAGGAAGGGGGAAAAGAGAGGACAGGCAAATGGCCAGCACAGCAGACACATCTGCTGTGGAAGAAGAGGCAATCAAACCTCCGGAAGCACATGGCCTTGAAAGTGTCTAATTTTGCACAGCTTTATGAATGTTCAATCAAGTTCAACTTGGTGTATTGATTAAATAGAATTGAAAATGTCTTTATGGTCATAGTTGAGTCTTGAATCATTCACTGAAATGTCCAGCATCAGTGTCATAAAATCCACATGAACAATAACATCAAAACAAGCCCTATTTTACAATGCACACATAAAATGTACTCAAAATGCCCATAAACTGCTGTACACACTTCAAGGATAATTAAATCCTTCTACCAATACACAGACAAGAGACATGAACAGTAATCCTGATAAATGCCTTATACAAAAGCATGTACATTCTTCACAAGTGGCCCCTCGACTCAGAGTATGAGCACGGTGTGTCCTCCACTCTGTGCCCATGAGTAGCTGCGTCATTTTGTAGAGACCTCTTATCTGACCAAAATTTTTGTTTTGTAAGTCTGCCCACCTCCAGCTTCTATCCACGTACAAGGCTCTTTTCCTTGCTGTCACAAAGGTTGTGTAAAACACAGCAAACAGCTACTGTACCAGGATGTTTCTCATCAGTCTCAATGTCAGAATCTTCAATCTACCTTTCAGACTTCCAATTGCACATTCCATTATCATTCTGAAGCTTCCCAGGGTATAGTTACAATTCCTTTTGCTTAACCATGTGTCAAGTAAAAAGCTTCATAAGCCAGGGAAGCAGTGGGTAAGATGGGTCTCCCTGCATGAGTAGAAAAATGGCAACACCATCAGTGTCCATAGAGTTCATGGAGCAGAAGTTCTATTTCTCATTGCAGAAAACAGGTTAGAGTTTCTAAAGGTCCTGGCATCATGAACCTTTCCAGACCACTCTACATTTATATTCATGACCCTTCCATCGTGACCAGCCAGGTTCGTAGCACCATGGAGAAATATCCCTTTCAGCTGATGAACGCTGAAGTCTGATGTGGAGGATGGGGGCAGAGAAAAAGCACATGGATCCCATCAAAAGCCCCAGTAGAGTTCAAAACCCCAACTGTGCAAACCCGTTAATAACCTCCTCTGCATTGCCCAGTCTTATGACCTGGGGAGCAGAATCTTCTTGATAGCAGGTCACACCTCCATGACAAAAGCCCCAACAGCTGATTTACCTACACCAAACCGGTTAGCTACTGACTGGTAGCAATTGGGGTGGCAAGCTTCCAGATGGCAATAGCCTCATACATTTTCATACTGAGCTCTCATGTAGGTGTTTTGCTGCCTCGACAATGTTTCTCTATGCTGCCTGGCAGTGCTTTGAAGAGAATGGCTGGCTCTCAAAAAAACGGTTGGATGATAGGAATAAACAGGCAGGAATTATGAGAATTATGCGGTTTGACCTCAAGCCCCAGAATTCTATTGTCTGCCAGTAGGCATTGCACAAAGCACAGCACAAAAAAATTCGAGAATGCATACAGCAGAGCAGTGCACTGTGGGATATCTGACCATAACACTGAGCACTTATTTTCTAACACTGCTGTGCTGTGCGGCTGCAATAATACCAGGGAAAGCTACCTTAATCGTGGCTTAACAAAGTGGTATGCACTGCTCCCACTATAGTTATTGCCAGTCACTTAACAGATACACAAAACCACAACAAGTTTCAAGTGTAGACATGCCCTGAGTGTGACCAATTGAATTCAGTGACCAACATCTGCCTGATTAATTACAGACAAACAGGGATATGATTTATTACATTGGCTGATACTATGTTTCCTGGTCTAACATTATTCCATTTCTTTTGCCTGTCTTCTCTTCCTTTAGAATCATGGGACCCAGCTGCTGTGTGAGGACAGGGCTCCATCCAGCTCTTCTCCAACTTCAGGTAACCAGGCCTGCTTAGGGTAGGAGACTGTTTGTTTGTTTGTTTCTTTCAACAGCATCTCAAGGACTGTTTCGTTCAATTGTGCTTAAATAATTATTGGACTGTGGAAAAATTACGCCAAGCAAGGACATTACTTTCTATAGCTAGTTAAGAGTTATGATGCCAAACCATCCTTGTAGGGACTATTCAGACAAAGTGATTGCAGTTAACTTATTTACAGCGGATAACTCCTGCACTGTGCAAAATTTTAAGGGCTGACACATCCTATAAATCAAGTGGTCTAGTGCTTAGGGCAGTGGATTTGGAGGCAGGACTCCATAGTTTGTGGTCCAATACCTGGTAATATTCAACTTGTTTATGAGCATTGTGCCTTTTTTCATACCCTGCTCTGCCTTGTTGCAGCAGTTACTGTCAATACCCCTGCTCTGTAACTGAATCACCCTATTCTCAGTCTGGTCTCCATAACACTGGAGGTTCGTCACTGGCCTCCAGCAATGTGGCGTGACTTGCTTCTTGCTCTCCCCTCTTTTGTCAGTGGTCTTAAGCAGTAAGAACTTGTTGCTAACTTCGTGTGACTGCTCAACCCTGGCAAGATGAGCTGGAGAAGTCTCCTGTTTCATTATCTGGGCATTGCAAAAATAAAAATACAAAAAATGTGGATAAATACACAAATACATGGTGGAATAATTTATATCTAGCAGTGATAGAAAAGCATTGTTCTGTTCCCTGTTCAGGTTTAACTGCATCTCTTTGCCTTACAGTGCATGCCCTCAAACCAGCTGATGTGCAAGTGATAGCAGCCCTGGGGGATTCTTTGACTGTAAGGAGCTTTGTGCTTTTTCTGTCTTATTTTTTTGTTGTTGTTGTTTTGCTGGTGGAACAACAGAATGTTTTGCCTGCTCAGACTGGGGTGGAGGGTGGGGAGAGGAGTTGAGCTCTTGTGCTGGGGTAGTGAAATACTCATTCAGAGGCAGAAGACAGAGATCTAGAACAGGGGACAAGGTGTCAGATCTCCTGGATTCTAATCCTAACATTTCACCTGAATTGTATTAATTTAGGCAGGTCATTTAAGCACCTGTTAAAATCCTTTGCTGGATCTGGGGCCAGAGGGTAAGTCCCATTGAAATTAGTGGGGCTTAAGCACATGCTCTAAGTTAACCACAAGGTTAAGTGCTCTGCTGAATAGGATGGACTGCTGAATCTGTGTCTCAGTTCATTCTGCCTGATAATTATCTCTTATGGTGTAGGGGTTTTTTTTCTAGTTAAGTAAAATGGCTTTTGCCTGTTTGGAGATGAGTGTGAAAGAAAAGAGAGCCAAAATATTCAGACTCTTCATTGTGCTTGATTAACTGATAACCAATTTCTTTATCAAACTCACTATGGACTTAGTCCTCAGTGAGGATGATCTCCTTTCATGTGTTTAGTAGGCATTTCACTTCCAAATAATGGAGTCCTAAGAATATTTGTGCATGCACACCACACAACTTTCTGGCAGGTATGATGTTGCAGATGTCTGCATCCATGAGCCCACAGAAATCAGCACAAACATTTGAATAAATACATACCATGTTTATCCCTACAGTCAGCATTCAACTGCAGTTGCCACACGATAGTATCAGATACTACCTGATAGTATGAGATACAGCAGTTGTTGCTGCTATTTTGGTATCTGATACCCTTGTGTAGGATCTATGGATACATTTAATCTTTGGAGAAATAGCAGTTACACATACATATCTGAGGGCAGAATTTGGCCCATTGCATGGCTGTTTTAATGTTCAGTTTCCTGTCATGTGGCAAAACTTATATTCAGGGGAAATATGTGATGGTGTGGTACAGCCGCCCTGAAGGTTTTATTGGCTGGAGTTTGAGATGGCTGCATTACTTGTGAGTAGTGAAACCCTGAATGAATTATACAGCTCATCCAAACTTGTGTCAATACAACCTTTATATACTACATCATGCGCTCATATATTATGTTTATGCCATGTGTACAGCAATACTATGTAAAGAATTTATTGATGAATTGGTGCTATTTTTCATAACACTGTTCCTGAAAGCCAGGTGCCAAAATATCACAAGCCCAAATGTAACAGACTTTTAAGGAGAGACCTGTTTATGAAATAAAAAATTAAGATCACCAAAATATATGAATGCCCAAAATGTTAATAGTTCAGTCTTTGTCTTGGCTAATTTTTTTTAGGCTGGTAATGGAATTGGTGCTGACCCAAACAATATCTTGGATATGAACACAGAGTATAGGGGGCTGGCTTGGAGGTAAGTCATTAATAAAGGAAGTGAAGAAATATATTTTGTTTCTAATGAAAATGTTTTTTTTCCGAATTGTCAAAAACTGGAAAAAATATTCATTTGTCGGATTTGGCATTTCTTTTGAAAATTTGCTTTTTGTCATAAATGCAATTTTTGTTTTTTAAAAAAATTCAGCAATACATTTTCTACCAACTCCAGTCACTAGCTTTTTGACTTCTATACACAGAGGGTTTCACACACTGGATTGATTTATATTAACAGGTAGGTAAATCGATATCTCTCACCAAAGCCAGTGAAAAATCACCAGGGCAAACAAATCACAGCTGCTGTCGTTCGAGAGGGCTGCTCAAGGTTTGCTCTTTCTAAGCTTCTGTTTACAAAGAAAAGAAAAGGTTCTGTATAAAAACCACTTATTTGCTGCTGCTGTTTGGTTGGAGATCTTCCTTCCACTCCTCACCACCCTCATAGAGATAAAGGGCCAGATTTCCTGGTATAACTCAGCTGTGCTCAGTGCAAGACCAGAGAAGAGGCCAAGGAAGCTTTGTACTGTGCTGGCCCTCTATTACAAGTTAGAGCAGCCAAGTGCCCCCAGCCACAAGGAGTCATTCTGGCAGCTGAGAACCACCGGGGCGTAAGAATGTTCCAGCCATTCTTCTCCATGGACACACTTCTGCTATGTAGAGATGAATAAGAGCCACTATAGCAGCTATCTGTCACTCAAGGAGTCCTCAACGCAGGTAGAATCCATAGGGGGCTGGTTGAATTGGCTTTGGTGTTGCTTTGTGCTGCTGGAATTGAGATTGATCCTTCAACCATGTAAGATTGTAACTCTTGCTACCATGAATAGTCCCATTGTCCTGTAGTGTTTGCGGGATCAGGCTTCTCGGTAGAACAACTCAATGAAAAACAGTCCAGATATAAATATTATATACATATACCAAACTCTTTCCTTTCCTGTGTCCCTATAGACTCCTTAGATTATTACACCCAAATGAATGTTAACAGTCACGTTAACTTTTCACTATTTAAATTGTCTTTCACTCAGCAGCTTGGACAGAGATACTAGTCTGGCCAATTTCACATTAACATGTTCTTGTGTACCAGCCCAAAAATCCATAGCTCAGGTTATAAACACTGCAGGGGATGTTTAAATCCCTTTGACTTCTGCAGACCTGGGATGTTTAAATCCACCTGCAGTTTCTCCCCCCCTAAAAAAGTGACTTAATTCCAACCACCCTCCAAGCAGCCAGGTGCTCCTGCATTCCCAAAACTAATGACCTGACATCACATTCTAAGCTGCAAAACCCACACATGAACCCTTCTGACAGCATCAGTGCTACCAAAAATCTCATTAAAGCCCTTAAACAAGCACTTAGACCCTGATCCCTCCACCCAGTTGTGAAACACCTCTAGTTTCCAAGTGTCATGGATCCTTCATATCCTCGAGGCAAGGACAGGAAATCTGTCTTAGGTACTTGTCATCTATCGCCTTATTGTCTGAGCAGCGCTAAAAGATTAGTGACTTAGTCTTTGCTTCTCTTTCCAATTGCAGTATTGGAGGGGATGCTTCTTTAAAGAATGTAACAACCCTGCCTAGTAAGTAGAAGCTTTGCTGTTGTCAAGATTCAAGGGAGAGAATGGACTGATTGGTACACCATGACTATAATGTGGACAGCAACTTACCTTGAACTTCTCTTAACCTTTTAAAATCTATGTTGGGGTAATTCACAAGACTGGACATTCATGGAAATGGCCCATATTTTCATTGATCCCCTAGGCTGCCTCATCAGTGAAGCTGCGAGGAGGCTGCAAAAAAGCCTCAGTGAATATTAATTTGAATTTTTAAATAAGTTTGCCGTGACTGTTTTTGTGCCCTGTTTGTGTTAGCTTTCTGCAAATGCTCTAACAAGTCCCTTTCCAGACAGGGATGTTTGCCAAGACCAGATATTTTAAGTCAAAGGTGGGCAAACTACGGCTCACGGGCCACATCTGGCCCACGGGACCGTTCTACCCGGCCCCTGAGCTCCTGGCCCGGGAGGCTAGCCCCGTCCCGTCCCCTGCAGCCTCACCTCACTGCGCCACCAGCGCAATGCTCTGGGCAGCAGGGCTGCGAGCTCCTGGGACAGTGCAGCTGCAGAGCCTGGCCTGACCTAGTGCTCTGTGCTGTGTGGCGTGGCCGCTTGTCCTGGTGCAGCCGCACCGCCAGCCACCGGTGCTCCCAGCAGCACGGTAAAGGGGCAGGGAGCGGGGGAGGAGGGTTGGATAGAGGACAGGGGAGTTCGGGGGGGTGGCCAGGGGCCAGGGTGGATGGGGTGTGGGCAGTCAGAGGACGGGGAACAAGGGGGTTGAATGGGGGCAGGGTTTCAGGGGGTGGTCAGGGAGAAGGGGTGGTTGCATGGGGCAGAGGTCCCGGGGGGGCAGTCAGGAATAAGAGAAGGGTTTGGATGGGATGGCAGGGGGCAGTCAGGGGTCAGGGTTCCAGGGGTGGTCAGGGGACAGGGAGAAGGGGTGGTTGGATGGGGCAGGGGCCCCGGGTGGGCAGTCAGGAAGGAAAGGGGGGTTGGATGAGGTGGTGGGGGGAAGTGAGGGGCGGGGGGAAGTTAGGGGTTAGGGGTCTGTGGGATGTCAGGGAGAAGGGGTAGTTGGATGGGGCAGGAGTCCCAGGGAGGCAGTCAGAAAGGAGGGGGGGGTTGGATGGGGCAGAAGGGGGCAGTCAGAGGACAGAGAGCGGGGGGGGTGGATGGGACAGGGGTCCCGGGGGGGGGCAGTTAGGAATGAGAGAAGGGTTTGGATGGGATGGCAGGGGGCAGTCAGGGGTCAGGATTCCAGGGGTGGTCAGGGGACAGGGAGAAGGGGTGGTTGGATGGGGCAGGGGCCCCGGGTGGGCAGTCAGGAAGGAAAGGGGGGTTGGATGAGGTGGTGGGGGGAAGTTAGGGGCAGGGGGAAGTTAGGGGTTAGGGGTCTGTGGGATGTCAGGGAGAAGAGGTAGTTGGATGGGGCAGGGGTCCCAGGGAGGCAGTCAGAAAGGAGGGGTGGGGGGTTGGATGGGGCAGCAGGGGGCAGTCAGAGGACAGAGAGCGGGGGGGGTGGATGGGACAGGGGTCCCGGGGGGGCCATCAGGGAACGGGGGGGGTTGGATGGGATAGGAGTCCCAAGGGTCCATCAAGGGTGAGAAATAGGGGGGCTCGGATAGGGGTCATGGGCCAGGCCATGCCTGGCTGTTTGGGGAGATACAGCCTCCCCTAACTGGCCCTCCATACAATTTCTGAAACCAGATGTGGCCCTCAGGCCAAAAAGTTTGCCCATCCCTGTTTTGAGTGAATATTGCTGAATATTTGTGTGTCTGCACTGCTGGGAATTAAGGAACCTTCCTGTCCATCAACTTCACAACTATTTTCAAAACTCAGATTGGTGGTTTGGCACCCGCTACATCTGGCTGTGAAGTTTCAGCACATTTTTTGAATAACACTTTATATTAAGGTTTCATTTATAAAGGGCTAATCCATGTTATAAACATATTACAGACCTTTGTAGTAAGTGTATAATAGATGGTTAAAAGCATATCAGTAGAAGGAGTTCTAGAAAGTTATAAACCATGGTTATAAACCATCTGTTGATTTATGTCACACTAAAATTGATTAAAACTTTTATTAATCCCTTTAAAATTATATATTTAAAATGAAGCCATTTATTAATCCTTTATAAACAGTTTTTAAATGGAACCCTTAATATAATTGTGGCTTTCTTTGTTTCGACTAGCAACACATTCTTTGCCCCCACCGACGCAAGGGTGTTTGGGGTGGGGGGTTATTTTTTTTTTATTTGTGAGCAACAGTATTAGGATAATGAACAGAGAGGGGCGTGAATAATTCACTGCCTTGCATGTAAGCATTTAATACACAGGTCTGCGATCAGAGTGGGATGTTGCATAGCTGTAAAGATATGCACAATAGAACTTCCAGCTAAGAGAAGCTTCTCACAGCTCCTTCCAGATCAGCCAGGCCAAGGGCCCTTCTGGCTCCCTGACAGAATGGCTGCCTGCTGACCAGGGGGCTTCTCATTCAAGCTTTAACCATGGTAATGTGCAGGATGGTCACATACAATGGGCCTGTACATACTCTGTCCACGTCTCCTCCCCGCCCCCCATGATTGCACTTGATGTCAGTGGGATTGCACCAGGTCTGAGTCAGGAGGCAACTTGATCCAGTGCTGTCTGACAATCTACACTAAGTGGTTAAGCCTCTGGCATCACTTGACTGACACAGCAGTGCCCAATATTCTGCTTCCCCTGGGTGAGCACAGCAAGGTAAGTGGAGAACAAGCAGCAGCCTTCCCCTAACACAAACCAAGAATCTAGGGGGGCATGGTATATGCTAGTCTTCTCCCCTGTGTGATGAGCAAGTGGGATCACTTCCTTCTCATTATCCTCTTCCTCCTTCAGATATCCTTCGGGAGTTCAACCGTAACCTCACGGGTTACTCGACTGGTACAGGGGGAGCAAGTGAGCCGAATGCCTTTCTCAATCAGGCAGTTCCTGGAGCAGTGGCTGAGTAAGCTGATTTTCCCCCCTTTGGGATGCTGGGATGTGGCTACTTCATATAACTTCCTTTGATGTGTCTCATGTGCTGTTATAACTTGCGCTTAATAGCAAGCAAAACCAGTCTAGTGGGTACTTCAAGTTGGTGCCTGGCTCATGCTCTAGAGCTTCAGCTGTATTGAACATAAACTGAATGGCTCACTTGATTTTCATAAGCTAGCCATGTGATATAATGAAGCATGTGCCAGGACCCCTTGGATCACAACAATGGTAAGCACACCTGTGGAAATACCTTGTCCCAAAGGAGAACTTTATTGTACGATGAAAGAAGCAGTTCAGCTGGGAATACAGATTGGAGGGAAGAGTGGGTTAGTGCATTAGCCTTTGACTTCACTCACTAGCAAAACTGAGTGTGGTGACCTTACTTTAGTCCACAGGAGGCGTTGCACAGTTCAGCACGTTGTCCATAAAAGCAAGTGAGGGCAGCAGCCCACCCTGGGACACACCTTTGCTGGAAAAGCCATTACAGGAACTGATTTGTTGTCTAGTCTTCATACGTGCCCTAGGAGCAAGAAAGTGCAGAAATTGTTTGGTCTCTTATAAGCTAAACGTTGGGGCATGAAGGGCTTTTAAGAAATGGTCTGCGTGTGGTAGAAAGTGAAAGTGTGTTGAATTTGCAATGAGCAGTTGCGGGACAGACTGCATGAAATCTTCCATGATTAAGGCCTCAAACATTTGGAAGGGTCGGGAGGAGTGGTTGAGAGAGACAGCAAAAAAACAAAGCAAGCAATCAGGCTGCTAGAATCTTATGAAGAGATGAGGACAAGTGACAGCCAGGCATAGGCTTTAGGCCAGTTTTAGACCTGGTGTAAGTCTCTGCAGTTCCTTTGATTTCAATGTGGTAGCAGCCTCATGCAGTTTGAATATGTCCTGGGAGAAGCAGCCTCATGGAAGGCAACTGCATACTTAATCCCCGGTGTTATCCTTTCTAGGAAGAGAATCCAAGTTCTCATCTTAGAAGTCTCAGCTTCTGATGTGGAGATGATGGGGCAGGATGGGAGGCTTAATTCTGTATTTAAATAATTAAGCAGCTGGCTGCTGAGTTGGGCACAGCCACCGACCGTTTGGGCAGGATTTCTGGTTGATTGTGCTTGTATTTGACATTAGTGATTGGTTGTGCTAAAAAGACTCTTGTTTCAATCTTTCTCTCTCATTTTTTTTTTTAAACATCCTCCATTTTCCCAGCAGCTCCACTTGGCAGCTGAATCTGGAAGCCAAGAGAGCTCCTGCATTTGCTCTCCCTAAGTGATGACTGTAAAGGTTTTATCAGTGATCAAGATCTTGTTTTATTGTTTCATGAGTGATTTCTCCTGCAGGTTGCAAGAATGATTTCTGACTCACCCTAATATTCACTGACAAAATGGGAGTCATTGGCTAGATGCTATGAAATATCTCCCTCTGTCTCCTCCCCTGGAAAAGGAGGTATTTTCATTTTATAATGAATTCATTTTTATTTCCAAATGAAGTGACTCCCTGTGTGAACAGGAAACTCCTGGAGGGTTTAGGGATCTAATATCCTGGGCTGATCTTACAGCATAAAAATCAGATAGCAGATGTCTCTATCTTATTTGGTATAAAAGGCACGTCAGGTTGACTGATTACCATAGGGGATTGGAAACAGGATAACAGAGTCTTTCAGTTCTAGGTCACCAGTATGAATACAGCTCAGGTTAGCAGCAATCATGTCTTTTCCATCAGGTGTCTGTCTGGTAGCCCATCTGAATTGAGCTGATATGTGTCAGTCTAGTCCCTAGGGGATAGTTGTCCACATGATGACAAAGGCCATCAGTACAGCTCGCGCTAATTAGACCCTCGTGGGCAGTCTCAACTGGGATGCCAAGAGAGCCAGAGGCATGGAATCTGAACTACCTTCTCTCTGGATTTTCAGTCCCTACAGTTCATGGCTGGGACCAAACTGTCGAAGCCTGCACTGCCAGTGAAGTAACTGTGGGGTGGATGAATAAAGAACTTCATTTTCCAGGGCGCTCAAGCCAGAACCTTTCAGGGAATATACTCTGGACCCTTAGATAAGTGAAAAACTCTTTGCAACTGATGTTAATGATCATCTCTAGCTTCCTGTAAAATTCATGATGGCAGCAAATCTGAGTCAGTTACAGACACTGCTTCATTTGGAAGTTGAATTTGCAGCTAAGTATCCGATCCAAATTCGGATCTGGTACAAGAGGGTACAACTTAATAGTCACTGAAGATGAGATGATCATGATGGTCCCTTCTGACCTTAAAGTCTATGAAGACAGTTGAGCTGCATCCTCTTACACCAGGTGTGAGTTAAGTCCATAGTGTAAAATCAGATACAAAGGTGGAGAAACTTAAAAGGTACTCAGAGTAGCAGCCGTGTTAGTCTGTATTCGCAAAAAGAAAAGGAGTACTTGTGGCACCTTAGAGACTAACAAATTTGTTAGTCTCTAAGGTGCCACAAGTACTCCTTTTCTTTTTAAAAGGTACTAAGTACTTTCCAGGTACTTATACTGCAAAATTCAAACTCTTGTACAAATCTCGAGAAACAAGTGAATTCTTGAACACTTGCTGGTTCACCGGTGTGAGGAGGTGAACTTCTCTTTCCACCTGCCACACCAGAGGACCTGGATTGGGCAGAGACAGGAAGTGGAGCTGCTCAGCTTTCCCAGCAATATTTTAACTTTTATAAATGTTCAGCAGGGGATGAAGAAAACATCACTCACAGACTCTTTCTGGTTCTCCCACTGCCCAGCTGCGCCACGCCCACCAGTCCTTGCCCTGTCCCACCATCTCCTCATGTGGAAGGCCTATGACAGTGAAGGAAAGCAGCACATGAATTTGTTTTCTGTATAAACAGACACTATGGTAATGTCCCTGAACTCTCAGACGCACCCGTGTTAGAGTTCATTTCTATTTATAGCTTTATCGAAGGAGATAAGTTTATCTCCATGTAGTTCGCTGATATCACGGCATTGGACATAAAGAGGAAAGAATAGTTTCTCCTGGTTCAAATATGTGGCTCTATATTTGTAATTCTTTTAAGGGCTCATTTTTTGAGCCAAACAGATCACTCTTCTTGTCATCCAGAGGTAAAAAGATGGGCTGTAAATGAAAACTAAGGCCAAGAGTTTCAAAATTGAATTATTTGGTGTGCCTCAGTTTTTGTGCTGAGCCATCTGCTGATATCAAGTGCAGTGGTGGGCACTCATCAGTTCTGAAAATCAGGCTCAAAGTTTTCTCAGGCTGAGTGGCTAAAAATCAGTGGCTGCTTCTGAAAAGGCTGGTTTTAATGAACTTGTTGGATATGTGTAAGCTTGGAAGGAATAGATTTTTATCAGTAAATGCCAGTACACACTGATTTCACCGCACAAGCACAAACCAATGAAAAAATTTCTATCGATAATTGAAATTTCAGTTAGATAAAGTAAAAAAAATGTTGCTTGATAACTTATTAGTGTTTGATTTAAGGATATTTACTTTGTACATTTTGATGTGATGGTGACAGTTTGTGTTTTAAATTTATAAAGCTTTAATTTTTAATCATCATCTACTGTCTTTAATTATTGTCTGGCCCCCTATTGCCTGATTTTTGTCCCCCCATAATCTCCTGCAGCCATGAAAATTTAAATAGATAAATATAAAAAATTGCTTAAAGCCCATAATTTTGCACAACCGTGAAAATTTAAATGGATAAAAATAGAAAAAATGCTTAAAAATAAAAGTTGATATTGTCTGTTGAAATTATAAAAAAAATAAAAATTGAATTCTGCCAAGCCTAGATATGTGGGAAGGGAGATACCTTCTTAGGTCCTGATCAGGCAAAAGCAATTAAGCATGTGCTTGACTGTAAGCTGTAAGCACATACTTAAGTCCATCCCTATTCAGCCACAACACTTAAACATGTCTCTTATGTTAAGTATCAGAGGGGTAGTCGTGTTAGTCTGGATCTGTAAAAGCGGCAAAGAGTCCTGTGGCACCTTATAGACTAACAGACGTATTGGAGCATAAGCTTTCATGAGTGAATACCCACTTCGTCGGATGCATCCGACGAAGTGGGTATTCACCCACGAAAGCTTATGCTCCAATACGTCTGTTAGTCTATAAGGTGCCACAGGACTCTTTGCCACTCTTTTATGTTAAGTGTACGCTTAAGTGCTTTGCTGAATTGAAGCCTTAGAGGACATCTCAAATTTTACTTGAAAAATGAAACTAAAAAGTGGTCCTGACTCCTGACTACTTGTGGTTGATTGATGGGACTACGGTAAGCGCACACTATGGAACGTTTAGTCTGCAATAGCAGTGTCCACATGTTCAGAAAGTGCATGGCAAGCTAGTGCACTGCAGATTTACACCATGGCTAGCCATGCACTAACTTGCTGTGTAGACAAATCCTTAGTGAGAGCTATGTGTCAGATTGGGGGAAGAGGGGAAATACCTTTTGCTCCTCTGATATATGCTGTACAGCAAAGGAAAACACTAAACTGAGAGGAGAGGTAGATACACTGGAGGGAAGGAACAGGATACAGAGGGACCTAGAAAAATTAGAGGATTGGGCCAAAAGAAATCTGATGAGGTTCAACAAGGACAAGTGCAGAGTCCTGCACTTAGGACGGAAGAATCCCATGCACCGCTACAGACTAGGAACCGAATGGCTAGGCAGTAGTTCTGCAGAAAAGGACATAGGGGTTACAGTGGACGAGAAGCTGGATATGAGTCAACAGTGTGCCATTGTTGCCAAGAACGCCAGTGGCATTTTGGGCTGTATAAGTAGGGGCATTGCCAGCAGATCGAGGGACGTGATTGTTCCCCTCTATTCGACATTGGTGAGGCCTCATCTGGAGTACTGTGTCCAGTTTTGGGCCCCACACTACAAGAAGGATGTGGAAAAATTGGAAAACGTCCAGTGAAGGGCAACAAAAATGATTAGGGGACTGGAACACATGACTTATGAGGAGAGGTTGAGGGAACTGGGATTTTTTAGTCTGCAGAAGAGAAGAATGAGGGGGGATTTGATAGCTGCTTTCAACTACCTGAAAGGGGGTTCCAAAGAGGATGGATCTAGACTGTTCTCAGTGGTAGCAGATGACAGAACAAGGAGTAAAGGTCTCAAGTTGCAGTGGGGGAGGTTTAGATTGGATATTAGGAAAAATTAGGAAAAAAAAAATCTTTTTCACTAGAAGGGTGGTGAAACACTGGAATGCGTTACCTAGGGAGGTGGTGGAATCTCCTTCCTTAGAAGTTTTTAAGGTCAGGCTTGACAAAGCCCTGGCTGGAATGATTTAGTTGGGGATTGGTCCTGCTTTGAGCAGGAGGTTGGACTAGATGATCTCCTGAGGTCCCTTCCAACCCTGATATTCTATGATTCTATGAAAACAAAGTTCCAATTACCATGTAAATCATATGCATGTCAGGTTCATTAGTATCAGCAGATGTATGTCATGAAATGATGTACAGTAGTGAAGTATTTCTAGCAAGGGCCCAGAGGGAGGTGCAGCTCATTCCAAAACCATGGAGCTGCCTGCAAGGCCAAAGCTTTCCATTCAGATTCTGTGCATATTAGAGGATCAACGTAATGATAGAGCAGCTAAATGAGGTCCAGCAATTTAGTGTAGGTAACCTAGAATCCACAGCAAAGCTTTTTATAGATCTAGCAAGGCTATTACAAGGCTGTCTTGTTAGCCTCCTCCTGAGTGTCCTGGATACTTGCTTCAGTTTTCATCAGGGCTGAAAAACCTTTGGAAACATTATTTTGCACATAATAGAGTGTGAAGTGCTGACTATGAGCTGTGATCCTGGGAACGTCCGAGGTTTGTTTCAATAGTTATTGTGCACATTTCCTTAGAATCAATGTAGGTTTGGAAATATTCAGTGCACACAAATGTTAATGCAGGAGATTTTTCAGAGCTTTGGGTTTGGTGCTCCCTTGCAGTTTTAGTCGATAAGAAATAAGCTGATCTAAACAATTCTAATGATGCTGTCAGCTGACTAGGGGTTTGCTGCATCTGGCATCCAAAAAGCTGTAGGGGGTTTTTTCTCAGCTACTCTCTAGGGAGTCAAACAAGGTAAAGGAAGGATGGTCTTGAGGTTAAAACACTGGACAGAACTGAGATCTGGATTCAGTTCCTTTCTGACACAAACTTCCCATGTGAACCTGGACAAGTCATTTAGTCTCTGTGTCTCAGTTCCCCATCTATAAAATGGAGAGAATGCTACCTCACAAGAATAGTGTGAGGATACATTGACTCATGATTTTGAGGTGCCCCGGGGCCATATCGATATCTAGATAAATATTCTTCTGATGGATGCTGGTCTCCCCTAAGACTTACTAATTGTCCTTCTCCACAGGCAATTACCTGACCAAGTAAGAGCCCTGGTGAGACTAATGAAAAGTGATCCGGTGAGTTGATTGGAACGCAGCATGTTTAATCTCACAGCATGAAAAGGAACAGATATTGCTTCATGGAAAAGATCTGCCTCCAAAGATACCCAGTGTGCACATCAGTTGGGAACATAATGAACTTACACTTTTTTTTTTTTTATGCAGAGAATTGATTTCAACACTGACTGGAAGATCATCACTGTGTTAATTGGAGCCAATGATCTGTGCAACTACTGCAAAGACCCTGTAAGTAGCAGGATTGAGGAGCTGGCATGGCAGCAAGGCTGACTGGTGTTGATGTAAAAACACCAGTGTAAGGAGAGCCAGTCTCTGCGTCCCATGAAATCCAAGGTTGCAGGTAGGGGAAAGGAAGTCCCTGAGTTCTGAGGGTCACCCAATATGCCAGACAAAGCTGAATTTTGTGGCGTACTGTGGGGTCTGTGTGGAGTGATAGATACTCTGCTGGCAGTGCCTAGTTTTAAACAGAGTTAGCAGCAGCAGACTAAGATTGTTGTGGTCTCTGCTTGCTTGCTGTGGGGTAGGAACCAGCCATTATGTGGAAGTGAGAGAGAGAGAGAGAGAGAAGAGCCTGCCTTTCTTGACCAAGTCTGGGGCATGAGGTGAGGGAGGGAGGGAGGGTGGGATTCTTTCCTCTCGGCTTTGGTGGTTTACAGGGGCTGGAAAATCCCCACAGCTAACCAGGGAAGAATTGTCCTGGTTCAGCACTGTGTTAGGTCACCACAAGTAGTCCAACACCACCCACCTCACCTCCCCGCACAAGTCTTGGCACAGGGTGGTGTTGGAGGCAGGACGGAGCATGTTGGAAGTCTCTGTAATGGTCAGTGCTACAGAGATTTTATGCTGCTTCAGACTGTGGCTGCCAGCAGGAGAGCGTGGGACCTCTCATGCCCCTCACCCCCAGTTCTAAACCTGGCTCTGAATCTAGGGTGTTGTCTCTTTTGTACACAATCCTTTTCACTACCACTAGCACATTGAGGTCCTCTGCCCCCTAGGGTGCAACAGAGTGGAGGGACCCTTGTGGCTAAACAGGCCTAGTCAAGCTCCTGTGCTGCTGCCAGATGTTTATGGCTGGTGTGTCCTTGCCTGCTAATGATGTCAATGGATAGCAGTAGAATGACACACACCGAAAGCATTTGTGCCTCTGTTTTTATCATATTTTGGCTGACCCCATTCGAACACACTTACCACTTGGTTCTTTACATCAACCAGAGATGAGGGGCCCATTGGACATTGACTCAGTCTGCTACAGCTCAACAGGGAGCTCTAGAAAAGCCAAGGTTGTACTCAGCCTATTTACATTTGAGGGTGGAGTAATGGTATAATTGAGCCACTTGGTTTCTGGAAGAGAGCAAGAACATTCCACTGACCACAGCCTAGCATGGCGGAAGTAAGGGGATGGGAATGAATGCCCAGTGCAATATCTTTTTGTTGTCTCAAGCCATTTGTGAGTTCTCATTGGCAGTAACTCCTGCTTCTCCTCTTTTTCTGTGAGGATTACTATTCAGCTGTAAATTTCACCAGCCGCATTCAAGAAGCCCTCGATATTCTGCATGCAGAAGTAAGTGGTTTTAGTAACTCATTGGTCAGCATTGCTTGTTCCTCCCCCAGTTCTAGTAGCTGTGGGGTAGCCAAGGGGTGGCCCCTTGAACCAAATGTATCCCAATGAGTTCCATAATGCAGCCTAAACTGCCTTCATCTCTAATGCTGAGAGATGACCTGACAAATAAGACACCAACATACAACCGGGGCAGGAGGAGGGAGGGTTCAGTCAAGTGAGGTGGAGAGGAAAGATCAACAATTGGAAAGGATTGGTTGAGTAGTTAACCAGGGCAGGAAGGGGGAGCTGCTCTTGTGCTCTGCGCTTTAAAATAAAGTCATTGCAATTTGCATGACCAGCTCCTGCCAAGCAAAGCTCTGACTTTCCTTTCAGGTTCCCAGGGCTCTGGTCAATCTGGTTGAAGTAATGGACCTCCTCCCCTGGAGGCAGATGTTTCTGGATAACCAAGTACAGTGCCCCACACATCTCACTGGGTAAGGCAGCTTTCACCTACTCTGGCATCCGCAGTGACTCTCGGTGGGAGAAAAGACAAAATTTGGTTCCCTGCTGCCTTATGTAGGAAACCTGGGAGTCCTAGGGAGTCCTATCCTCTTGAACCCTAGCTGTAGACAGAGGAACCCTATCCATTAATACCCTAACCATCGCTAAGGGAGCTCTACCCATTATTATTCCAACCCTTGCCCAAGGAGCCCTACCCGCTGTCACCCTAACCCTTGTCCAGGGAGGCATATCTATTATTACCCAAACTCTCCCCAGGGCAGCCCTACAGGTTTCTATCTACATTTGAGGGTTCCTGTAGGGCTGCCCTGGGGAGAGTTTGGGTAATAATAGATATGCCTCCCTGGCCAAGGGTTAGGGTGACAGAGGGTAGGGCTCCTTGGGCAAGGGTTGGAATAATAATGGGTAGAGCTCCCTTAGCGATGGTTAGGGTATTAATGGGTAAGGTTCACATGTCTACAGCTAGGGTTCAAGAGGATAGGACTCCCTGTGCTAATGTTAAGGTTCCAGAAGGTAAGGCTCCCAGGTCTAGGGTTAGCATTCCATAAAGGAGGGTGAGGGCTAGGGTAATAATTGGAAGAGCTTTTCAGGCTAGGATTAGGGTTCCAGATGGCAGCACTCCCCAGTTTAGGGTTAGGATTATAGAGAGTAAGGCTCTTCTTGTGAGAGTTAGACTTGGGGCTGGTAGGGCTCTCCCAGCGAGGGTCAGGGTTGGGGCTGGAAGGGTTCCCTGAATTTGATATGGGTTTTGGCATTAGGGTTCTTTGTCTGGTGGTGTCATTGGAGTCTGTTGGGCTCCCTGGGGTAAGCCTAGAGTTATAGAGGATTGGACTCCGCTGGCTATGGTTATGGGATATGAAGAGCTAGCACACATACATCTACCCAACTTGGAATTGCATGTCCCAGGTACAGGGTAGACATACCCTTAGGTGCCCAAAGATAATGGGACTTAGGGTGACATAAATGCAGTGCATATCACCTTGATATGCTTAGCAGCAGCCAAACTGATATGTGAGCTGCATCACTCATGTAGGGCAAAGGGGCAGGTAAAACTGTGGCTTGAGATTGTGCAAGATGGCAAAGGCCATCTGGCACTCTTATAGAAAGGGTAGTATATAGACATCCAGCACAGCTCCCAGGTGGTGTGGATGCTGAATGGCAATGGGTAAGTGTTTCTTGAATCTACACTCTGCTCTAACGCTGTATGTTTCTGTCACTTCTGTAACCTCTTCTGCAGAGTTCTGTGTAGTTGTGTTTTCCCGGTGACAGAAGGGTCACAAGAGCTAGTGATGGTGATGGAAGCTACTAGATCCTACCAGGTACATCTGCCAGGATGAGTGCAGTTGCTTTGCCTACAACTGAGGCAGGGCAGAGGGTTTGCCAGCAATCTGTTTGCCAGCAATCTGTTGCAATTTTTAACAACTTGTACAAAAAGTGCCCATCTACTACTCTGGGTACCTTTGTTATTATTTCAAATATCAGTGTGGCAAAATCAGCAGGAGAACTCTATCCCTAACACAAACCTATAAGTGGGACTTTCCTCACCCAACCTCCATCCCTCACAAACAATCACTCCCATCATGCTCAAACCTCTTCAGCCACTAGGGCAAAAAGATAGGTTTTGCCATGTGCCCTGAAGGTCTCTGATCCCTGATTGTGTCAGCCCAAGGGTTGAAGTGCAGCTACATGCCCTACACACCACTTAAGGGTGACAAAGTGGTTGGTGGGTTGATGATGGTCTTTTTTGTCTCTTACAGAACAGCACTTGGAAGCTAGTGGAATCTGGCAGGTATGACACCCAGGAGAATTTCACAGTGGTACTGCAGCCTTTCTTCCGAAATACCAAGATTCCTCTTCTTCAGGTATGGCTATAGGTCACTCTCAGTAGTTAGGTTAAATGTATGCACTCACCCACCATCTAGAGTATATGAAAGTATCAGGATTTGCCAGGAGCTCTTGAAGTTCCCATATGAATATAATTTGGTTTGGGTATATTATGCTGTTGGAATTCCTTGAACAGTTCCCAATACTTGGATTTACATAATTTATTTTTATACCGATTACTGCTTTAACCTTTGAGAAATTATTTAAAGATTACATTTAAGATATATCTATACACACTTGTTCAGCAAGGGCAGGTGTTAGATAAAAGTACTATTATCGTTATACTCTTATATAGTGCTTTTAATCCGTAGATTTCAAAGCACTTTGCAAAGGACATCAGTATCATTATTCCCATTTAATGATGGGGAAATTGATTAATCAAGCGGCATATGCAAATACACAGAGAGCCCTGGCCATAATGTTAGAGCTCTTAAAGCTGTCTGGCCATAACCCTCAATGTTAACTAACAGCATCATCATCTCTTTCTGACCCATGATCTTACTCTTCTATGCCTGTGCAGAGAGAGAGATCTACATAATAATCAGTCCAAAATGTAGTCTTAGGCAATCAGCCCTTCCCTCATCTTTGGCAGTAGGAGGGGGCTCCAGTGCCTGAATGGTGACTGAAGCAAGCTAGTAAATCTAAGAACTGACACAAATCTTTTCTGAAATTTGAAAACCCTTCACTGATTTTTTTCACACATCTGTGCTTCCTGATTTCTGCTGGAACTGGAAACAGATGTGGTCAAATTCCAAACAGGAGGAGCTGTGGTATTATAGGGCCAGAGAGAACCAGAAAATGCCAGAAATAACTGGTGACAAGTTGCAAACGTTCAGCTACTTCTCCTAAGAAACCTTTTCTGAGACTGCAAAAATTGGGCTGAAAAATCTCACAAAATCATAGGCTTTGATTTCTGCTCAGGTCAGCCTTTGTTAAAAGCCCTTCCTGTGGGTTTTGACACTGGCTAGAAACTTGTAAATGAAAAATAATAGATGCAATTTGTTTCTGAAAAATGTTTAGACCTCAAAAATGATTTTCTTTCAGTTTTGCAAAAAAAAAAAAATCAGATGTTTTTCCATATTATATCCAAACTTGAAATGGCCGGACCAAAAATCCTGGCTACAAACTTGGTGGAAGATTGGATACAGATCCAAAACTTGGCAGCGGGTCCTTACTTCTCTAATGAGCCAACTCAAAACACTTAATCAAAACATCTTCAAACCTTGAAGAAGTTCAGTTCTGGATCTAAACTCTGTGGCCTTAATGCATCTAATCCAAACTCTTTTATCCACCCCTAAAATCTCATGAGAAAACCAATCTCTTAAAACTTCCAAACCCAAACTGTTTCAGATATTACAAAATCAGTAATAAACTGGAGTTCCGCTCTGAAAGGTGACTGTGTGGGTGTACTCAGTTATATCTGCTAACGTCAGTGACAAACAACTCTTACTGCTTTTTATTCCTGTTAGCCCTGCAGAACTGACACTGCTGCAAAAGAGGGAGCTACAAGAGAAGGAGTTTCTTCTTCTTTTGCTTCTTGTGTATCATTAGTGGATTTGTGTACTAACTTCCACCAAGCTATACCTGAGCAAACCCACTGAGGAGCATTGTGTGGTTTGCAGCACCCTTATTCCTGGTGGTGATGAATGAGAAGGAAAAGGCCCACCTTAACTCTCATATCCGAGCTGAGTTTGTGGCTGTGGCACTGGAGATCCTAGAGAGAAAGACAAAACACAGAACCCAACAATGCCATTTTTAGAGCCAGGATAGAACAGCACATTAAACATCTGAAATTTAGGGTGTTTATCCTTTTGGGGTTGGCCCATTGCTAGTACTTGGTGATCCTTCCTGGTAGTACCCCACTTCATTTCCCTAGATGGCCAGTAGGCTTTCCACATGGGAGTGTATAATGACAATGCCATACAGTTATTACCAATAGCCTCTGCTCCAACTTCAGTGAACCAAAGTAATAAAGTATTAACGAACTTCTTGCACTCAGATGTCCTTTGCACTTTCCTTTTCAGGATGGGCGTGCAGATATCTCCTTCCTTGCACCAGACTGTTTCCATCTGAGTCAGAAATCCCAGTCTCAGCTCTCCAGGGCTCTCTGGAACACCATGGTAGGGATGGCATGGACTTGTATATCAGGCTCATCAACCAGAACTGATTCAAAGTATCTTTTAAATCATCTCCTTTGTGTAATAATTGCGGGACTGGGTGGCTCAGGCCACTGTTGAGGGGACCCAGACCATTCATCTTGAGGTCATCTATTCAAATCCAGCCCAAGTCAGTGTTGATTAAAGGTCTCTTTCATCTGTTGGCTAAGTGGTGAACTGAATTTGATGCATCTCGGTTCACATCCTATTGGACAGGTGTCCACATCAACAAGAATGAAACCCATGGAATGCATTAACTAGCAATCTCCATGAAAGGGACATTGAAGACCGCATGGGCCATGGAGACTGACTGACCTTCCTTCTCACCTTCCAGGTTGTGGCTGAGGCACATTTGTGTGGCAGTGTAAGTGATGCTTGTACTGCTGTAGCCTTTGCTGTACCTGTTCTGTGGAGAAACAGAGGACTGTAGTCTCCCTGGCTGTCAACCTAGAACCTTTCACCTACTCTAAATTCACTTTTTAAAAGGAGTGTAGTCAGGGAGGATTCCGAGTTTTTTATCCAGGAACCCCTGCAGTGATGCTCTGTTTTCCTTTTACTCACTGGCGCTGTGACAAAAAATGGAAGATTTATCCTTACTGCCTGTTGCACTTTGTGATTGATGCCATGTTTCAACGGAGACATAAAGTTAGACAAGGCCTTAGCCCTGGTATTCTGGTCAAATTCCAGTACAGCTACTTCTGCCTCCCTAAATTCCCCCAGCAATACAGTGTGCTCCTTTACTTCCTGTTCTAAACTACTGCCTAGTGTTACTGTGCTCTGTGACACAGCTGCTATGTTCCTCCCAAGAAATGGCTGCATTTCAATCACAGGCAAGTCAAGAGCTATGCAATTACTGAATTTAATTAAATTTGTGAAGCACCTTTCAATTCTTTGGGTTTAAAATTGCTACAGAAATGTAAGATGAGAGGACACAGCTACAAAACTAATCCTCCCCCTTTTTTTCCCCAGCTTCAGCCTCTAGGGGAGAAAACTGACCTCTTTGACCCCAAGGCTAACATTACCCTGAGTTGCCCAACTCCGGTAAATACTGTACCATTATGGAAGCAAGGGGTTGGGATGGGTGGATTCTTGGAAAAAATCCAGTATTTTTGGAACAAGTCTGCTAAAATTCTGCTTCTCTGTTAACTGTATGTGAATATTTTCTTGCATAATAGCTGCTTCAGTGTTTCTGAGTCTTATACCATCTTACAAAAACTGTCTGATAACATGGCTGAAGCGATGTTTAGATCTTTGGTCAGATTTTTAAAGATGCCTAAAGATACAGATAGGCACCTAGTGGAATTTTCAAAGGGATTCAGAATGGATTTTCCCTTTGAACTCATTGTCAATTGGGTGCCTAGATGTTTTTGGAAATCCCACTAGGCACCTATTGGTGTCTTTAAATGCCTTTAAAAATCTGGCCCCTAGTGACTAATACTGAAGAGGCTGCATGTATGCTTTACATGTGTATGTAGCTTTCCCCCACCGGGTGTTTGGATCTAGGGAGTTTCATGTTTCCTTCAACCTCCAACACATGCATTTGTCATTGCATACCAGCTCAGCAGTTTCTTCTTTCGACAATTGGGCAGCTTCTTCTCTCCCTTTTCCCCAGCCCTTTTTCTAACTTCTTCTTAAAAATTTGTGATGTATAAATTCTACTCTGTCGTGAGTTTCAGAACATCAGTGCATTCATGGACTTTTGAGCTGTTATATGACAATAGAGGGAGATGCTACTAGTTTCTTTCCTCCTTGCCCTGTACAGCAATTACCCATCTATGAATTTCTCATGTGTCTATCACCATTATCTGTGGTTCTGTCTTTCTTACCTACCTTTGTTACATGAGTTTGAGTCTCCAGCCACTATGAAGTAGCAAAATCCCTACAGAGAAATCATTAGCATAACTGATTGTTTGGAACATAACAGGGACTGCTGTAACAGATCAGACCATCTGTCCACCTGATCCAATATCACACTTTGGGACATGACCTATAGCTGATGCTTTAGGTGAAGGTGAAAATAACAAATTTGGCCAGTTGTGCAGTGAGTGAGGATTTGGGGAATTCCTTCCTGACCTCTGAAGAGATGAGTATATGCCCTGGAGCTTTAAAGTTGGTGATTACCTTTATCTTACCAAGGATAATTATAAATGCTGTGAGTCAAAACTTATCCATTCCTTTTTTAAAGCCACTTCCACTTTTTGTCTTCACCCCCTGTGACACTTTCTCAGGGTGTCCAGGATTGTGAGTCACCTTGTAACACCCATGCCTCAGTGAGAGAGACACTTGCTGGTGCTTACCTGGGTGTCAGCTCTTTGACACCACCACTTTGAGGCTCTGCCAGCCCTTACTTTGCCTGGCAGGTTAACCATAGGTGCACTCCAATCCCTGAGACCCTTCGAAGCAGTTCCCTGCAGTGCCAGCCACTGGACATGTGCAGAAATTACCAGGTAAGCTGTCCCCAAAGGAACAGTGCATGTGCCAGCTTGTTTGATTCAAGTTAGGATCAGCTCCAATATAGCAGCACAGCACTGATATATGTTTATAGTGAAAATAATCCTATGTTTATTATCCAAGGCTAAGATTTAAGGGATAGTGAGTAAGGATAACAATGGAAACAGAAACAGTTACATATCAAACAAAAAGTAAGTAACTTTAGACTCTAAGAAGTGTGTTATAAACAGGCTTAACCCCACATCATCTAAAGTTGCTTTAGGTGAGAGAAACAATTTCCCAGCATCTCCAGCCAACATGTCTGGGATCCCTCTTTCATGATTGCAAAAAGTGCTGTCCTGTTTTCTTCCTCCCTGAAAGATAACAAAATATCTCCTTGCATTTTTTTTTATATTCTTCAAAGCTCATTTCTGGGCCCCAGAGACAGGACAACCCCTGTTGGTTTAGTCTCCAGTGTCTTCTCATCCCCTTGTTGACCTCGTATGTAAATTGAGCTCATATTATGTTGGCTTACAATGCTTAATTTACAGAGATAGACAGGTGAAAACACATCCTAACTTCTCTCTGGAAAAAACTTGTTTTTCTCTTTGGTTGGTGACAGACTTTAAAACATATGTTCAGTACATATATACAATTACTTAAATATCCTCTCTACATACATGATGCAATGATTGAGGATCAGTATGACATATGCTTTTATTAGAGACCTCACATGATATTCTATATGGATAAATACTCTGAAAGCAGTGTGCTCGGGGTGGTGAGTGCCAGGCCTGCTAACAGTTGTTACAGAACAGTAAACCCTTGGCCAGTTGGCATCAATGGGCTTCTGTGTCACACCCCTGAGACAGTGGGTTCCACAGATTCACTATAGACTGTGGGAGGTAATTCCTTTTTATCAGGTCCAAGTTTACTTAGTATTATTTTAATAAGGCGACCAATTACTCTCCTTTTGCAGAAGAGTGAAAATGAATGTGGGATTTGTTTTTCCCTACATCCCTTACAATCTGATATTCAAAACTCCCTGGAAACTGTTGCCTTGCACTGTTGCTGCCTATTCTGGACCTATTCTGTGGACAAACAGGGTTTTGAAATGAGTCTTTAACATGGCAAGTCCATGGCACTTTGTGGAAGCTGTGGGTACACGCTCACAGTGGCACTTTCCCTACTGAGACAGCTCTGTTGTGAAGTCTTCATAATTGCAGTACAGTAGCTAAGTAACACAAGAGGCTGTTTCTGGGGAGTTCCATCTGTCATTTAGTGTATCTGTTATTACAGAAAATGACTTCAGATTCTGATGTTCACAGGCTCCATCTGTTCTGTCCCTTTGCTTCTCTAACTCAACACAGCAGATGTTGTGTATGTGTGACTGTCATATGTGCCAGGCTATAGAGACCAAAGGTCTATAGCAAACCATTTGTAAGCATAATGGGTTAATTTAAAGGATGAAAGTCTGCAAGTGAGAAGGGGGCGGATTTCTGATTTAAACCATTTGGAATAACTCTGCTCTTCCAGTAGGAAAGTCTCTTTGACCCTACACCTTCAGATTCTGGGTTCTGTATTACAAGTTTGTTAACAATCGTGCAATTCTCATTAGGGAGAAGCAAACCTCCTGGTAGGGGTCTTTAATCTATGAGAGTCCATGTTTCCTGAGGTAGATGCTGGGTACCAAGACCACCATCCAAATTATACAGCCACTGTGGGAAAAGGGTGAGCTGTGCATGCCAGGCTCCTCCCCGCTGAGGCAGACAGAGCTTCCCAAATTTCTTCACTCCCTAGATTGGAGTGGATAACAGATCCAAACAGCCCTGCACTCTTTGAAGGGATCTGATGTGTGCGGGTGGGCTGGACCAAAGCCCCCAAATCTGAATACCCCTAAATTTTAGGGGAGGATGTTTGTTTCAAAATCCAGATCCACACTTTGTAGCTCAGGCCATCTCTAGTTATATTATCTTTTGGCAGCAGAAATCCTGATCTATTTGCTGTCTTCTGTGTCCTTGTTTGCTGCCTGATCTGTATTTCTCTCCTCACTCATCAGCACAAACCCTTCCTGGGAACCTACAGGAACAGCAACTACACATACCCACCTCTGGAACCTACTAACAAGCCAATTCAGGTAATTGCCTGTATCGCTTACTGTACATTACACATACACACACGGATGCAAAATTGCTCCTGTCTAGTGGGTGTTTTCACATCATTTGGAATTTGTAAACTGTAATTTCTTACTAAGCTTTGAACATACAAATCTCCTCCTATGTCAACAGGTATTTAAACGCTTCTTTTTCAAGTGTTTTTTTGCTAACACAATTGTACCAGCCAGTGCGGACTGGGAATGACTGTATTAAAACTGCTCTCAACTCTAAGTCATGACAGTAACAAATCCAGTCAAGGGACACTACTGTAAGTCAGCTGCTCCAGATATACACAGTATTGGCAAGAGAACTTAGGACCTGTCAGCCCCAAAAATGCAGGCTTAGGTCACTTGTTTAAAGGAGGGTTTATAGCCTCATCAGGCATCCAGCCACTAGAGGCAATGTAAACGGAAGTGGTGATAACAGTATGTTACATAAACTTGCAATATGTCTCCAGTTAAGATCTACTGCCTCTTAAATGAAGGCTTTACATTGCACCTTAGCAGAGAAACTACAGCAGAGGAGTTAGCGTGACCAGTACAGAGCTAATTCCGGGTAGGAACTGAAGAAATGAGGTGGGAACCTGCGCTTGCCACATGGCTGGAGGAGGTGTGGAGGCCTCCTAAGATAGCTGAACAGTTTTGTTGGTGTGAGTATGGCTGGGGAAGATGATTGTCCAAACCAGTGGTCTGAGTGGCTGAGTTAGGCCTTCTTAATGAGGTCTCTGCTGTTGTCTAGTTCCAAGTAATGCCCAGCTGGGACTTAATTTCCAAACAAAATAAAGTGAATCCCTGCATCCATTATGGATTATAAATAAGGCTAAAATTTTGTCACAAGTGTTTTTAATAAAAGTCATGGACAGGTCACGGGGCAATAAACAAAAATTAACAGCCCCTGATCTCTTCATGACTTTTACAATAAATACCCGTGATTAAATCTGCTCTGGGGGCCCCAAGGGCTGATGGCTGTCCTGTGCTCCAGTAGCAGGGGCTGATGGCCACCAGCCCCCCGTTGCCCTGAGGCTCCTGACCCCTGCTGCTCCGACAGCCTCTGGGTTGGCCCCCGGGACCATTGATGCTCTGGGGCCGCTGCTCTGGGGCTGCCCCTAGGATCCCCGCTGCTCTGGCGGCCCCCAGGGCCAGCTGCACTGGGCTTCCACAGCAGCAGCTGGTGTGGCTGGCCCCGGGGCCAACTGCTTGGGTGGCTCTGGGGTCAGCCGCACCAGCTGCTGCAGCTGCAGAAATCATGGAGGTCCTGGAAAATCACAGAAGCCATGACTTCTGTGACCAGACTTGCAATCTTAGTTATAAAGAACAGCAGGTGATACTAGCAAGTAATGCTTCAGACTGCAACTGAAAAGGAAACCACCATTTCCCCCTCCCGGCTACAGTTCACAGCAGCACCTGGGTTGCTTTTAGAAAGCTAAACAGAGAACTGGAGAAAGCCTTCCAGCTCATGATTCTTACACTTCAGTGGCCAAGTTGGAAGGATCCCATGGAGGAGGGCAAGACAGCGGCAGTAGAAGGAAAAGGAGAGAGTGGAAACTGCTTCTCCCCCCCGATCCCAAAAAAATTAAACCAGCTGACCTGTCCTGGCCCTTTATAACACCCTCTAACTGGATTGTAGTCTCTCTGAGCCACACCACTGTGTTAAAGATGAGGGCAGCTACATTTGACTTGAATTTTTTTCTGCAAATCAGGTGATACCCTCAAACTCTCACACAGCCACTGGTCAACATGGCCTTTGTCTGGGCAAGGAGTGGACACCCCTGCCCCTTATGGGACTTGCCAACTGTATCCATTTCTTTTCCTCACTGGCACATCTCTGCTTCTCGGAACGTGCTTTTGCTGACGTTGAGAGGCAGTGTGGGTAGAGAAGTGGGCACAGGACCATGACACAGGCATTTCTAGGTTCAGTGCCTGGCTCTGCTACTGAATTGGCACACTATGTGACCTCTGTCTGACTACCCATCTGTGACATTTCAGAGGATAACACCTATTCTGCATCACATGAGTACTGTAAGCATTAATTAATAGGGTTGACCGGACAATGGCAATTCCATTTCATAGCAACTTCTAAGGTTTTTGAATTTGGTTTCATTCTGCACTGGAGTGAAAACAAACCATTTCACAAAAATGATAGGGCACTGGCTTGGGAGACCCAGGTTCAATTCCCTGCTCTGCCTGATTCAGGCCAGAATTTTTCATCCTAGACCACTCTCAGTCAGGCAGAGCAAGGACTCAACCCTAGGTCTCCCACTTTCTGCGTCATTGCCCTAACCAAAAGGCTAAAGAGTGTGGGAAGTTTTCTTTTCTCCTCTGCCCTCCCTTCTTAAAATAAACTATGTTGAAATCAGTACATCTCTGTGAAACGTTGGTCTTGACAAAACAGTATGTTTGGGTGAAATTTCATTTCATCAAAAATATTCCGACCAGCTGAATTAATCAATATTTGGACAGCATTTCAGGATGAAAGGCAAGAACTGCCAAGCTCTCAGGTAACTAGTTAGGACATATTTTTTATTGGATTTTGATTTGGTTGTAATATTCCTTCAGTGTGTTCCAAAGTATACTAATATCTCCTAACCATATGGCTATTTGTTTTGTTGTTTAAGAATTGGGGCAGTGACCTGTCATGTCCTGCACAGAATCCATCTGAAAGTGTCCCAACATCAGGTGAGAGAGAACTTGCTTTGGACTGAACCACTGAGAGGAGTGGTTCCTAAAATCTGTGCTTTTTAAAAGCAAAATCTTAAAACTGTATTACCGCACATGTTCGGTGAAAGGAAAACAACCAGGTTAGGCATTGTGTATCCAGCACATAGCAAGGGCATTCTATTTTGCCAAACCCCAGCATCTTCACCAGCACAGCAGCTGCATTCTAATGGACAGACAACAGCTTGGCTGGCTTGATCTAGCCAGATGTGCCTGGTACATTTGCAGCAAAGCAGCTTTGACCAACCTGGGTGTACCTGCTTGATGAGCAGAACAGGTGTATTTTGTCTGGACATAGCCGGAATGCTTTACATCTGAGCAGTTAATAGGAACCCTATATCTAGACTTAAAGCCAATTGAAAACTGAACAGAATGAATATATGCAATTTTAAATCTATCTAATCTATTTTGGGTTTTTCCAAAGGTGACATGTGAAAGGCAGTGTTAAGCTCTGTTTACTTCCCTATTACTCAAGCACATGATTTGGAGCAAGCCAGGAGGCAGAAGTGAATTGCAAGAGTTTATTCCTCAGACTAGTTGATGACTATGTTTGTGTAGAACCCCTGAAGTCAGTAAAGATTTTGCCATTGTCTGCAATGGAAGCAAGATCACCAGGCCCTTCATCCAGGATAAGATTTTCCAATGATCACTGGTAACTCTGCTTTTTTCTTTCTTCTCCTGTCTAGTACATAAGCTACGGCCATCAGACCTCAAAGTCGTAGCAGCACTGGGAGATTCCTTGACTGTGAGTACTAGTGCTTCCCCTGAGCCTAGAATGGGAAGGGCAATTCTAGTCTCCCTGGATGTTATGGTGTCAGACACCATCAGATGGAGAGCAAATTGTTGTGACTTGTCTAGCTGTGTCCATTTACAGCAGCAATATCTTAGAGTTATGAGTGAATCTGGCAATTGCGAAACTGAGTAATAAATAGCCCGGACTAAAGCCAGAGGTGAGACCCAAGGTGCAGAGCTGCCTCAACTCCCATTGACTTCAGTAGGAGTTGAGGGGACCAAGTAACTCAAAGGATCTGGCTTATATTGCAGATAAGGGTTCTACATGCTTCAGTCTTTTGAGAACTCTGTCAATCCATTTCAGTCTTGACCTACAGTAACCTTGGCTACTCCCACACTGAGCCTTGAGCTTTTCTTGGAGGACCTCAGTCCTGATCGCAGCACTCCCTGCTTTTCCAACTCCAAGCCCCTGAACAGTGACCTGCTTGAATTTTCCCAGGAAATCTTCTTTTTGTTACTTTTATTCTCTTGATTCATGAAACGTTTCAGAGAGAATGGAAAACCTACCCTATAAGATGAGACTCAAAGAGTGTGGCTTGTTTAACCTAATAAAACAAAGGTTATGGGGAGATAGGATTGCTCTCTATAAATACAGGGAGGGAGGGATAAATACAGGGAGGGAGAAGAGTTATTTAAGTTAAGCTCCAGTGTGGACACAAGAAGAAATGGATATAAACACCATCAACAAGTGTAGGCTTGAAATTAGGCGAAGGTTTCTAACCATCGGAGGAGTGATGTTCTGGAACAACCTTTCAAGGGGAGCAGTGAGTGCAAAAAACCTAACTGACTTCAAGAATGAGCTTGATTAAATTTATGGAGGGGCTGGCATGATGGGACTGCCTACAATGGCACATAGCCAATCTGCCACTGCTAGCAGAAAATATCTCTAACGGCCAGTGATGGGACACTAGATGGGGAGGGCGCTGAGTTACAACAGAGAATTGTCTCCCAGGTGCAGTGGCGCTGGAACCCTTTTAATAGTGGGGGTGCTGAAAGCCAGCCCCTTGCCCCTGTTAACCCCTCCCCCCCAGCTGGGGCCAGGAGCAGTGTCATGTCTCCAGGAGGGGGGACCCGGACAGGGGTAAGGGGACAATAGTTGGGGGCAGGCATGGGGCCCGCAGCCAGGACCCTGCGTGCGGGGCCAATATAAGAGCTCTGGCCACAGGGCCAGCAGCCGGGACCTTGGGAGCAGGGGGGTGAGTGCGGAGCCCCAGGCACATGGACCCAGGGAGCAGGGCCAGCACCCTAAGAGTAGAGCCCTGGGCACAAGGCCAGCGGCTGGGAAGAGGGCCGGCAGCTGGGACCCGAGCCCCAGGCGTGGGGCCAGCGGATGGGGAGCAGGGTTGGTGGCCGGGACCCAAGCCCTAGAGTGGGGAGTGGAGGCCTGGGCATGGGGCCAGTGGCCCCGCGTGAAACCTGGGGGTGCTGCAGCACCCCGTGTACCCCTACTTCCCGTGCCTATGTCCAGGTGTCTGGCTGGCGGGTCTTACCCACATGCTTAGGGTCTAACTGATCGCCATATTTGGGGTTGGGAAGGAATATTTCCCAGGTCAGAGAATCCTGGAATTTTTCCACCTTCCTCCACAGCATGGGACATGGATCACTTGAAAGTTTAAACTAGTATAAATGTGGATTCTCTGTAACTTGCAGTCTTTAAACCATGATTTGAGGATTTCAGTAACTCAGCCAGAGGTTAGGGGTCTATTACAGGACACGCTTCCATCCCTGCTCCGCCCCAGAACAGCTCTGCCTCCAATCCCCTTCAGCCCCTAGGCCAGCTCTGCCCTCATTTCCTCTCTGCCCCCACTGCACCTCCATTCCTCCCCCTGCTCTGGCCCCAGCCCAGCTCTGCCCTCAGCATTCCCGCTTCACTCCCAGACCAGTACTGCCTCTAGCCCCAGTTTCTTCCCCATCCCCAGTTCTGCCCCAGCCCTGCCTTCAGCCCAAGCTCCACTGCTGAGTAAGCCTTGGCTGTACGGTAATGGAGGGGGAGCATGGACAGATTCTGCTACTGGTAAGGGAAGGCACGACTGAAAATGTTTGAGCACCACCAGCCTTGAAGACCCAGCTAAAACACTGGGTCAGGCAGTGTCCTAGGTGTAAAGTGGATACTGGACCAGAGATTAGTTTTCTTGGGTGATTAAAAATAGTAGTGAATTAGTAATGGAGATGTCTTGTCTCTTACTCCTCTGTAGACTTACTCAAAACTAGAGCATGGTGGGAATTTTTTCCATCAAAAAAAATATTTGATTGGAAAATATGATTTTCCCCACCCCGCAGGAAAATGACAATTTTGCTGAAGTTTTTTTAATTTATTTCCATGAGGAAAATCAAAATGTTTGTTTAAAATCTGATCAACATTAACCTACACCCCTCTGAGCTGCCACAGTGCCTCGTGGAATTGTAGTTCTGGAGCTTTGTGTCTCTATTCTCCCCTATGGGCTGACTCCTCAACTGGACTACATCTCCCATGGTTCACCACAGTCTCCTTCTGGCTCAGCTACCATGGTACACATGGGAGTCTCATGACCACAGTGCATAATGGGAAATACAGTTCTGCCAGGGAATCTGGTGCTTTAGATGCCTTATGCCCCCATTGTCCCCTAACTACAATTCCAATGAGCCACTGCAGTGGCTTAGGAGAATGCAGAATAATGTTCAACTGAGCCGAAACAAAATGTTTTAACATTTCAAAATGAAATTTTCTAGTTTTCATTGCACAAAAAGATTAGCTATTTTGACTTGACTTTTTGATTCAGGATTAAACCAAATGTCAAAATATTGGAATTTCCTGTGGGACAGAAATTCAGGTCTTTCAGCCAATTCTACTCAGTACATTTCAACTTACCCTTTAAATGACCCATTCAGTAGCAACAGCGTGGGCCAATAGAGCTCAGCCCACTTGGGGACAAAGTCATTCCTGCTTCGCGCAACTTCCTCTGCTTGTCATCTTGCCATTTCATAAATGATTCTCACTGTCCTTCCAGACTGCTCTTGGAGCCAAAGCAACCAGCCCGAATGACCTGCAAACAGCCTGGAGAGGACTTTCCTGGAGGTGAAATACACAGCAGCTCTGGGTAGAAGTGTGTGTATGTGAGAGAATGGGAGTTTACCTGGAATGTGTGTGTGCATGTGCTGCAGTGGGTGGCTGCTTATGGATGAGTGTGACTGTGCCTGTAAACATGTTGGGAATGATAGATTTAGAGGCATTATTCTACAGTCCATATAGCAGAATCCCAGATAGCTGGTTGGCAGGCATCAGTGCAATTTGTGCACCTTGAACAGCTGCTCACAAATACAGTAGGTACAGTAGGTTCGACTGCACAGCTCTGATGGGGCAGTGTGCGACATGCTTCTTTATGATGGGCAGCATCAGAATAAGTGGAAAATAAGTGCTCTGTTGGCAGTCTATAAGGCTGTCTACACTACAACCCGTGTCGGCTAACTTATGTCGCTCAGGGGTGTGAATAAACCACCCCCATGATTGACATAAGTTACAGTGACATATGTGCTCATGTGCACAGCGCTGTGTTGGCAGGAGAGCGTCTCCCACCAACATAGCTCCTGCTGTTCAGAGGTGGGTTTTTTATGCCAACAGGAGAGCTCTCTCCCGTTGGTATAGAGCATCTTCACCAGACACACTGCAATGGCGCAGCTGCATCAGTTCAGCGGTGCAGCTGCAGCGCTGCCCATTTAGACATGGCCTAAGGCTGTGTCGACTGCCTTAGCTGCAGCCCTGTTTGACTTGATCTGAAATCTCCCTTTCAATACTTTCCCTGAATTCACACTTGACCTGTGGTTTATCCCCTTATTCCTGGTTGAGTCTTTTCTTTTTTTTTTTCCCTGAGCTGATACAGCAGCAACTTATGGTGACCAGACAACAGATGGTATGTGCTTACAGTATTAACCCTGCTGACTGATTGATTCTGTTCTTTCCTCCCGCCGCTCCGTAGCATTGGAGGTGATGGAACCCTGGAGGCTCACACGACTTTACCCAGTAAGTATTTTGAAAATCCCCAAAGTTGGGAAGGGGAAAGGCACTCTTTGCTTCAAGACTGGTCCAGGCAAATGCTGGAAAGTTTGTGCTGGCTTCCCACCTTCCTTAGACAGGACACAATATGCACATCTGTTAGGAATCTGAGGAATTTATTCATACCCCAGGTCAACATTGGGGAGAACTCCTCTGCTAAAAATTTGAGTCAGTTCCTCTGACGTTTCTGGATGGGGCTGTAACATCAGGTCAGCTGAATAGATGAGGGACAGATTACAGGAGGAAATGACTAAATGACACAAATCCAAAGCAGATGCTCTTCCTTTATTTCTCTCTGTAGCCTCCAGTGACAAGGTGGAAACCTTGCAGGAGCTGTGGGCTACTGATGCACTACAGAGCAATTGATGGTCCATGGAGTGCTGGCTGGTCACATGGTGATGGCTCCTCCTTATTTCCAGCTGCTAAACTGGTCTAAAAGAAGCTAATAATAATTTAGATATTTACCTAGCACTAGTATTATTCTATGTAAGCAATTGTTGTAGTTGCCATGGAGATTACAAAAGGGAGGGGAAGTGGTCCTTGTGACCATGAATTGGAGGGAGCTTGGTCCATGACAATTCTTCTATTAATATGCAATCCATGCTTTGGAACAGTCTGACAATGCCTGAGAGTGTGTAGGATTTTATTTAAATCATTATCTTATATCCATGTGCCATGGGCATCACTCAGTTTTAAAGAAAAATTGGAGTCTGTTTTATGCTGTGTGAAGTATTATAAATGTACTGCTAACTACAAAGAGGCTTTGAACTCCACCTACTGCATTATAGAAACAGTAACAATAATAATAATTTACATATATAATACCTTCCAGCTGAGGATCTGAATGAATTCTACAAACATTAAATAAAGTCTTGTTTCACCTTTGTGAGATAGATGTCATTACCTCCAACATGTATATGGAGAAACCAAGGCACAGATAGGTTAAGTGCCCAAAGTTGAAGTGAACATGTCTTGACTTTTAGCCCCATGCCTCAACCACAAGGCAGGCATGTGGGTTCTGTAGGATGGGATGCTGATCCTTGCTCACAGTGCAAAGGATAACCAGCATGTCTTCTCCTGTCTTTAAGATATTTTGAAAAAATTTAATCCAGAACTCTTCGGCTTCTCCACTGGCACTGAAAAGGAAACAGCCGGGTTCAACTCAGCCGTGGGAGGAGCCAAAGCAAAGTAAGCATAATCACACCCTAGTCAGGGAGATTGTGGGATGAGGAGCTGGTGGACTGGCAGCATCCCAAGGCTAACTCTTGAGTTAATCATCAAACCAGTTGCTCTTTAATGGCTGATCCTATCTATACTGTGCATATATCTCTATGGTATAACATTCTTTCTTCTAAATATTTGAGGAGTGTGTGTTTGTTCATGACTTTTTCTACATGGGAGAGATGTCATCTTTTGACTAGAACTTCCTATCCCATATCTTCCGAGTCCAATACCAGTGCTTTAACCACAAGACACTCCTTATTCCCACAGTGAATTTTCCCATAAGTCTTTTACATGTAGGTCACTGGCTCAGTGTCAGACCAGGGCGGTAAAGACCCGAAAGCCATTGCCATCTCCCAGCTGTTGAATGACTTCTGGGTAACAAGATGGAATGTCACAGTCCAGTGCCAAATGAATAGGAGCCCATTATCAGCATTAAAAGCTATCCTGGCTAGCAGCACTAGCAGAGCAGCAGAGGATTGAATGAGCTATGGAGACTGAACTCCCCTAACCCTGGAGAATGACTCCTTCAGAGCCACTGATAGGTAAAATGTGCAGGCAGCCTATATTGCCACTGCACCCAATCTATGGCTACACAGAGGACTTCAGTCTCCAGGACTGTCAATCCAGTGCCTTATACCAGCACTCCATTTACTTGAAAGCAAGTTGCAAGTTAGCCAGCAAAGCTCGCATGGCTGTGAAATACCTTGTCTCCAAGAGCAGGTTTGGGAATTGAATGTTTTCTTCCAAACACAATCCATTTGAGCCAGTCCTTCAAGAAGAATAACTCATCTGAGTCGCTCCTGGCTGGAGCCCTTGCAGCTCAGATTATTCTATAATTATTCTCACATGTACGCCATCGCTTTCCCTGCGTGGCCCTGGTGGTCCTGAAGTTCCATAAAATGGGGCCAGGAGGAGAAATTGAAGCCTTCCCAAGTTGTGTTCATTCTGCTCGTCATTTCAGAACAAGTATCTGAATGCTTTTCTTTCCTGTCTCCATAGCAATATGTCAACCCAGGCGCGTGAACTGGTGGAGCTAATGAGAGGTAGCTCGGTAAGTGCATAGCTTCTATAACCTGTGTAACATGTTTGGGTGGTGGGGAGAGGCAGGTTTCACAGCTGGAGAAAGGATAAAGGCATTTCTCACTGGCGTCAAGGTGTGTGTGCAGCGGGTGGATCACGGCAGCCAGGAAATTGTTACTCCATTCTCTATATTAACCCTGATCGGGCCTGGGTTCCCATTGTACCAGGTGCTGAACAACCACATAGGAAGATGCAGTCCCTGCCCTGTAGAACTAAAAATGTCATTTAAGGCAAGGTGCAACAAATGAGTGTAACAAAGAATAGGAGAGAGATGGGTACACGACCCAGAGTTACAAAGGTGAGCAATAGCCTAACTTAATGGTTCTGAGCCATTCAAAAGTTGGAGCAAAGAAGACGGGAGGGTACACAGGTAGGTTGGAGAAAAGGGAAGGGACTGGGAAACCAGTATGAATGGTGGCCAGGGGACTGGAATGGGGAGGAGAGGGTTAAGAGCAGGGGAAAAGATGAAAGCAGGTGGCCTGGTGAGGCTGTGGAGACAAAAAACAGTGAATTAAAACAGGCAGAAGCAGTGAGCCAGGTGTCTGGTGTAGAGGGACTGGCCCTCACCCCTGGAGTACCTGCCCCAAGGAGGTTGGCGATGCTGGGATGCTGTGCTGGTGAGGGGATGGCTGTAGCCTGGCCAATAGGTCAGGCCACCTGAAGCTATGGTCCTGGCCAGCTGAGTGACACAATACTGTGCAATGTGTTGGGGGACGGGGAATCCTGAGGATGTCACAGGTTTTCTGGAGGCATGAGGTGGCCTGCTGCTCGCTCCAGAGTGGCTGGCTGTTCCTGGTCCAATGGGGGCTGGGAAGGGGATTGAAGGGCTCCCTGGCTTTTATTAAAGTCATAGGTGCTGCTCTTTCTGGCGTGTGTGAAAGACAGGAGACACCTGTTGGTGGGGCCTACGTGGGATGCTGGGTGCTGGGAAGAGACTTGTTGGTCCAGGGAGATCACCATGGAAGAATGGGAGTGCCCAGTGCTCCCTGGCTCCTGCTGGATGGTGGGTCAGAGTATTGAAAAGGCAGGGCTCTCCAAAACATGTGTCCCTGTGTAGCTGCACAGATGCCTTGGGCCAACTTTACTGTCTGTTATTCTGCATTATTAATTTTTCATCAGGGTGTCTCCCTCTCTGAGAAGAGCTGAGTGGAAAAACTGGCATTTGAGCAAAAGACTAAATTGTTCTCAGATTTAGCAGGGTGTGTTTCCAATCATTCACCCCTTTAAAAACAGGGGACAGGACTCTGTCCTGCCTGGCACCCCACTGGAGGACAAAGGGGCGGGAATGAGATGAGAATTCAGCCCTTCGGTGATTCCCAGGCCCGTCCTCTATTTGTGGGATAGATTCACAGCTGTTAGTTATGTAAACTCTCTGCTCTAAAAATAGGTGCCTTCCATTCCTTTCTTTGTACTACATGTTACAGAATGTTTTCCACTGAGTTCCAGCTCTCAGCAGTCCCTATTGTTTGCTGGTGGTGACGTGGATTTAGCAGCTGCCCTTATGAGCCCAGTGAAGTCACCAGCCTCCTGGACTCTTCTGTTTTAATCTAAATGTCTATCCCCCCAGAACTTGCCTCTCTCCTTTTCGGCATTCCTGGTAGTACTCACTCAGCTGGCAGGGATTCCCAGTGACTCATGTTCCACTGAAGCAGCTTTAGTGCATCATCGTCTAATCCTTTTCCCCTCCCCTGCTTACTGCTACACTGCACTCAGCATTTGGCACTAACTGGTAGATCTCCCCATCCCGACTCCTGCTGCCAAAATCCATTTAGAACTTGGTCTCCGACTCCCAGTAAACAGAACTTTGTACAGCAGCTACCCTGACAACCTACCAGGCAGTTGCTAATTCCCCTTTCTGTTGGGAATTTCATAACAAAAGCCAAGATGTATTCTACCCGCCACATTTTCCCTCAGAGACACACACACACACAGTTTCCTGACTTCACTTTTCCCATTGTTAATTCTGAGAGGCTCATTTTCATTGTTTTGACACTCTTGATATATTAACTGTATTTAACTGTATTTGTAAATGTTGCCTCCACGTCCCTAAGCAATTTCGAGCTGTTAGAACATTGCACTCTATTCTTTTTTGTGTGTCACTAGCAAATTAACTTCAAGGAGGACTGGAAACTGATCACTCTCTTCATTGGAGGCAATGACCTGTGTCACTACTGCTTGGACAGGGTATGTGTTTAGAAACTGGGCACATAGCTCTGGGTGTCTGGTGGATGAAAAAGGTTAGCAATCCATTCATTTCCCCTTTGTCAGACAGTCAAAGCCCTTGTACCTCTAAAAAGCAACGGGAACTTGTGTTCATTTAATATCTCCCTTATCTGAAATGAGTGTGCTGTTTTTACAGTGGGATATTGGAGCTCTAGACCAGGGCTTCATTAGTAGTAGTAATTATTTAAGAGCTAAAGAGCTATCCAGCACTGTACAGTGCAGGAGAAGAAGAGACGGTCCCTGCCTTGAGGAGATTGCAATCTAAATAGACCAAACAATCCGAATGTGAAAGGCCACATGTGTATTCTTACTGGGACATTGAAGTGCCATTGTGTTCCGGAAAGCGACTCCATAAAAATGCCATAAGGGGATTCCATGTTTCTGGTCTGTCTTAGTTAGTTGCCAACCCTCCAGGATTGTCTTGGAGTCTCCAGGAATTAAAGATTAATCTTTAATTAAAGATTATGCCATGTGATGAACCTCCAGGAGTACATCCAACCAAAATTGGCAACCCTACAATGGCACCAGAGAAGGGGTGGACAAACTTTTTGGCCCGAGGGCCACATCGGGGAATAGAAATTGTATGGCGGGCCATGAATGCTCACAAAATTGGGGTTGGGGATGAGGAGTTTGGGGTGTAGGAGGATGCTCTGGGCTGGGACTGAGGGGTTCAGAGGGTGGGAGGGGGATCAGGGCTGGGGCAGGGGTGCAGGGAAGGGTGCAGGTTCCAGCTGGGGGTGTGGGCTCTGGGGTGGGGCTGGGGATGAGAGGTTTGGAGTGCGGGGTACAGGAGAGTGCTCTGGGCTGGGATCGAGGGGTTTGGAGAGCAGGAGGGGGATCAGGGCTGAGGCAGGGGATTGGGGCATGGGGAGAGGCTCAGGGGGTACATGTTCCGAGCAGCGCTTACCTCAAGCAGCTCCCGGTAGCAGGGGCATGTCCCTTCTCCAGCTTCTACACAGAGGCGCAGCCAGGCAGCTCTGCAGGCTGCCCCATCTGCAGGAACCCCTCTGCAGCTCCAATTGGAGTGTGTAGGAGCCGGAGCAGGGCCTTGCCGCAGCTTCCGGGAGCCGCGTGGTGCGGCCCCCGATCCAGCACCCCGTCCGGAATGCCAGAGCGGGGCCTAGCTGCGTGGGCCAGCTTAAAACGGTTTGTGGGCCATAGTTTGCCCACCCCTGCACCAGAGCAAATATGATCACGTTACAAGTAGAAATGTCTTTTCCTAACTACCAGCCATACGAGCTTACCATGCTGATCTGAGAGTCAACCTGGGTTCTTTCCTTCTCACATATTATCCCCAGTAGTAAAGGTTCTGCAGGACAAACTATCGGCCTGAACCAACACTCACTGATATAAATGGAAGTCTTTCCATTGACTTTCAGTGAGGCCTCAATCTAACACCATGTGTCCAATAACACTCTTACAACTCCACGTGCAAAGTGGGGTTGCATAGGTATCGCTCAGTACCTAATTTGGCTTGCAGAATCATTTATTACTGGAGATTATGTACTGGAGGAAAGAACCCAGCTTGATTCTCAGATCCCAGATTTAATTTCCAGGGCGGGCAGTTAGGAAAACAAATCTGTTTGTAAATGGAGCAAACTTGGTCTGGAGTCAATGAAACACATTAACATTAAATGCATCTGATGAAGTGAGCTGTAGCTCACGAAAGCTTATGCTCTAATAAATTTGTTAGTCTCTAAGGTGCCACAAGTACTCCTTTTCTTTTTGCGAATACAGACTAACACGGCTGCTACTCTGAAACCTGACATTAAACATGATTTATTTATTCATTCTTCAGAGTAAAAATGCACCTTAAAAGAACGCTGACAAGGACAATTATAAAACAAGATTGGATTTGAATTAAGGGGTCAACTTGGTCACATGGAAATGCCACAATTACTAGACAAGCTGCACATGTGTCACAATAGGAATAGAACTCAGTAGCTATCTGCTCAAAAAATACATGCCTCTGCTATTGGAGATAAAAAGGAGCATTTGGTCAATAGTATAGAATCTAGCACTTGCAGGCTTTACTAGGGACTAGAGGTTATAGAATGAACCCATTGAGTTTTTTTTTCCAGCTTTAGTTTCTTGCACACTGGAGAAATGACTGATCTAATTTTCCTTTTATACAGGAGACCTATTCAGTAGAAAATTATGTAAAACATCTTCAGGACACTCTTGATATTCTATACCAGGAGGTAAGGTTTTAAGATACTCTAGCAGGCTGAATTCTTGGCAATCACACTCAGATATTTCTCACCTCTGACAGAGTATCTCTGATTATGTTTCATTCAAGGCCTTTCTCCAGATAGCTAGAGTAGCAAGGTTAACACTGACTAATAGTCCAATGACCTTGCTAGCTAATGGGCAGTAAAGTGGTGGGCTGCTGCTTTGGGGAAAACTACAGCATAGGGTTCCTTTTGATACCAGGAGTAATTTCCACATGTGACTGGCATGAGCTGGGAAAAAAAATAAAAAAAGAGAATGAGCAAAAATGTTTCATCAAATCGTGGACTACATAGCTCAGTTGAATTTAGGAGATGTTTTCTGAGGAGTCAGACTTCCCTGTATATGTCAGCTAGTGCCTCCTGCACCTCTACAGAGAAAAAGCACAGGAGCAGAGGAAGAACTTACTGTTCTTGATTTTCACATTGCAACAAGGGGCGGGTGGGAAAAGGCTACACAAACACTGCAGAAGCTGAACAATAAAATTATGGGCCCTATGCATGATGCAATCATGCAACCGCAGGACTCCTACAGAATCCTCCTCTTGCCTGCTTTTTGCCTTGGCATTTTGCTCCAGAATCTAAACCATTCTTTTAGGGTTTGTTTGTTTGTTTGTTTGTTTTTAAGTTGCATTTCTAGCCCTTGTGATTGTGAAAATAACCATGAGAGGACAAAAGAAGAGGTCAGTGGTTAGGGCACTAGCCTAGGACTTGGGAGAGATGGGTTCAATTTCTTGCTCCATCCCAGACTTCCTGTGTGAACTCAGGCAAATCACCTCATCTCATGCCTCAGTTTCCCATCTGTAAAATGGGGATAATAGCACTTCCCTGCCTCATAGTGGAGGGGGGCGTTGTGAGGAAACTTTAAAGACTGTGAAGTGCTCAGCTACTATGGTCATGGGACCATCCAAGTACTGAAGAAAGATATATAATTGTTTGTTTGTGGGTATATATGTTCCCAGAAAAATATTTTGACTTAAAGGCAAGGTACTCATACACAAGCATATAATACATTCAGATCTCTGCACACTGATCCCTACACACTCCACTACGTATGCACCTATAACCCCATATTCTCACACACGTACCCACACATAATGTTGCAGTGTCTAATAGATAGCATCAGAAACGACTGTAACACAATGGCACCTGATCTCTGCTACAAAGAGCAAGAGGTGACCATATGCCCCATTCCTGGGTTTTTTAGTCCAAGAAAACACACTAAATTAGCTACTTAATATTTTGGCTAAGCCACATGAGAGTGGAGTCAAGTTGCTGCAGCTAACCATGGGACACTATCCACATTCTCCATCATCAATATGAGGAAGAAACTTTCCCTTCTGACTCTGCCCTGGGCTTAATGCTTCAGAGTCAGAGGGTCTGGACTGGAATGCCTATTGCTAGTAATGATGCAGAATGCGGTGTTGGCAAGTCACACAGACAAATTCTGAATATCACAGTCAAAGGGTTAATAACATCAGTGAACCATATATAGGGCCAGATTGTGTTCCTTTTACATGGGTGTAATTTCGTGGACTTCAGCAGAGTGACTCCTAATGTACTGTGATGTAACAGAGAGCAGGATCTGGCTTGTTGCTTTGTCCCTCAACACCAGCACTGGCCAGGCAGGTGAGTGATGGCTTTAATCCTACTATGCCTAGGGCACTGAGGTGTGGGACCTTGGCGGAAATGCAGGTCAGTGCACCAAGCATTTCTTCTCTGGGCTGACTCCAATTTAACTTACAAATTATGTTTAAATGGTTTTCTCCATCAAGCCCCCAAGAGAGATTTATTCACATCAAAAATCTGGCACTACTGGTGGTATCCACTCAATGATAGCCCAGGATTAGCACAGGAGGTGGTGTTGCTGGTCAGGTTGGAGATGCCCTGGCAAAGCCATGTGGTGGCACAGGGCAGGAGTGCTGCAAGTCAAGACTGAGCTGCAAGACTGAGCCTTACATAGATTCTCTTTGTATTCAGGTTTGTATCTGAGACCAATATTTTTTTTCCTGAGGATTTTTGCTCCCTCACCCCTCCTCTCTCCCATCCTATATCCTTGCCTTCTCCAGATCACACACTCACATACTTTTGCAGTGAAAACCAAGTACACGACACAGCCCTACGCACCATTCTGACTGCTAAACAAAGTGTGCAAGCCTCTATTTACTGCAGAGCAACAGAAATGCTCCAGTGAGTTAGGCTGCAGTGGCAGCCAGTGAGTTTGTTGATTCATATCCACTGTATATCTTCCTCACTCCTCTACACTGCCCTTGTATGCTACTAATCTCTCTCAGTGCAGCCTGTACTCACTCTTTCCTACAAGTAGCCTCCCTGCCTTGTTATGTAACTGTATTGTGCTCTATGCATTAACACGCCTGATTTCTTTGAACCCTGCAGCTCCCTCGAGCCTTTGTCAACCTGGTGGAGATAATGGAGATCGCTGGACTGCGTCAGATAGAAAGGGAAACTCCGGGGTGTGTCATTTCAGGGACGTAAGTACACAAATCAAATATCTATTTCTACTGGATCCTATTTTTAGGCATAATCAATATCACTGGTATTAGTAAGGCAACCATACAGGTATTAAAAGCCTCTACCTTGTTGGATGTTACTGAACCTGGGAATGATGATACTACAGATACTATACATCATAATGATGATATTGAGTCCAATTCTTCCCTCTCCCATTGACTTCAACAAAAGTAGCATGCACTTAAATGAGGGCAGCATTGCAGTTACCGAATTCCTGTTTATTCAACTATAAAGTTAGCTTTGGGCTGAAGCCACAGAGGATGAAACTGGATCTGAACATTATCAACATCCAGGAACATTTGGAACTGGAGTTCTGGCTCTGATCCATCTCTATATGACATTTTATTTTGACAGAAAGTAGATCCTCATTCCAGCAAAGCACAAACACTTTATCTTGTTGACTCAAGATCACTGAACTAGTCAGCATGGGAACACTAAAGGCTAAAGTAAGTCTAGGCCTACAGAAACCTACCTAACTGTTAAAAAGCTTCTGCACTCTAGTGAACATCAGCCAAACATCACCACCTCTCTCCCCGGTACTCAATGAAGCTGGGCTACATGCCACAAACACAGTATAATTTTCATATTGCTAAACTTCAAAGCCTTTTTGCACCTGCCCCGATTCCAGATCAGGGTCCTACAACAGTCAGTGGAATCCCCAATGCCTGAATCCACACTGAGCTTCTTTCCTTACTCTGCTGGTAGGACCAACAATTGTAGTGCAAAACCCTGCACTCAGTTCTTTGCAGGCAAGTAAATAAGGAACTGGCTTTCAAATCAAAAAGAGTTTTTATCAAAAAAGATTGAGAGGTGACTTGATATATGTGTATCAAATATTGAAATATAAGTAACTTCATGGGGAAGAAATACCTGGTACTGAGATGCTCTTTAATCTTATGGAGAAAGGCATAACAAGGACCAATGGCTGGAAGCTGAAGCCAGACAGATTCAGATTAGGAATTAGGCACAAATTAACAGTGAGGGTGATTAACTTCAGGGGAAAAAACCCCAAGGTAAGTGGTATATTCTCCATTACTTGATGTCATCAAATCAAGACTGGATGCTTTTCTGGAAGATGTGTTTTAGTCAAACACAAGTTACTGGGTTCAATACAGGGATAACTTGGTGAAATTTACTGGCCTGTGATATACAGGAGGTCAGATTAGATGATCTAATGGTCCCTTCTCACTGTAAACTCTATGAATCTATGAAATGCTGCTTTAAAAACGTATTTGTAGATTTTTTAAAGTCTAACACATGTTGTCTGCTACTGCTATGTCATGTTAAACAGTTTGGATCTGATTTTCAAAAGAGCTGAGCACCTGCAACTTCTGTTGACTGCAAGTGGAAGTTGTGGGTGTCCAAAGCTCTTCTATCTACTTTGAAACTAGTCTAGTGATTTAATTTCTGCATTTAATAACTTAAGCCATCTTGAGCTTCTTGGAACTACACCATGTTATTAATGAATACACAGACTGTCTAGGGTTGGTGTTGATTTTGTTTGTTTGTTTTTCTTTCAAGGACTGTTTGCCCATGTTTCTTAACCCCCCAGGAAAGCTCTCCTGAACTACAAGAAATGAAAATAATTAACAAAGATTTTCAGGTATCACCTGGATTCTATTTCCTTAATTGTTCATCTCTGCCTTGCCCCCCCCCCGCCACAGCTCCCCTTTTTGTCACGTGTCTCATCTTCCACATAGAACTGTAGCATATTTTAAGATGTGGTTGGTGATGGTGAAAGACCCCATTTTGATGAATGTGTAGACTGAAGACCCAGATACTGTCTGGGCAGTGGTGATGCAAGTTTCCTCATGCTTCCCTACCATTGTATTTCAATGGGGAAAGAACTGGCCTATTTAGACTTTGGCTCTTTTGCTTGGACTGCCAAACAAGGGCTAATTATTGCCAATGTAGTGGTGTTTATTTTGGTTTATGTTCATTTGTCCAATATTAAGTTAACTAAGATCCAGTCAGATTTCACACACACCACCCAATAGCTATTAGATGAGAAGATTTGTCAGTCATTATTATGAAAATAGGAATTACCATATCAGATCAGACCCAGGCTCCAACTAGTTCAGTATCATGTCTCCAAGAGTGAACAGTATCAGATGCTTCTGAAGAAGGTGAATGAATCCCTGTACTGGACGATTATTAAATAATCCACCCATAAGGGAAAATTCTCCCTAACCTCAGGAGTGGGGGAAGGTACAGTTGCTCTGTGACTGGAAGCATCAGGGTTTATAACCATAAACTATTGTCCTATCTAACATAATAATGTATATTCTCACTTTCCATATAAGCATCTATGGCCAAAATTTTCATAAGTGACTACTAATTTTGGGTGCCCCAATTGTTGGGTGCCAAAATTGACACCATTATGGGACCTGATTTAAAAAAACAACAACTGAGCGTCGACCCTCTAAGAACCAGGTCTCTTTAAGATGTGTCAGTTGAGGCACTCAGACTTGCTAGTCACTTTTGAAAATGTTGGCCCTAACCCTTTTTTAGAATCCTAGAATATCAGGGTTGGAAGGGACCTCAGGAGGTCACCTAGTCCAACCCCCTGCTCAAAGCAGGACCAATCTCCAACTTTTGCAGAGCGTGGGGTGGGAGTCCGGGTGGACGGGGGAGAGGCAAGATGGGCTCCGGCCTTTTGGCCCCAACGCAGAGAGGACTGGACTGATGTCATATAGCACTAAGTTGCACAAGTTAATTTATGCATTCTGTTTATTAATAGATATGACATTTCTTTTTATCCACTTTAGAATCATTTATCTTTGCACATTTAATCTGTTCACATTCTCCTTCTATGAAAGTCTCTCCACATGTTCAATAGTTTTCTTTGCTATCTAGGCTGGATTTATACTAATGATCTAGAGAGGTGAAAGGCTCATATTTTATAACCCTTGTTTGATGGGGGAAGATAAATCTTGTAAATGACCTTTTTGTTTTGCATCTTGCAATCCCACCCAGATCAAAAGCATGCTGATGGCTAACAGCGGTCGCTATGCACAGCGGGAGGATTTTACTGTTGTGGTGGAGCCATTTTTCCGAAATACCATCATCCCCCTAGACAGCGTGAGTCCTGTTTTATTACCTACCATTTCTGAGGCCAACATCAAGATTTATTTTGGACTGTAATATCTGTGGGGCAGGGACCGTGTCATCTTTTATGTTTGCACAGACTCTAGCATAGTATGGGCACTACAAAAAAAATAATGAAAAGATGAAAGTAGGAAACAGTGTATTGCTTGTGAATCTGCTGGAGACATCAAGTGACTTCAGGAAATATGTGAGCTAGGAATGCACTGATTGAAGCCTCTCTAAAAAGCCATAGACCAGCTCTCTTCCCATTCTTTAACCTTGTATCTTGCATGCAGTGGTAGTTAGGACCGCAAAAACTCAATGTGAAACTCGGCCCAAACCAACCAGTTTTGCATAATATCTACCCTTTCGCCTTATCCCCAAAGAACTCCAGCATATTTTAAGAAGTGATCTTAGGTTCTACTGAGAGGTGTGATATTGACATCTGGAGACCAAAGACTAGATACCATGTTGGCAGTAGTACGGCAAGCTTGCCCCTACAAAACCTTTGTGTTTCCACTGTAGCGATCCACAGTCTTGGGTGTTCACTTAAAAAGCAGCCCAAATTTGCCTGAAAGGTTTAAGAAACTGAAGCCGAGCTTCAAGAATTCAAGAAACAACAATAAATAATCACAATCTTTAGAACTTGAATGAGATTCAGCATTTGGGTCGATACTGCAGTGATTGGTGCCCCTATGATATTCTCGATAGTTAGATAGTTCAACCACAAGTTCTTGGGTTTTATGAAGAAATTACTGGATGAAATTCCATAGGCTGTGTTATGCAGGAGATCAAACTAGATCTTTGGTTCCTGAGATGCAATCCATGGGCTGCGATGAGATGCTACTTAGATTGGTTTATAGCATCAGAATAAGAATGCATTATCTCCACACTGATTAGAATGACTAAATTGGTTTGCCAAATATTTTTGGCTTTTAGGTGTGATATGCTGGGTCTCAAAGTCTGAGGAACCACTCGGGTCAGTTATCATGATGAGCCCTTCTGGCTTTAAAAATCTATGGATGTTATGCAAACAAGTACTGCCTCTTGGTTGGTTGACATTGTAGGTGCTGCTTTATATGGACTAATAATGTGGACTGTGGGCCCCTGAAGGTGGAATCAAGATGTGTGTTTGCCCCCAACTGCAGGAAGAAAGGAGCCCAATGAGGCTGAAATAGCAGTCTTGTTTACCAGGTGGAAAGGATCCTTTGACGCTGGGGTGAATTATTACATTTTTTTTTAATTTCAGAATGAGAAGCCAGACCTGAGTTTCTTTTCCATGGATTGCTTTCATTTCACTGAGAGAGGCCATGCTGAGATGGCCATAGCGCTCTGGAATAATATGGTAAGAGGTCGTAGAACAGATCCATATATATATATTTTACAGAGGAGCCCAGAAGGTGCATGTGAGAAAATGCTCAGATACTACAAGGGTAAATGAGGTATAATTGGATAGATCAATAAGTGTTTAACTTTGTTAATGACCAGGACTCTCTTCTGCCTTTCCTGGTCTGCAATCCTTGGCAATTGCCTGAGATAAAGCAACCTCATCCTAGCAGATGATCCTTCTTCTTTATTCCAGAGGAAAATGAGAAATCCTTATAGTCCTGTCAATATGCCCTGCAGGAAAACGTCTTCCCAATTGGGCAACCAAGGTTCATTAAAGCAACATAAGTAAACATTTGGTTCTGTATATCTGCTAAGATTCTGTTTCTCTTTAATGGGTATTCCCTTCTTTCAGAGAATGGAATTTCCTAATGAATCTCTACAAAACCTCTTTAGCTCCCCAGCAACCGGAGTCCTGCTTTCTGTAATAATATGAACCTGTTCCACCTCACATTGCAGAGCTTATGCCCCAGCATCCTAGATACTGCTGCTATCCTGCTAGTCACAACAGCTACTACTTTGGAAGTTCAGATTTCACTTCCCTGCACTGCAGGAGCATTCACCCCTAGGGGATGCGCAGGAGATATTTATTCTTCTACCTTCCATCAGACTAGTTTTGCTGGGGGGATGGCAGGTTTAGAATTCTGTGGGAGAACCCGTCAGCAGACGCTGCAGAAGGAATGTGCTGAATGAGCCAGCGCATTCCCCGTTGCCCAGAAAGTTTGGGACAGGGCTGTTCCCCAGGGGCCCTGGGCAGTGAAGAAAGTTGCGGACATTTTGTTTCACCACCACCACATCCCCCCGAGAAGACTTTGTACCTGCAGGGGTCCTGCACCCTTGTTTATGCCAGCAGAAGCTGGGATAAATCAGGGATGAATCTAGGCCATTCTAAAATGAAGTTAGACTTGGGTAACATATTAAGTAACTGTGCAGGATCCTCTAGCATTAGTAAAGTAATAAATTGATTCTGGATGTTTGCTGCAACATGGAAAACCCCTCTTTAGGGGCATTCATAAGTTCCCACTGCCCCTTATTCATTACCCAGACATGATTGCCCATTACTCCACACTACCAGGGTTTCTCCATTCTGTCAAGGCTGCTGCTCATCTCCTACACAAATTAGAACAAACCCTTCCGCAGGGGACAATGAGCTCTTATTCCTTTTAAAAAAAACTGATCTGGGGGCTAGATCCTCAGCTACTGTGAATCAGTTTCCCTAATATCAACAGAGCTTTCTTGATTTATGCCAGCTGAGGATCTAGCCCTTTGTTGTTTAACATTAGTGGTTATTCTTGTAACCCCTCGTCCCTGCACTCCAGTGCATGTCTGTGTACGGAGAGGCTGTATGTGATTCTTGTAAGAGTGTATTGTTTTTCTATTCTGCTTTGCTCAGCAGCCCTATCTTGTTCTTTGAAAGAGCTCAGCACGCTGCTGGCCAAATGAGAGGAGTTCTCCTCAATACACATAAATGGCCAGATTATCTCTAGCCCCACGTGTGAGTATGCAGGGATGGGGCAGGCACAAGAAACCCTCCCCATCCCTTGTGTTCTGTCTCTCCTGCTCTGTGCAAGGGCTAAACACGGTCCCAGTCCCTGTGGTTGCAGGGGAAATGTACAGGGGACTGCTCCTCTTTTGCAGGGAGATGTAGGAGCCATAGTCCTAGGACCATTTCCCAGTGCCCATCCCCAGACTATAAGACTTTATACAGCTTTGGGATATTTGTAACCATTTTGGAGGGGGTTGCATATTTTTCTTTTTATTCTCTCTCCTGATTAAATAAAGTATCTCACTTCTGTTATGGAGAGGTCAGTCCTAGAGCTGACAGGTTAGTTCAATTCAACCTTGGCTTGTCCATTGCCAACAAAAGGAAACTAGTTAATGGCAATAGCTTTGGGGACACTGATAGTCATCAGTGGATACACAGATACTTTGGGTGTGTCAGTGAAGGCAGAATGTAGCCTTTCATTTAGAACTTTGTTTTACAAATCTGTGATTAAAGCCACTTTTGAACCGTATGTACTATCCATATGTACTTATATGGCCTTCAGTGAAGTCAATGAGCTATACTTGTTTACATCAGCTGGGAGCTGGTACTATTCATCATATGGACAGCACAAATCCTATGTGAATAGTAGGTGCCTGCATTTTGGTTTATAAATCAGGCTCTTAGTTACTGTGAACATATTCGTTATATAATTGGCCTGCGTAAATAAAACTCAACCCCTATAGTCTCCAGCCCCAGAGGATTATGGGATAATGAAAAACTAAACTAAACCAATCAACTGAAGACTTGGGGTGAGGGGGAAAATGTAGGTCTGGGTTGGGTTTAAAAATAGTTGAGTACTAGTTTATGAGAACACAAACAGACTATGCTCTCTTCAGTGTTTCCATAAGGAAAGCGAACTTTGGAACTACTTTAGAAATGGAAAACATGGTATTGATGTTGAAACAACAATAAGCAGCTGTTGCCTCTCTCCTGCACCTGCCTGTTACTCATAGAGAGTAACATCTTAGAAGGGCTGGCTGACAGCTGATAGAAGGAAGTGGGACAAGGGTAACCCTTATGGAAAAGTCCTATAGGGGATGAAGGCTATATAAGAAGCAGACAGATCTCATCATAATCTATTACACCTTACACATTAACTCCTTTTCTTAAATTGCATGCCAGCTGTGCTTTAATCTACATCACTCAATAACTTAATAGTACACAGAGCTGGAAAGAGTAAAACTTTGATGGTTTTAGTTTACTAGATAATATTGCATCATAGCTAGTGTGTTCTAATTGATTTTATCACCATGTGACAAATCTTGCACAAACAGGTTCAGGCAGTACATAATAAAGCAAGCAATTGGTCCCAAATGTAGCTGCCATCCTACAGTGTACAAGAAGACTGGCCTTATTATCAAATATTATGATGCCCTTGGAATGGTTTTTGGAAGACACAACATAGTTTTTTCTCCAAGTGGCTGAAATTGCTGGCTGTGGCAGTGCACTAGATCAAGTCCCACAGGGAAATCATTCTGCTTCCTGACATTGGTGTCTCTCTCCAGCTAAAGAAGGGCCAAAACAAGTGGGAAAATGTCAGGAGTATTCAATCTACCACTTTATTATCTGTCCTTTTTTTCTATTTGCAAAACATAACAAAGTTAACATACTACTGTCAAGATTCCTTCCCCACTCTGAACTCTAGGGTACAGATGTGAGGACCTGCATGAAAAACCCCCTAAGCTTATTTTTACCAGCTTAGGTTAAAACTTCCCCAAAGTATAAACTATTTTACCTTTTGTCCCTGGACTTTATTGCTGCCACCACCAAGCATCTAACAAATATATAACAGGGAAAGAGCCCGCTTGGAAACGTCTTTTCCCCTCAAAATCCTCCCAAACCCTACACTCCCTTTCCTGGGGAAGGCTTGATAAAAATCCTCACCAATTTGCATAGATGAACACAGACCCAAACCCTTGTATCTTAAGACCAATGAAAAAACAATCAGGTTCTTAAAAGAAGAATTTTAATTGAAGAAAAAGTAAAAGAATCACCTCTGTAAAATCAGGATGATAAATACCTCACAGGGTGATCAGATTCAAAACATAGAGAATCCCTCTAGGCAAAACCTTAAGTTACAAAAAGACACAAAAACCGGAATATACATTCCATTCAGCACAATTTATTTTATCAGCCATTTAAACAAAACCGAATCTAACGCATATCTAACTAGATTGCTTATTAACCCTTTGCAGGAGTTCTGACCTGCATTCCTGCTCTGGTCCCAGCAAAAGCAACACACAGACAGAGAGAACCCTTTGTTCGCCCCCCCACCCCCCGCAGCTTTGAAAGTATCTTGTCTCCTCATTGGTCATTTTGGTCAGGTGCCAGCAAGGTTATCTTTAGCTTCTTAACCCTTTACAGGTGAAAGGGTTTTTTCCTCTGGCCAGGAGGGATTTAAAGGTGGTTAGCCTTCCCTTTATATTTATGACAACTATACATAAGGGGTGAGACAATAGCTAACTTTTCACTCCTAATGGTACTGATTTGACTGTGTCTCACTAATGTAGAAGTTAGTATGTCATTGCCAATCATTGATCCATCAGGTCTACAACCTAGCTCACCTCACCTCCACAAGCACACTGAGATGGCCAGTGGCATGGCAGGGAGCAGGCTACTATCCACAGGGTTAGTTCAGCATGTGCACTCTCTCTGCATGCTGAGGAACTCAATGAAAATTGTGTCTCTTCCACCCAGAGCACACCTGTAACATAGGCTGGGCCTTGGGGGTGCTATCAGGCACCAAGTTAGCAGGCTGGAGCTCCAATTTCACACTGAGTAACAAGTGTGATATGGATCTGCTTGCTGCAAATCTCCACATGTGATCAGCCCTTGTTCTTGACTCCATGCCAGATTCCTTCCCACCCTGGCACAGGAAGTACCAGGTTTACAGATAGCCAGGGGACCACAGACAGAACACCCATCATGTAGGTTACAGGGAACTCCCCTTGGGATGCTTGCTGCCCTCCCCTAAGGCACAGCAAAAATAACCTATGCTCACTCCAAAGCATGCACCAGTAGGCAAGCCAGAGGGTTTAGACTCCTGTGTGATGCTGGCCTTTACCCAGCAGCAGAATTCCATGACAGTCAGCAAATCTTTGAATTCATTGGTTCGCTTCACATCATCTCTGCAGGGTTTTTGTCCATGTAGCTTTCTCCTCCGCTGTTGTGGTTAACACATAAGGCACTATCTCCTGCACCTCACATGTTCCTTGGCTCACCTCTCTCATATTGCCTTCAGTTTCTACTTTTACTTTTTCACAATACCATAGAGCCAGGAAGCACTCCCAGTATTAACATATCTGAATCTTATTACTGGAGTGCCTTTCCTGGTCTCCTCTCTGGGGCTATAATGATATTATGCCTCTCTAGCATGCAATTGGCACTTTCTTCCCTCCCGCCTCTTTCATCACTTGAGGTTGATAGATGCAATACTAGGTGGTTTAAGGGAGTGCACATTCACCCTGCACTGGTTTTTATTCTCTCCAAAAACTGCGGCAAGAGAAAGTTCTGCCTCTCTTTATGGACCAAAGCCTGCAGTCATTACGTAAACAAAATTCCCAGTGAATTCCTTGTCTGAGTAAGGGCTGCAGAGATTGATCTATTCTATTCTAAACCACTACTATCCCCTTGGTATCTGAGCACCTTCCAGTAGTGCATTAAATGAGGTAACTAACATCTGCCACAGATAGGACAGCAGTTAATTCTTTTGGTCTTGGACTTGAAAAATGGCAGAAAAATTGTCCTGTGACCCATCATATTCTGGAACCCCTTGCGGGTGCAAAGGAGTGTGTGATTTGATAGAACAATATAACCCACCAAAATCAGAAGAGTTTTGGAGGAAAACATCACTTTTAGGTTTGCTGTCCCTCTTCTCTCCCTCAGCTGGAGCCAGTTGGTCAAAAGCAGAGCTACAATAACTTCGCCCATGGCAGATTCAAACTCAAGTGTCCAACCTCAGTAAGTAAACACCACACTATAGTCTCAACCATGGGGCCCCTTTTGTTTTCCCTTTCCTTCTTGCCAGCAATATAATTCAAACATATTAAAGATTGCATTTGTGTGTGTGTGGGGGGGTTAAATAGCACAAAAACATCTCTGGTTTTGTGACAAAAACAGGTTTTCAGGAAGGTCTGCTCATTGGGATTTAGTGAAAAAATGCATCATTGCCCCAATGAGAACCTCTCATTTCAACCAGTTTTATTTTTTGCATTTGGTTATCTCCAATAAATGGGTTCAGAAGCAATGCCAAAGCTGCAGTGATCTGAAATGTATAAAAAGGAACACGTGGGGGCAGGGGGAATATAAATCTGTTCAGGGAGGGGAGCTTTCACAACAGACAGAATGGAGAAATGGTCAATTTTTATTGCTAAAGAAATAAGGACTGTCCCGTCTCAATAGGGAATGGGTAACATATAGACTGAATGCTGCTCAGAAGTGTTTTGTGGCCAATAAAATCCTCTCTCCTTCTTTTATAGGAGAATCCATTTCTTTTCACATCCAGAAACAGTGGATTGCAAAATACAGCTCCAGTAGTGGGGGCAGGTGACCCATCGGTACCTTACTGGGCTGTGATTTTGGCAGCAGTAGGTGGAGTCCTGGCGGGTTCTGTACTCATTGGGGTTTTGATGTCAAGAAGACTCAAGAAACACCAGCATGAGAGAGACAAAGCAACAGAAGTGAATTTAACAAATCTGTAAACCAGATGCATAAGGAGAATTTACATCTGCTTCCACTGGGACTGAGGTGATGGGGAGAACAGGGGGAACAGCAGCTTTTGATATCTAACTTTTTTTTAAGCTAATCACACTTGCCCATTTAAAAATGGAGGTACAGGTATTGGCCAATGATTCTCCACCCAGTCACCATGATGACAGAAGACAGTACAAGGTTTGCTTTACCTGGCAGTGTCTACTGCACATTGGCCATGCCTAGGAAGGAAACAAACATTTCTTAATGCATGAAGTCTTCCTCCTTCGAGATGCACTAATTCTCTGTATGATTGAAATTGCTCGGGATGCCAGTTCCCTGCATAGAGTGAGAAAACTATTCGTGTATGCTGTAGCCTTATGAAGTTCATGCCCCCACCTGTTTTGTGAGGGACACTGGGTTGAATATAATGGTTGGGCATCATTGTTATGGACTGTTAACCATTCCCCCCAATAGGGTAATACATTCAAAAAGAAAAGCAGCACCATCTTTTGTTGGAGTCAAGTGAGACACCTGTGTTAATACAATAAGACTCGGTGTTAAGAAAAAGGAAGCTTAATTCAATAGTTTTAACCTGGCTAAAGGTCCAAATAGAACTGACTAAACCTTTCTCAAAGGACCTGTTTCAACATGCGCAAACCCCAGCCCAGAATCTTTGCAGTCTGTTCTTTATTGACGTTGTCCAGAGATTCAGATCAGGAACATGGAGGAGATCTTCGGTGGACATTACAAATATCACCTGTTTCACTGGCTTGTATTTTTCTGACATAAGGGAGATGACTGAGACAGACTATCTGGGACCTTGTTTTCTGACATCCCTGTAATTTCCTGTTGTTCATTTTAATTAAGAAATTCTAATTTTACGGAAGCCAAAGAGCACTTTAATTTGCTGTGTTTTTGCAAGGGATGTATTGTTCCCATGCTAGGAATCATGAATACTGGGGGTGAGGTGTAACTGGAATAGTTCCCAGTGCAAAAGCTGTGCAGCCTTGGACGCTCAATCTGTTCATCATTCACCCAAAAGATACTTTTCCAGACACACACAGATGCCCTGATTTTCCCATCTCATCCCTGTGTGATCTTTGCAGGGATGGAGATAGGACTGGGATAGGACTGAGATAATCAGGTTTCCAGAATCACAGCTCCACTAACCCCTTCTTTTAGTCTGCTCTCAAAGCTCATTATTGTGAATAAGATTTGTGTGTTTGTGAGTCTCCTTGCTAGGAATTTCATCTTCTTTAACAACCGTTTATGCAGCTTCGCAGCAGGAAGCATCAATGCATTTGAGATATAGAATAGAAGTAGTTGTGCCTCACTTGCACGAAACACAGAAACATTGTAAGTGATCAACCAGTTCCATGCAACATCACCCCTACCCTCTTGCTTGGTCATCAATAGTCTGTCTAGTCCATTATCAGGGCTAGATCAGGGCCCAAAATGGGGCCCTTAGTTTCTCTTTGGTGGAAATACCTTCTTGCAGATTTCCCATGTGGACTGAAGTAAATGAAGAGCTCTACTGTCAGTTAAAAAACCCCAAAGGTCATGCAGTTTGTAGCTGTTTCGTGTGCAAAACTGTTTCATTACAAATATGAACGCAGAGCATTCTCTCTGTGCTTGTTAAGCAGAGGTAACAGTCAGCTGCAATGAATGACAAATTGTTCAAATCGTTCAGGCTCTTAGTCTGATTGCACTTAGGGCAGGGGTGGGCAAACCTTTTGGCCCAAGGGCCACATTGGGGAATACAAATTGTATGGTGGGTCATGAATGCTCACAAAATTGGGGTTGGGATGCAGGAGGGGGTGAGGGCTCTGTTTGGGGAGCAGGCTCTGGGGTGGGGCTGGAGATGAGGAGTTTGGTGTGTGGGGGGGTGCTCTGGGCTGGGACCAAGGGGTTCAAAGGGCTGGACGGGGATCAAGGCTGGGGTAGGGGGTTGGGGAGAGGCTCAGGGGTGCAGGCACTGAGTGACGCTTCCTCAAGTGGCTCCCAGAAGCAATGGCATGTCCCTTCTCCAGCTCCTACATGGAGGCGCGTCCAGACGGCTCTGCACGCTGCCCCTTCTGCAGGCACCATCCCTGCAGCTCCCACTGGAGCACTGGAGGAGGCCATTGGAGCACGTAGGAGCCAGAGCAGGGCCATGCCGCGGCTTCCAGGAACCGTGTGGTGCGACCCTGACCCTGCACCCCTGCTGGAGCACCAGAGCTAGGCCGTGTCGCATGGCGTGGCCCCCAACCCAGCAGCCTTGCCGGAGTGGGGCCGAACCGTGTGGTCTGGCCCCTGACCCAGCACTCTGGCCAGAGCGCTGGAGCAGAGCTGAGCCATGTGGTCCGACCCCAGCCAGAGCAGGGCCAAGGCGGCCGGAGCACCGAAGAGAGGCTGAGCTGCATGGTGTGTCTCCCGACCCTATTCCCTAGCGAGAGCTCGTGGGCTGGCTTAAAATGCTGGCCCGTGGGCCGTAGTTTACCCACAGTTACTTAGGGTGTAATCTCTGCTTCTCAGCTTGTGACATTTCTCCATTTACCACATCGCCTTCATTTTTCCTTTAATAATGGTCCATGTGTTTAGATTACCCTTTAGCATTTTACCTCATTGGATCAGCTAAGTAGACAGATTGGCCTAGTGAAGCAAAGTAGGATGAGAGACTTTGGACGGATGTCTGAGTTTCTAAACGGACCCACCAGAAATGAATAAAATTTTAGGTTAATTCTGACTCATCAAGCCACTGAAATGTATTTCCTCATTTACAGTGCATTTTGAATTGTAATCTTATGAAGGACAAATTTTACAGATCCATACCCTTTGGAGAGCCCTTAACGTCCCGGTCCTGACTGCTTGTGTGTAGTAAAGATCCCAGGACACTTTTTAGGGGCACGAACCTTGCTGTCTATATCAAATTCCAGTGTGAGTAATTATTATTTTCTGCTAACTTAAATTGCCTGTGCAGTTCAATTGGATATAGTATTTGTCATTTCCTGTCCTGAACTTTTGTATAGGGTTGTTGAATGCTGTTGACTTCTAGGATGCTGGCTAGCCTTGAGGAGTAGTCCCATCTCCAAAATGGAGATAATACTATTTATAAAGGAAAGTTGTGAGGCCTAATTAATATTTATAAAATAGTTATGGGTAGTCAATGGCAGAGGTGGGAATGGAACTTAGGAATTCTAGGCTCTGAGGTCTGTCTGTTCTGCTATAATAGCCAACATTTTGCTATATATGATCAGATGGTTCAGTGGAGTAACATTAGGGATAAATTTGGCCCAGAGTCCACAGTAGGTGCTCATTTAAGTTGGGCAAAACACAAAGGAAGGGAGAAGATTTAAAATAGCTATAGAAATAGAATTAAAATAGAATTTATAAGGGCAGCGAGGATTGATAGGAGATGTGGCCCTCTCACTTCCAGATCACTGGATCCGTGTAGGTAATGACTAAAAGTTACCACCTTCTAATGGCTGATAAATGGCCTACGTGAAATGGATAAAGGGATGTGAGAAGCACATGGTTGTAGACTGGGAAATCTGAGAGGGTTTTGTGCAACTTTTGGGGAAAAGTTTGGCCAGAGGCCTGAGGTGAAACAGGACTCCTTTGGAGATAGGGGGCTTGGGAATCACATCATTGAGACATGGATATATGTAGATTTTCACAGCTGTGTAATCAGGATTTAAAAGCCTTTGTAGGATAGCACATTTTCAACAGTTGCTCGTTTTCAGCCTTTCCTGGGTTGAGTCTGTTCCTGCCTATGCTCACTGAAGCCAAAGTGAGTTTTGGGTTTTAGCAGGAGCCGAGCCTGGATGAAACCCTTTCCAGAGCGTGATTTGTAGGTTACCTAAGGGAAATAGTGAGTTCTTGGGACAAGGTGATAAAGGTACAAGCACCATCCCACATTAAAACTACTCCTGTCACAAGTATGAATTGCGATGATCCAGGGAACTGAGAGGAGCTTCAACGGGCTGCAAAAGATGAGGCTGGAATGCGTCAGCCCTGCACGTGAAAGGAAGATGCACACTAATGTCAGCAACTAAGCCTTCGTCACTGCTTAATTTTCATGGGTACCAGATGTCATGCCATCTTTTGTCTGTGTAATGCATATCTTGATTCACTAGGCATCTGACACACTTTTTCTCTAGTGCTTTTTATTTGAGGATTTATTTTTATTTGAGGATCTCACAGCACTTTATAAATATTAATACACTGATGCACAAACTATATATAGGGACTGCTGAAATGATCATCCATCACTGAAATGCAGCTACCTTGGCACTGGAATATGGCAGCTGTTTAGCATCTCACAGACAAAAGACACCACAGTGCAGGATAAGAAGGAAAGGAAAAAAAACTATCTACCTGAAACTTCAGGGGGATTTTAAATCAGCAGAATTTTAGCCCTAGTCCCCCCTGAATCCACCAAGAGGATCAATGGAGACCCTAAAACAGGGTGGGAGGGAAAAATCGGGAATGAGCAAGAGGGCAATCAGCCATCAGCAAGGATCAAACCCACCATAAGCCCCTAACACTTGAGCAAAAAGAGTAACTATTAGGTGTGAACAATGAGCTGGCTTTCTCTTTGCTGGAACCAGCCACTAGAGGAAGAAATGCTCACACAATGAGCCGCTGAATTTGATATGGACACACCTAGATGGATTACATGGCCATGCCCAATCTCCGAGGCAAGTGTCTATTTGGGGCTTTGTACTTGGAGGTGTAGTGGGCCAGAGCAAATATTGCAGCAATTCATGGTTCAGCACTCTGTTTGCCTCCCAACCTGCTGCTGGAGAGGGAGAAACTGCCACCAGACTCCCTCCCACATGGTGATAAGAGACCCCACTTGTTTGAGGGTCCTATGGTAGCTTGAAGACCTGGAATGCTCAAGATTGGCCCTGCACATGGTCTCCTTAGTCCTACCCAAAATGTTACCAAATATATTAAACCGATTTTTTCCTCCTGTCCCAAGGAGAGCAGCTGCCATGTCCTTCCAGGTGGAAGGCACGTGATTAGCATGATTGGGCCAAAGGCTTAATAGCCTAGGAACCATCTCACTTTCACACGAGTGCTATGAATAGGCTACGATTTTGTCATGGAAGTCATGCTTCCAGAGACCTCCGTGACTTGAGCCCCCAGCACCTAAGAGCTGCAGTGTCCCCCACCTCCCCTGGCAGCTGGGAACTGCAGGGGCCTGAGCTCCCAGCCTCAGAGGGAGGCAGGGTTGACCCGCAGGCAGCTCCCAGCCAGGGCAGAGGCAGGGGTGCCTGGAGCTCAGAACCGTCACAGGCACCTGAGGTGCCCTGGGGCTTGGAGCCTCCGCAAGCACCCCTGAGCACAGAGCCTCCGCGGGCAGCACGGAGCTCGGAGCTGTCATGGGCAACCAGGGCGCCCCAGAGCTCGGAGCCCTGAGCTTGGAGCCACTGCGGGTGGTGGGGGAATCCTGCACCTCCAAGCCAGTGCCCCCTGGGTGATGTACAGAGCCTGCAGCTCACCATTCTGTCACACATATTTTTAGTATAAGTCATGGACAGGTCACGGGCTTCCATGAATTTTTCTTTACTACCCGTAGGGTGACCAGATGACAAGAACAAAATACCGGGACACATGGGGGGGGCAGCCACAGGCTCATCTCCCCCTTTCCCCCATGAGGGCCAGCTCTAGGTTTTTTGCCACTCCAAGCAAAAAAAAAAAAGCCGGAGTGCCGCCGAAGCAAATATCGGGACAAATGCCATCCCGATTGTACATTGGTTGGAATGCAGGACAAACAAGTAAATATCGGGACGTCTGGTCACCCTAATTGCCCGTGACCTGCCCATGAGTTTTAATAAAATATGCATGACAGAATCTTAACCTTAACTATGAACCATGGCTATCTGTCTGTCTGTCTCTCTCTCAGACATGCCCACAAGTGCGTGTCTCCTCACACTTTCCCTATGGCATGGGCTGAACGGTTTCTGCTGCTCTTGCTGCACCAATTGAACAACCTGTTCACCTCTTCGCCAGCTTAAGCTGCTTTCTCTGTGTAGCTGCCAATAATCTGTCTTGCAAAGTACATAAATACAGCAGTTTGCTAATTAGAACATTTTGCCAACTTGCATTCCCGGAGCTGCCGCTTGTTTATGCTCAACAATGACATACTCAGCTTTTCTCTAAGGCCGTTGTCTGAGGATCCCAAAGCACTTTGCAAATGCTAATGATTGTAATTATGCATCCCAACACCCCTCTGAGTTAGTATTGTTACATTCATTTTCCCAGTGATGAAATGTAAGCGCAGAGAGGTGAAGTGACTTGCCCAAGATTACAGAGTGAGTCAGTGGCAGAGCAGAAACTAGACCCCCCAGCAGGCCTGGTTCCACATGTGCACACAGCCCAACTTCCTGCTGAGTAACTACTGCACAACTTGTGTGACTAAACCAGGCAAGTTACCAGTTTTAAGCATGTTTTTCTCTTAGCTGGTTAATGTAAATACAACAGAACATCCCTAGTCATCAGCAGTAGAGAAGGAAGCAGGAAGCTGCACTCTATGAAGCTTACACATGACTGAGAATCAGGGCAGTGCTGATGTCACATTCCCAGGGAGGGAGCATTCAGCACTCAGCAATGCTTTGGAAGAGGTCCAGCCTTATTACAATTATTACAGGGTGGAGAGGAGAGGTGCAGAGAAATTCAGTGGCTGCTTGTCATGCTCCCACTTGCTTTACCCACACCCCAGCAGTTACTTAGCCAGCATCAGCCTCCTGTCAGCTAGAAGGCAAGGCTGCAAATGGCATCCTCATAGAGCTTACTCAGTGCTGGAGGGATGTGGACTGGTGTTTAGAACAAAGAACTGGGGACCAGGCACTAGTAGGGTCTGCTCCTAGGTCTCACTGTGAGGCTAGAGTGGGATGAAAATGTTACAGGAAAAAACGTTGCTGGTGGAAAATGTGGTTTTGTTGATACTGAAATTTCCTATTGGAAAATGTCACTTTGTATTATTTTTTTCCAGTTTTCCAGTAGGGAGAGTCAAAATGAACCAAGTCATTTCAAAATGTCACTTCAAAAATTATCTTTGGAACAAAACTTCTTGTTTAGAAGTGCAAAATGTCCTGATGTGTTGACTCACTTTGTTTTGACTGAAAATATGTTTTTAAAAGGTTTTGATATTGCCAAGTTGACACTGATCTTTTGACTTTCTGTGCTACTTTGAAATGGAAAATTATTTTGAATTGTCAACATTTCCCCTCAGATGAAAATTTCATTTTCAGAACAGCTTTCAATTTCATTCCAGTGTGCAAAGTGCTTTGAGTGCATCCTCACTGCACAGTTAACTAGAGTGATTTATAGTTGGGTGACTTCGTTTGTGTTAACAGCTCTCACTCATGGTAGTCTGTAATGACTTGTATCCACATTGGTGTTGCACTCACTTGTGTGGTGCACAAAGACTTCTGAGGGACATATCGCATGGTTCTTAGTGCTGCACTTAGCTGAGCCACTCTGTTCATTATTTCCCAGTATTGTGGGAGCACTTGTCTTTCCTTTTTGAATGTGTGGATGGAAGTGGTGTTAGCTTAATTCATTAAAGTCAACCAGTTCCACCTCTGAATGCTCCAAATTTCTGTCCAGGGCCTTCATTCCAATCAGTGGCAAAGCAGGGATCCTAGTCTGAGCAATGACCTGTGCCAAATGTTGGCATTCATGTCAATCTAATTTTGGAAAGAGGAGGCAGGTTCAGAGCTCTGAGGTATGAAAGACACATGGATTAGCTGTGGTAGGGGTATTGCTCTTTCACAGAACCAATTTCCCTACTCCACCCAGGTTCCTGTTGCTGCTTCGCAGATCACGTATGTTTCCAAATCTAAATTATATTTAACTGTCCCCAGCAAAAGCCCCACGGTGTAATGACTGTGTCATTTACAGGTTTCAGAGTAGCAGCCGTGTTAGTCTGTATTCGCAAAAAGAAAAGGAGTACTTGTGGCACCTTAGAGACTAACAAATTTATTTTAGCATAAGCTTTCGTGAGCTACAGCTCACTTCATCGGATGCATAGAATGGAACATATCGTAAGAAGATATATATATATATATACATATATACATACAGAGAAGAAATTGCCATACAAAATATAAGAATAGAGACTGGGAGTGGCTGGGTCATTACACATATTGAATCTATTTTCCTATGTTAAGTATCCTCACACCTTCTTGTCAACTGTCTAAATGGGCCATCTTGATTATCACTACAAAAGTTTTTTTCTCCCGCTGATAATAGCTCATCTTAATTAATTAGCCTCTTACGGTTTGTATGGCAACTTCCACCTTCTCTGTATGTGTGTGTATATATATATATATATATATATATATATATATATATTTATATACATCTTCTTACTATATGTTCCATTCTATGCATCCGATGAAGTGAGCTGTAGCTCACAAAAGCTTATGCTAAAATAAATTTGTTAGTCTCTAAGGTGCCACAAGTACTCTTGTTCTTTTTGCAGCTACAGATTAACACCGCTGCTACTCTGAAACCTTACAGTATGTGGGTGTGTGAAACGGTGTTACTGGCCAAACATTTCACAATGTGTCTCAGCTGCAGCCCAGAACAAATAAAGATGCCTTTCCATATAAGGCTGAGTCCCAGCTGCCTGTCTCATCAGGGAGCATCTGATCTCAGGGCTCCCATCTTCTGACAGGCCACCCCACATGACCTAGTTAGCAGGGCCATCCTCAGCCCATAATCCTGCATTATGGAAGTAGGAAAGGTGAGGCATTCTGGTTGCTGGTCTGTTCAGAGGAAGGGAGATCTGTTTTAATTGTTACCATAATGCTCACTCTGGCTAGCCTTTGAGCTGAGAACGGAGGCTCAGTCAGGGAATTGCTCTTGTGTTTTCTCTAAGCCCCCGCTGCAGTGTGTTTGGTGGAAACCTGACACATCAAAGGCTTTTATTGTGTTAGATCAGACTTTAAAAGAAAGCACTCCTGAGATGGAGGGGATCCAGGCAACGGCCCTGGAACAATTTTTACAGTGGGGATTCTGATGATAGAAACCACATATTTGGTGTTTGTTAGCACTACTTCAAGCCGGAGGTGCAGCAGGACCCCTAGTTCCAGCACCATTGGATCTGAGTGACTGGAGTTATGCCTGCCTCCATCAATTATTGAGTCCTAAGCTTGCGTTATGCACCAGTGTCCTTTCATGCAATCGTCTTTGGAGCCTTACCACACTCCCCTTCCTTTTTACATTCTAATTATAGTTTAGCTTGGCTGCTAGCAGAAGCGGCCTTTGGTTTCTTTTTTTAATTCAACTGGGTAATTGAAAGTTAGGTCACTCTGGAATCTTTCCCTGCATAAAGCCAGAGGAGTCCAGAAACCTATTTGAAATGCATAAGCTTCCTCCCCCCCTTGGAGCCAATCCAGATGGAATACAAACAAGGAGAGGACAAATGAGCAGCTCTCTCTGCCTCTCTGAAATGGCTGATGTCAGCTCCCATGAAGTGGCACTTTAATCAGCACACAAGGAATGGTTCTCCCGCTCTAGCCTTCCTCAGCAATTCTTGGTACAGAAACGCTGGGAGGGAGGATTTGTTTTCTTAATTGCTTTAAAAACAAGAACAAAGAGGCAACTTTGTTAGTGCTTTTGTGAGGTGTTAGTCTGGCAGCCATGGAGACTGAAATCCTCTTTTTTTATGCACAGAGCTGCTAGAGCATGGGCAGTAGTAGGGCAAGCGCCTACCACATAGGTTCTGCCAATACATCCTCAGCCTGATCTGAGAGACCAACCTCAGAGGTGAGCTGCTGGATCAGTCGCTTTAGAGTCTGGACAAACGAAAAGCGCTAAGTAATACAGTGCAGGGTACACTCCTGTGTTGGCCAGGAGGTGGATGGACTAGATGGCTTAATAAAGCTTAATGAGACATGAAGGTAGCAGGAGGACTGAGAGTCATTGGACCTGAGTTCTGTTCCTAAGTAAGGTAATAGTTCTCTGCCTCAGTTTCCCCATCTGTGAAATTGGGCTAAAACACTTATATACTTCATGGTGCTGGGGTTAAAAGGCTTAATTCATTCAAGTTTGTAAAGCAATTTGAGATCCTTGTATGAAGTCTGCAGTAGAAGAACTTGCAATGCTGTTGTTATATAGTTTTCTATTTAGATTTAGTCCGGACTCTTTCCTTTACAACATTTCAAAATGTTTTTAGTTTTTACTTTTCCCCAGTGCAGTGAGAGAGCGCCTGGGAAGCAGGTGTATGATGCATCCAGCATCTCGTGGCTGTCTGCCCAGAGGTGTGCCTGCAGGTAAACTGCCCTACTGTTTGCCTAGCTTAATGGCTGTGGTACTGGACAAGCTGGGGTAGATCTCAGTGGTGCAATTTAAAGACAAATTTTCAGTCTCCATGGTGCCGGCGGATTACCTCACCCCAGACATTCAGAAGCACCCCAGAAAAAAAAAATCAATAATACTAGCAGGCTAGTGTCTGTGGAAAGGCAGTCAGCTGGCCTCATCAGCTGCTTTTATTGGGCAGCCTGCTTCACAGTTAAGTGGTTTCCTAATTACAGTCTATACTGTATTCCCCATACTGCACAGCTATGCATTGTCCATTGCTGCTGTTCCTTTATGGCCGCTGTGGCCCACTTCAGCATGGCACTGCCTCAGCATTAATGCTTTGCTCACCAGTGCAATTAAAGGAGGATTAGAAGTGGATTTGTGGCAGCTACCTTCTTAACTTCCTCAGGCTCTCTGTGTCTGGCTGTTCATACATCTCTTTTCACAAGGCCTGGAGGTGGCTAGGAGCCTTGTGAGGCTTTTCAAAAATAGCTCAGTGAGCGATGCGCTTCACAAATTCCTGCAGACGACTCCGGGGCATGTGTGAGAGAGCTCACAAAGCCTCAGGGGGATTTAAGGCTCAGGTAGGATCCACCCCAATCTTCCTGCCTCCCACCCCAAAAATGAAAAACGTTGGGATCCCTCAAACAGATTGTTTTGCACAGCTCAGTCACCACCTCCTTTTCCCTTCGCTCCTTGCCAGCACAGACTTCCCTTCTCAGCCCCCTCAGTCTCATTCCTAAATGAAGAAATCTAGCCCAGGCAAGCTGCCAGCAGCAATCAGCTGCAGTATTGCCAATATCAGGCATCCAAAAATCCTGAGTCAGGCCCCCACAGAATCATAAGATTTAAAATTAATAATAAAACTGTTCGGATTTTTCTTATTTACCTTCTGGTGTTGTAGCCTTTGGTGTTCGCATGTTCAAGCTTTTCTCCACAGCCATGAGGGGCAGAAACATTTTTATTTGGGGGGGCACTGGTTTGTGATTGGTTCTCCTTCCCAAAGCTCCCAACTCATTGAAATCCACAATTGGGGTGTTTCTCTCGTGTGCCCTTCCCTCCAAATTTCTTTGATCATCAAGGAAGGAAGTCAGTGACCAGAAGTTGAAGGTGAGCAGTTGAAATGTCTTATTCAGGCAAGATTCCCCACCTCAGTCTGGCTCCCACTTCCCTGAACTTCTGGGGAGATGAGTGAACAGACAACAGGGCAAGAGCAGTGCAAGGGAAAATTACCTATGCTGTACCTGTTCTGTGGATACAGCTGGCTTCACTCTTTCCTGCACCTCTTCTTCTATGCATTCCCTATCCATGACCTCAGAAAGTCCTGAGATCTCCCCATCAACCACCTCCTGGCACTGGTCAAGGTGGCCATCCATCTGTTCAGGAGGAGGAAGTTGGATTTGGGGGAGGGTTTCTTCGCAACTCTGGGGCCTTTTGCCATCCCTCGTTTGTGCACATATTGGGGCAAAGTTCCTCTGGGCAGCATCCACTGACTCCTTAGAATACTTCTCAGGGCAGTAGGTGTTGTCCAGGGTTCTCTGCTCAAATCCCCTTCTGGATCCCTTGTTTTGACACAGTGACCGATGAAGTGAGCTGTAGCTCACGAAAGCTTATGCAGCTGCTCTAATAATTTTGTTAGTCTCTAAGGTGCCACAAGTACTCCTTTTCTTTTTGCGAATACAGACTAACACAGCTGCTACTCTTACTCCTATCTCTGTTTTTCATTTTTCTTCCCTGCAATCATTTATCTGCTGGATCCTTTGGCCCCTTCCACTGGGCCTTTTGTTGCTGCTGTTCTAGTGGGCTCTGCCCATCTTCCCAGAATTTAAATAGGCTGTTATTCTTCTTTATTAAACAAAGATGAGGAGAAACCAAAACTGAAGCTAATGTCCATCTAGGCATCTCTACAGATCCTGAAAGTCTTAATCCCTCCATAACCTTTTCTAATTGAAACGGTGTGTAAAGGGCAGCTGACTGAGATTTGACTTTCTGCGGAGGATCCCACCACAAAAAGCATGTCACAGACACTCCGGTGTGTTATTTTATTCCACCGTTGTAAGGTAGCTGTGCTGGAAATAAGCAGCAGCATTTCTATGCCCTGTTGTACAGTCCCATAGCTATACCCTGCTATCCAGTGCCACTGCTATAATAAAACGTAACCCATAAAGTGCTTCTCATCTTCAAAAATGCCTTACAAGCCTTTACAACCCTCACTGATGCATGGGGAAGCCCTATTTCACAGATTGGGCCCGGGATCTGAATTTCCCAATCTCTTTTTTGCATTATTGACATGGTCCTTGGGCCTGTTGCTGTACAATGTCATACCACCGGTAGCCTACATTATATATGCAGTGACTACTTCATGTCTGAATGGCTAATAGCGAACAGTGAAGCTGCACTTCTACAACCACTCTGCTGCACAAAAAGCCACCATGTCAGAAATTTTAAAAAAACCCTCTGACTGTGGCTGTTTAGCAAGGGCTGTAGTTCACATATGTTTTGCATTACAGACTGTAGACTTTCTTCTAGCTGAAGCCGAACAAAGGGATCCCAGCTGTGACCAATTATGGTCAGAGAGGCATTTAGGTTAGAGTTTAAAACTGGTGTAAGATTTCAGGCTCTCACTCTAGCTCAGAGAAGTAGCTAAATCCCTGTTCGGGTTATACCAGGTTTGAATACTTTGGGCCTGATTCTGATCTCACTTTCATTGGCTTTACCCTGTTGTCACTCCATTGACTTTAGTAGACCTACTCCTGATTTAAATGGGTGAGGTCATTATCAGGCCAATTCAGTACAAGATACCAAGGTAATCTGAAGGGATTGGAGCTCCCTTAACATTGCCCCTGTCTAGTGGCAGATACGAGTGGTAAGGCTTGAATCTGGATCCAGATCCAGCCTTTCTGAACTGTGGGGAAGTAGTCACATCCAAGGACTTGAGTCAGAGTCCATCTCACCATCATTTTTCTGAGCTCCTTTGAGAGGTTTGAGGGAACACCTGCCCTTTGAACATCAAATCTCTCTTTCATGTACCTTAGGAGCTGTAGAAATAATGGTTCTGAAAATGCATTTTAATTGCACAATAGACTGTTTAACATGCCATTTTCAAAGGGGCTTTGATCCAGCCTCTATACCTAGGCCCTGATCCTGCAAATACTTACTACCCAGCAGAATTCTTACAGTCATGAATTGCCCCACTGAAGTCAGTTGAATGCACCCCACGGCAGAGATCACAAATTCAATTTGCAAAGGGTCTGCAAAGCACCCGCATAGATTCCCCCGGGGAATATCCAAGAGGCCTTCTATGAGTTACTGAGCTGGCTTTGTCCCCTCCCACCTTGGAGAAAGCCTTGGCACAGGAGCCAGTCTGGGGCAGGCAGGAGAGTGTGTCGGGGAGGTGGGAGAGGGATTGGCTGGGGCATTCTTATGCTCAGGAAATTCTGTGCTGCTGCCATGGCCCCTGGGGCAGCAGGGTTGCAAGGTGGGGCAGCCCTAAAGGCTACTTTAGTCTACACTGGAAGACTGAGCCCATCCCTGGCAGTCCCAGATCAAGGGCGACACAAGCTGCCTCCCCCGCCCTGCCCAAGACTTAGCACAAGTGCAGGTATGAATTTTGTCCCATATCACTTTCTAAAACTGCACCCCCATGTTGCTGCAGAAAATGCACAACCAACTGTGACTTTCAAAAGGGACACAATCAACTTGCATTTATTGAAATGGACTAATTTTTAAGAATTCTAGTTTCTTATCAATCACCCTTTAAATAACCTGTTCTGATACTTTTTAAAGCTATATTTTAAACAGATGATATAGGTTTACCTTTCCCCCTGTTGATGTTAATAATAGTATTTTCAAAAATGAAGCAAATTACTAATGGTGTGTTGATGCAAGGGGAGCAGTGAAAGTGACTATAAATGCTCTCAAAATGTAAAAAATAAAGGACCCAAAAATAGAAACAAATCCTTTCATACACACACACCTTTTTTTCCAGTCCAAAATGTGAGTTTTCCAAGCTGACTGTGACTCCAAGAGTTTGCTCTGGTGTATTTCTCGAATACAATGCAAACACTGAAAAGCAAGGAAATTATAAGTTAGAGTGACATTCACGCACAACACAATAGAAATCTCCAAGCATTAGCTCACTACCATCACAATACTCAACCATGTCAGCTCGCTGAGGATTCTGAACTTATCAGCAAAGTACCTTAAGCACCAGAGTAGTCATAGATTCATAGAGTTTAAAGCCAGAATATGTCCTTTTGATCATGTAGTCTGACTTCCTGCATAACGCAGGCCCCTGAACAGTATTGAAGTCAGTGATACTGCACATGTGTAAGAGCTTTGTTGGGTCAGGGCCATGTTACAAAATCAAGCCCCAATACGGCCTGTAATACACTCACTTTCAGTTCAACAATGCTGTTACTTCCCCCCCCGTGGCATGTATCAACGAACTGGCTGGGGGGGCTAGTGGCCAAGGGAGCTTTCCAAGCTGCTCAGCTGGGTCAGTGGAGGAGCTTTCCTCCCAGGGACTTCCCAAGTTAAGGGAGACAGATTTGGGGAACAGGTCTCTGCTTATACCTCAGAGCTTGTTGCCATCTCCCTCAGCTTTCCATGGCATATGCGAAAACAGCTGTGTTGAGTAACAGGAATAATTCTTTCCTTTTTTTGATGATAGATTTTTTTTAATTACCCTGGATGGGGGATCTCATGAAAAGTGGCAATACATGTGGAAAATCTGAAGTCTGCATTGTGTTTCTTATGCTATAGGACTCTGAAAACATGTTAGAAAAGGAGTGATTTTTACAAGTGTGTAAAATAGGAAAAACATTGATTCATTTAATATAATTGTATAGGTAATTGAGTGTGGCTCTGCTGACTAACTTGTATTTGGTGATTAAATTTATGAGATTTAAATTCCTTCATTTTTCATTAAAATTAAGAGAAAAAGTCTGTATAACAAGTGATGCCTCCATAATACATTTGTAGCTACAACTGTATTGACAGTTATATGACATCAGTGAGGGCAAGATCAGACTCTTTTTATTTGTTACATGTTGCACATATATCAAACAACCCGGTCCTGAACCTGCAACTCTTACTCATGTGAGTTGGTCTCATGTCATAGAATATCAGGGTTGGAAGGAACCTCAGGAGGTCATCTAGTCCAACCCCCTGCTCAAAGTAGGACCAATCCCCAATTTTTGCCCTGATCCCTAAATGGCCCCCTCAAGGATTGAACTCACAACCCTGGGTTTAGCAGGCCAATGCTCAAACCACTGAGCTATCCCTCTCCCTCAAAATAATAGCATTCATAGAATATCAGGATTGGAAGGGACCTCAGGAAGTCATCTACTCTAACCCCCTGCTCAAAGGGGGACCAAATCCTCAATTTTTGCCCCAGATCCCTGGATGGGCTACTCAAGGATTGAACTCACAACCCTGGGTTTAGCAGGCCAATGCTCAAACCACTGAGCTATCCCTCTCTCTCTCAAACAGGTTTCATTGAAGAGAATGGAATCAATCATGCGAGTATGGACAGCTCGAGTAAGGACTGTAAGATTGGGCCACATTTAATGATTTTGTTTGCTGCGTATTTGGGCACATTAATTGATGGGATTACACTGGGGACAGTGTAAATTGGGTCCTTTATGAGTTTATTTGAATTTATTGCAGAAATGTAAAACAGATTTGTCTGGTATATTCCTAAAGCATGCGCTCTCACTGCAGCATAACGTTTGTACTATTTTGCCAGGTAACCTTTGAATACTATGTTCTTGTTTTTTCTTCCGTAAGAAGCCTTTAGCCACTGCCTGCAGTGTTTTTTAACAAATGACTTATCATTTGAAACATGCACCATTTAACTTATGTGCTTCTGTCCCTGAAAGCATGGAATATTGATGTCCTGCTCTGCTTGTACACTGCAGACAAAAACCAAAGTCATTATGGCTAAAGAGATATTAAATAAATATTTAGAAAGCAAACAAACCAACCTTGCATGCTATCCATGTAACATCATGTCGCTAAGAAATGTGTTGAATTCATATTTGCCTATATGAAATCATTCTATTGGGCCATATTATGCAAGAGAAGCACAGCCAACATACTAATCAAGAGACAATGGCGTTTAATGGACTAATGAGAAGGCAGGAATAATAATGCTTGCCCTTTCTATAGCACTCTTCAGCCCTAGATCTCAAAGGAAGGTTAGCTGTCATATTCCCATTTTACAGATGGGGAAACTGAAGCACACAGAGGTGAAGTGATTTGCCAAAGCTCAGACAGCAGGTCAGTGGCAGAGCTAGGAATAGCACTTAGGTCTCTTGAGTCCCAGCCCAGTGCTCTATGCACTGAGCCATACTGACTCCTGCTCAGTTGTTGTCCCAGCTCTGACACTGGCTTCTTCTGTGTCTTCTTCCTGCATTTGCAAAAAAGGGATATTTTTTACTGTACTTGCTTCCCTCCTCCTTCTCAGGAATGCTGTGGGGATGAACGCATCAGTGTCCAAAATGTTGTATGGATCTAAAGCCCAGTATAAGTGCTGAGTGTTATTAAATATGTTGATAATACATTTGTAAGTCTTACATATATTTGGTATGTATAATTAATGACAGGTTGGAAATATAAAGGAGAATTTGCTTTTCTACAGCAGTTTTCATCATCAGGGTCGCTCAGTTCACATTTAGGGAGTTAGTGCCAGATTCTTTAATTTGCTAAGGTCACTTTGCAATACCTAAGTAACCCAAACTGACCTAAAAGACCTGGTGATTAGGGGAGAATTTCCCCTGTGCTGGGTAACTCCACCCACAGAAAATCGGTGGAAACGGTTCTCTCCTCTGGTATGTCAGCCACCTCATCTCTTGATGTAAGCAAAGGGAGAAGGTGTGTAAGATTGTTCCTGGGGTACCCAGGACTGTGAGTCACCTTGTGACCATCTGCCTCTAGCAGGAGGGAATCTTGCTTGTGGTAACTGGGTATTATCTCCCTAATACCACCAGGCCTTCAGCCACTCAAACACTCTCTTCTGGTCTAAGCCAGCTTGTCTTCGCTTTGCAGGTTAACAAGAAGTGCACCCTAGTTACCAAGTCCTTTTGAAGCATTCCCCTGTGATATTCAGCGCCTCACACTGGCTACTCACAGAAATCCCAGATCCTGTGCCCCCAAAGGAACAGGTGCCCCAGTTTACCAATTTTACCATAAACCATCATTTCTGTATAACATACAGCACTTGTAATGAAACAAAAGAGGGTTTATTTAAGAAACCATAGTGATTCCCCTAGAAACAAGAGAGAGTGATGGAAACAAATGGTTACAATGGAAAACAAAATCAGAAAACACGAATTAGGGCCTACACTTATTAATAGTTACCGTTCCTATCTAATACACTAGGATTTCCCCCCAAAGTTCAGTCTGTTGCAGAGCTGGCTGGTTTCACAGGAGCCAAGATGCAAACTGTCATGATGTCTCCTTGGTGAATGGATCCAGAGCGCCTCTCCCCATTCTGTGTTCTACGGAAACACTTGTTTATCTCTATTCATAGACAGGGCAATCCCCTGTCTATTGTAATGATCCATTTTTACCTCCAAGTGGCTTGGACTGTTTGCAGGTGTCTTTGATGGTTTGTCATTGACTCTTCTGGGATGAAGCAATGGAAGACAACTGAGCCTGGCATTACCTCACCAGCTAACCAGGGAGGAGTGGCAACTCACTCCTGCATGAACAAGCTGTCACCGAGTAATATTGCTCTCTGATGATGCCACTTAACCTTAAGACCTTAAGGGCATAAACGTCAATATAATTACATTATTCCTTACATACCATCTGTACCTACATCACACCATCATTGTGAACATTGATAAGTTGCAAGCTTTCCACAGAGACCTTTCATGTTATTCTTTGTGAATAAATACCCTGTAAGCAATGTACTTGATGTAGTGAGTTTGTCAGGTCCGAGACAAGAGTTGCTTGCAAAGAACAGGGGACCCTTTCCCTGGGGGCCTGTGTCACAGCATGGCAAAGGCCAAAGCATAGGCCAAAGAGAGAAAAGTGAGGAGAGGAGGTGGGGGTGGCGTGGAGCTTTGCTGCGCTTGATTCCTCACAGCTGCAACAATAATTCTCAAATCTACTTCTCTATTCCACACCTGTCTCCCTGTGTCCAAATTAAAATCTTGGCCTCTTTTTCCGACATCTCCTTGTGGAAGTCCAGCCACCAACCTAAGCTCAATAGAGCCAATACTAAGCTCTTGGTTTTCCCCCACAATCCCTCTCTTCCCCACTTTCTTTGTCACTATGGTCTACACTTCCACTCATCCAGGCCTCTACTCTACTCAAAATGCTACTGCCATAATAATTGTCCTGTAATGTCACTTTGACCACCCATCTCCTCATGCCTCAACTGGCTACCCCTGCATTATCAAACACAAGCTTTGTACTGTCACACTTACAGCCCTTCAAAATTTACCTCTACCCAACTTAGCTGTTCTGTTAATCATCATGATTCAAACACCACTCTCTCTGCCAGTGCTCCCAGCCTTCAGTGCCCACAAACACCTCCATGTTTTCTTCCAGACCTTGCTATATGCATCAGAAAAACTGTGACAAAATCCATTTAGCCACCACTGAATCTGACTTCAAATCCTTCCATAAAACACCTCTTCCATGATGGCCACAAGACTTCGCCCGCTGACAATGGTGAGCGCTGACTAATGCTCATTTAGCTCAAGTTATGCTTGATTTTACTGTTACCTCATCCTCAACCTCTCCTCCCACCCTGCCCCACATGCATCTGTATTTGTTCATGTCATCCACCTGTTGTATTCAGTTGTAACCTAGTTCATGATATGTTTGGGGCAGGGATTGTCTTTTTAATGTGTGTGTACAGTGTCTTGCACAATGGAGCACTAATTCATGGCAGAGGTTGCTAGGTGTGTTACCATGTACACATAAATTAATAATAATAATTAATAATTAATATATACAGGCATATTAACCAAAATTGGCAAATGAAGGTTCAATTAACTCCATCCAGGGGCTGTTTTCAGAGCAATGCCCTTTCTGTAATCTTGTTGGGTCTGGCATTGCCCCATAAATTACTCTGGCACTTCCCTGTCAAAATCTGACTTAGTCCCAGTGCTCTGATTTTGACCTGGGGCTGGATCCAGTAGTCCAGCCAAGCTGGCTCAGCACAGGATGAGGGACAGAGGAAAAGGTGGCTTTATGTTACCTTTCTACCTCCCTGATCTTGGGGCCTCAGGGCTGCCCTAAGTTGTACCTGGTTGCCCACAGGCCCCATGGGCCATCCCAGCAGCTAGGGACAGCTGCAATGCAGTAGCCATGCACCCTTTTCCACAGCCTTGCACCTTATGCCACCCCGGGTTCCACTTCCTCTGGATGAAAATCTTAGGGGTCGCTAGGCCAGGTGTATGGCTCCTTTGTGCTACCAAAGTGGTGTAAAAGAGCAGCAATAGGATCAGGGATCTGGCCCCATGTATAAGTAGGAGTAATTTCACTGAAGCCAACTGAGCGGCACCTGCTGACACCTGGTCTGAACTTGGCCCAAAGCTTCTGACTCCAAGTCATGCACAGAGTGAGGGAGCAAAATGTCCTACAGCAAAAGGGTTTTACATGAGGACACAAGTGGGATGCTGTATGGAATCGGGGACACTTTAGGATATTATGAATACCGATATTGTAAAATTGCAATGAGTTATTTCAGGTATGCCGTGTAAGGTATCTGCAAAAATGTTATAATTTGCCAGGTATTATAATCTCGTTTATATCACCTTTGTATTGTAAGTAGTATGTATGATATGTCTGGAGTTCCAAACTTGTGCTGTGCATTTGGGTGACACCCTCAGACAGATTGCCATTAGCACTGCCTAGCCTGCTTGACGGCGCATCAAGGGACATCAGCTACACAACTGACCCATTGGGAAAAGGTAAGGGATACACCTTATGACTCAGCAAGATATGCAGGGGCATGCCTATGGACAGAACTCTAAGACTTCCAGGCAATGGGCTGGGCAGCTTGTGTCTGGAACAAAGAAAATACAAGCTGCATGGAAAAAGAATATAAAAGGCAGCTGCATGTTCTCCATTTTGTCTTTATTCCTGCTTCTTACCTCTGGAGTAACCTTTCTACAAACAAAGCTCTGAACAAAGGACTGAATGACCTTTCCAAACTGTGGATGTCTTCTAAGGGGACTTTCAAGCCAGCAAACTCACCAATATTGATAAGAACCTGATATATGGACTTTGAAGTCTTTGTATGTATGTGACTCCTTTACCATCTAACAGCTGTTTTCTTGTTCTTTCTTTTTTCTTTATAATAAACCTTTCGTTTTAGATGCTAAAGGTTTGTCTGGCCATATGGTATTTTGGATACGATCCAACCTAATATTGACCTGGCAATGTGGCTGGCCCTTTGGGGTCAGAAGAACATTTTATATATGTGAGAAGAGTTTTTTAAATAACTTCTCACTGTACTGGACCTAGGCGCTGATTGGCAGCCAGAGAACTGGAATGCAATTAAGGGGGCTGTGTGATTTCCTTTTTGCTTCTTGATAACCAGTGTGGGGATCAGAGGCACAATTTGTGACTGGTTGGGGAATTTAACTTCAGAGTTACCCATTAGTCTTGGGAGGATTTTCTCTCCCTTTTACAGCCTGCCCTGCCCTTGGCATTTCCAGTGAGGGCTGCCCTAGGCACACCGGGTCACAACAAGCTCATGCTATTTGACCCACAAGCAGGTGCTGCTCCATCACTCCATTCTTCTACTGCAGGTGCAGCTCCATCACTGAAGGTTCATGGCTCTCCATTCCAAGGTGAGTCACTGAGAAATTAGGCTGTTGTATATGATAGACACTTAGAGCACTTAAGTGCTTAGCTTACTTATTGTCTCTACAGCTGGGAGACTATTGTAGAGACAAATTAAATAATTAATTGCTAATTCCCTCAGACAATGCACCTTGTTATCTCAAGGAGCACACTGCATCCTGGGCACCACAAGGAGTGGTTGAGACCTAAAAGCATAGCGGTAGAAGGTACAAAAGACCAAGATCTACCGACTCCACTCCCACTGTAATTGCACACATCAGGAGGAATTGGGTGTGATGTATGACAGGAGTGTGGGGGGAAGGGGAAGGGTGTGTGCTGGGGGAGGGCGGAGATGAAGAGACACGGAGGGGGTGAAGGATGGCATGTGCATATGGAAAGTGGAGGAAGGAGAGGTAAAGAGAAGAGAGTGTAGGGTAGGAAAATAGGGGTGTGTCATGGGAGGAGGAAGGACTTGTGTCTACACAGGGGAGAGAAGAGGGCTATGATGGCTAGTGAGGGAAAGGATGAAGTGCATTTGTGTAGTAGGTTGAAAGTGATTCACCTACATATACTGGGCAAGGGTTAATATAGGCTTGAGAGGCCAATTTACCTGCCTGCTTGTACCTGGAGGGTGGGCCAGGCCTATATAGAAGTAAAGCCCAGCTGGGGTTTGGTTCCATAAAGAGCTGGGTGAGGCAGCTCGGGGGCAGAAGACCTAGTGGAGAGTTTCCTCTTTTTAATAAAGAGCTGAAAGAAGGCTGAGAAGGACAGCACAATAGCCAGGCTACTCCGGGGGAAAGTAGAAGTCTGAGTGGAGGCAGGGGCCCTGAGGAGCTGTAGCCTGCCTGGTCATTGGGAGGGTTGTGCCAGCCTTAGGGTGTGGGATTAAGGAATAGAAGCCTGGGGTTAGACAGAAGGACATCCCAGAGCAACAGAGGCATGCCTATGGGGAGATGGTTGCTAGGTGGGCTGAAGGTTTGGTTTTCAGACAGTTCTGTTGGGCTTTGGGTAAAGGATTCAGGGGGAGGGGGCAGGACTTGGGCAAGAGGGCCTAGGTGCTCTGACGGCTGCAGTAGGTCATAGGACAGTGGGGGAAACTGAGGCAAAAGTTGCTGGAATACTACTGGCAGCCAGGGGCCTTGAGGTAGCAACTTGTTCACAGGGAGACACCTCTTCATCTCAGCTGCTTCTGTCTCTACCTAGTGCTTACTGCTTGCCTTCCAAAATCACTTCAGGCATATGAGTGATCTGAGCCCTATGCATTTTACTGTTCTTCATTTGCCTAGCGACAGCCTTCAGAAATAATTTTAAAAAAAGGAAGGGTAGTAGGTAAGTGTTGCTGGTAGAAGCTGCACAGATGGGTAGGTATATCAGTTGGAGAGAGAGAGAAGCATCCCAAGAAGTCTATAAACAGACTTGATCAGGCTGGTTTGCAGCCTATAGTAATGATAATTAAGTCCTGATTCTGCAAATCTTTAAGTTTACACATGTGATTACTCATGTGAGTAGTCTGACTTCAAGAGCCCTAATCACATGAGTAGAGATATGAACACATTTACACTATCATGGCCCTAATAAATAATTTTCTGTACATGATCAGCATTTATTTTCCCCTGGATCTGAGATTATTACTCTTCTGGGTAAATTGCAAAATATGGCTGTTTAACATTGCTTTTTATTGTGGTGAGGGCTGAATGGGGAGAATCTTAATTTTTGTGACTGGGAGAATTTTTAGTGGACATCATGTCATTCAGATGTATTTGTAAAATGTTTTCTTAGGAACTGTAGATGGGCCTAGTGCATCTTTGACAGGTGCATTATACAAACTGAAATAACAACCAAGGATCTAGGCAGTTGACTTGCTTTTATAGACAGATGTGATGCTGTCAGGTGTGTTGCCCAAGAGGTAGTGCACAAGGAAGGGGCTCTTGATCTGTAATGGGAAGGGGGGGACAATGGTAGTTCCCTTGGGTTGGGTTGGTCTCTATAAGAGAGGTAGATCAGCAGGAGAAGCAAGAACTCATGTTTTCCAAGTTTCCTAAAACCCAGTGGGCCCTTGTGTAAATCCTCATAATTCAGCTGAAATCAAGGGCTCTGACACTTTACACCAGCTGATGATTTGGACCAGTATTTATTACTTCTTGTTGTTGTGCATCTCTTATGTCATCAGAAACCAGTCTAGTCTGAAGCACAACTCTTAGCAAACAGGTCTGTAAGTCTTGTCTCTGCTGTAATCAGTTAATCTTCCATTGCAAGCCCCTGGGGCTGCATTTTCTTGCTGCCAGATATTGTAACTATGGAGCTCTTTGGTACACAGTTTGATTTTTAAAAATATGACCTGGGAGACACTTCTTTCAATTCTGAAAATGAGCCATATGAGTAGATTGGTGTGAGTCCACAATGTCTGAATTTCTTGATAATCCCAGGAGTTGCATGTGTGATGTCCTATTTGGCTAGTAAATACTGGAGCTATTGGAGGGTCCCACGTGCAAAATCCTGAAAACATTATTTTAATTCTCCCTGCACCGCACAAGGAGGTAAGTAGTTAGTATTACCCTGTTTCCCATTGTCTCCCACCTATAAAGTGAATGGCCTGAGGTCATGCAGCAATTCAGTGGCAGAACCAGGACTGGGGCTCGAAGGCTCCTGTGACAGATTCAGTCACAGAGAGTCCCTTGGGACTGTCACCTGATGTGCTGAAACTACCTCTGAGCCTGTTTTCTTTGCCAGCTTGGGACTCCAGAACCCTGTCTTGTTGTGCCAGCCTTGCTAGCTTGCTGCAACACAGACCCAGGGTCTGAACCACACCCCCAAAGCTGCAGAGTTAACTGAAAACAGCTCAGCAAGTACTCCTGTCTCCAGCACCCAGACATCCAGCTCCCAATGGGATCCAAACCCCAAATAAATCCGTTTTACTCTGTATAAAGCTTATACAGGGTAAACTCATAAATTGTCCTCCTTCCATAACATTGAAAGAGAGAGATGCACAGCTGTTTGCTCCCCCAGGTATTAATCACTTACTCTGGGTTAAATAATAAACAAAAGTGATTTTATTAAGTATATGTAGAATTTAAGTGGTTTCAAGTAATAACAGACAGAACAAAGAAAGTTACCAAGCAAATTAAAACAAAACATGCAAGTCTAAGCCTAATACATTAGGAAACTGAATACAGATAAATCTCACCCTCAGAGATGTTCCAATAAGCTTCTTTCACAGTCCTTAATGTATTAGGCTTAGTCTTGGCCCAATCCTTTCCCCTGGTACACTCCTTGTTAGTTCCAGCTCAGGTGGTAACTAGGAGATTTCTCATGACTGGCAGCCCCCTTTATTCTGTTCTGTCCCCTTTGATAGCTTTGGCAGAAGGCAGGAATCTTTTGTCTCTCTGGGTCCCCACTCCTCCTTCTAAATGGGAAAGCACCAGGTTTAAGATGGATTCCAGTACCCAGGTGATATGGTCACATGTCCTGTGAGACCCCAAGCCTCCATTCTTCCCAGCCTGACTCACAGGATTGCAGAAAGGCTTGCAAGTAAACGGAGCCATTTACAACCAACTCTCCTAGTCAATGGGAGCCATCAAGATTCCAAGCCATCATTAATGGCCCACACTTTGCATAATTACATTAGGACTTCAGAGTTATACTTCATATTTCTAATTTTGATACAAGAATGATACATACATACAAATAGGATGACCACACACAGTAGATTATAAACTTTGTAATCTTTGTATAATTTGTAAGTATAAACTCTTTTCCGGTGGGGATCATGGCGGGCGTAGAAGGAAAGAAGGTGCCATCTGTTCCAGAAAGCCTTTTGAAAAAGCGAAAGGCTTTTGCTGATATAAAAGCCAAGCATCTGAAGAGGCTAGTGGTTCAAAAGAAGCTTCGTAAAGCGCAAAGAAAACTCATCTATACAAGAGCTCAGGCCTATCACAAGGAGTACAGGCAAATGTATAGACGTGAGATTCGTATGGCCCGAATGGCACGCAAAGCTGGCAATGACTATGTACCTGCTGATCCAAAACTGGCCTTTGTGATCAGGATCAGAGGTATCAATGGAGTTAGCGCGAAGGTCCGTAAGGTATTGCAGCTCCTTCACCTGCGTCAGATTTTCAATGGTACATTTGTAAAACTCAACAAGGCTTCAATTAACTTGCTGCGGATTGTTGAACCCTACATTGCATGGGGTTACCCCAATCTGAAGTCTGTGCATGAACTGATCTACAAGCGTGGTTACGGCAAGATCAACAGGCAGCGCATTGCTCTGACTGACAATTCTCTAATTCAGCGGTGTCTTGAGAAATATGGCATCATCTGCATGGAAGATGTGGTCCATGAGATCTATACTGTTGGCAAGAACTTCAAAGTGGTGAACAACTTTCTGTGGCCCTTCAAGTTATCTTCTTCTCGAGGTGGAATGAAAAAGAAAACTATCCACTTTGTGGAAGGTGGAGATGCTGGCAACAGGGAAGATCAGAGTAACAGGCTCATAAGGAGAATGAACTAATGGTGCCCAGCAGTGGACTTTCCTACTCTAAGCTTTGTAATGATACCTTACAAGAGACCTTTTCCATAAAGCATATTCCAGTTACATCATAATCACACTTATAAACATATTTTTATAAAGCATATGGAGTACAACGTTCACAGCTCCTGAATGGACTTCTCAGGAAATAGTCTCTTGAAAAGACCATCCCCTTTCTCACATAACTGACCTCTCTTGACGCTTGGATGTGAAAAGCAATGGGACCGCAAATCATTGGCTGTATTTTTAGTTCCAGTGACCCTCTCCCTCCACCCCCCAAGCCACTGGCATTCATACTAAAGCGGTGGAGGATTTTAAAGACATTGACTGTGTGTGTGTTTCCTCTTCCTTAAAATGGAATAGTATATCCCTGTCTCACAGGGAGTTCTGAGGCTTCATTCATCAATGTCTGCCAAGCAACTGAGCTCCTTGGATGAAAAGTGTTATAGGGGCGTGATGTCTTGCCATTAAACAAACAGCGACAGCTGAACAGTGGGGCAGCTGCTGCTTTAGGTGTTGTCAGAATTAATTAATGCTTGCAAAGAACTCTGAAGTTTGAAGCATTGTATAAAAGCTGCATGTTATCAGGTGCCAATCATGAGTCTCAGACTGAATAAAACAGGCCTGAATGGTGAGATGGAGGCAGTAACATACTTGCCCGTTCTGCAAGCGGTAGGCACAGCTGACACTAGGCACTTGCAGTGCTAATCACCAGTGTGAGACCTCCCCAACAATTGGGGACAAGGCACAAGACCTGATACCTGAAGGGGCACAACTGAGGGAGCCCATAAAGGGGACAGAGGTGCAGCTCACTCTCTAACTGTGACACTGTTTTTCTATTGGAGAAAGCTAAGGCTATATAATAACGCTTAGCCCACCCTGCAGTGTCTGTCTGTAATATTCCAGCAGGCCCAATCTCAGATTCCTTTTAGGTGTACAATGAGTGCAGGATTTGGTTCCATAAGTTAACTTTTGAGGACAATTATTCTATCTCAGGTTGAAAATGAGGGCCCACAAAAGCCCGTCATTGGTACAGCACCTATTGTGCCATGTTGGAACATTTGGCACTTACAGCAAAACGTACAGTCAGAAAGTAAGTGATATCTCAGCTCTGTCCAGATAGCCCAGGTCCAAACAGGTGCTGGCTCCAGCCTCAGTGTAGTTTAGAGCAGAATTTCTGCTCCTTGGGTCTAAATGCTGAGGCCAACATTTTTGAAAGTTGCATCTAATTTTGGGTGCCCAACTTAGATATCTGGAGCACCCACAATTCCAATGATATGTATGCTGTTTCTTTAACTCTGTAGCAGAAAGCCAGGCTGTAGTGGGCCTGGGAAGAGTCTAGGTCATGGGTTCTCAAGCAGGGGGTTGCAACCCCTTTGGAAGGTCACAACCAGCTGTCAGGGGGTTGTGTCTATCCTACCCATATAAGAGGGAAGGGGAAGGTCCCAGCTAGAGCTCTGGTATGGGGCAGGAGGGAGGGATCCACCCTATTGAAAGGGCGATCTGGGCATGGAAGTTTGAGAACCACTGTTCTAGAAGCTTTGCAGCAAAGCAGAGAGAGAGCGAGCATGAGCACATCTTTAGGGAATATGTTGTTTTCCTGATTCTATCTGAGTTCCTTGTTGGAAGAAAGTGACTCTTTCTGTGGTTCCTTACCATGGTCGTGCGGCAGATATTTAAACACAGCACCAGTAAAAGAAAGACTGCGACACCAGCCAGGGAAAGATTAGAACTAGGAGCATTGCAGTAGGAAAACACTGAAGGTAGATGTCTCAAGGACAGTGCCAAAAAAGCCACAGTGAGTCATGTGAACTAGAGAACATGTGACTGTGATGGATGATTCTTCTGTGTGTATAATGATTCACTCAATGGCATGTGTGCATCTGTCATACTTTGTCTCTATACATTTACTAGCAGTTTTAGAAATAACTTAAGCCACTAAGCAGCTTTTCTCCGGAAAGCCTATGGCCCAGATTCTGGAACACCACATAATGTCCCTTAAAATGGGTAGGTACAGTACATGTGCGCCAAGAGCAGTGTTAACGGGCTAAATCCTGAATCAATGGGAATTTTGCCTGAGTAAGAATGAAAGGATCAGGATGGAACCCAATGCTTTCCTGTTTTCTGGCCAGCAGTGCCATGCATACAGCACCCTCCAGGTGGCTATCAGTGCCAGGAGCACAAATGGTCTGTATGGGGGTGTGTGCGTAGAGGCCACATTAGGGGCGGCACACATATAAACACACAAATCACGGCCCCAGTGTTCCAGAATGCCTCCTCTCATGGAGGCCTGTGAATCAGCCTCTGCACTGTAGGAAGACAAAATAGGGGAACAACTTCTATCTTGTGCCCCTGCTATTGGACATTGGTTTTCTGGAGTGTAGCCATGCCTACAAGACTTCAGTCTAGGTTAGCAAGAGCAGCACAGTATCCCTCGCCCTCTACTGTTTTGCAAGGACAATCTTGATCTTGGACAAGGCGCTCTCCTGTTCCCAATGCTAAGTGGCTTGTCGCTTTAAGAGTCTTACAAGGACCATCTGTTGATTAAAAGCAACATCACCACATGTCTATTTGTGACAGCAATATGATTGAGTGTGATGTAGTCATCGTGCTTCAAAATGTCACAATGCAAATGTCACATAATCGGAGGAGAAAGGCAGCTCTGGATGAAATTAATAGGTTGCTTAGAACAAACAAAAAGAACTTTTGGAGTTCACTGTGACTGAGGGTATGTCTACATTGCAATTAAAAAACCCTTTTGGCCCGTGCCAGCTGACTTCATGCTCACGGGGCTCTAGCCAAGGTGCTGTTTAATTGAGGTGTAGACATTTGGGCTAAGGCTGGAGCCTGGCTCTAGGACCCTGCAAGGAGGGAGAATCCCAGGGTTTAGGCTGCAGCCCAAGCCCAAATATCTACACCTCAGTTAACCAGCCCCTTAGCTGGAGTCCTGTGAGTCCGCATCAGCTGGCACGGGACAGCCCTGTGGGTTTTTAATTGTAGCATAGACATACCTTCAGTGAACACTATGGTTGAGACTCAAGGGGAAGGATATTCATGTACATAAGGAATGGGACTGGAATCACAATATGTGGGTTCAGATCCTAGTTCTGCTAATGACTCACCCTGTGGCCTCAAGCAAACCACTTCATTTCTCCCAAATTTCTAATAGTGAGGGTAATTAACCACTGGAACAGTTTACCAGTGTTTGGGGGGGGGGGGAGGCAATTCTCCATTCCCTGAAATGGTTACATCAAGATTGGATGTCTTAAATACATATGGTCTTATTTAGCCTCAAGCTGTTGGGCTTGATGTAGCACTTACGAGGTGAAATCTTCTGGCCTGTGCTATGCATGAATTGGACTAGAGGACTCTCATGGACCCTTTTGGTCTTAAAAAATAAACACACATTCAAATATTTGATTTATTTCTCTCAGTTTCAAAGTCTGCAAAAATGAGGAAATAAGTAACACTTCTGTGAAGCAGTTGAATGTTACGAGGCTATGTTTGTGAATGTCTCGAACTCCTTTGAGCATCTCTGATGGAAGATACTATAGAAATGATACTATTTCGATACATCGGGGTGGGTGGTTAGAGCTTTCTAGACAGACAGAGGGGAAAAAAAAGAGAGGCTATATAATATTACCAGAGACATCTGCAGTTGTATAAGCTAAAGTAAGGGTAACCAAATCTCATTCTTCAGGGTGGAAACTGATCACCAGCGAGATCAGGAAGGAATTTTTCCTGCCCACGTACAGCAAGCCACAACAGTTAGGGGAATTATAGATTGTTGGTGAGGATTTTTGTTTGCTTGTTTTTGTTTCATCTATCATAATTGACCAGAAAGAAAAGGAGTACTTGTGGCACCTTAGAGACTAACAAATTTATTTGAGCATAAGCTTTCGTGAGCTACAGCTCACTTCATCGTGTGTATGATAAAACCCATTGTTTCATCTTCTCTGTGTGTGTATATAAATCTCCCCTCTGTATTTTCCACCAAATGCATCCGATGAAGTGAGCTGTAGCTCACGAAAGCTTATGCTCAAATAAATTTGTTAGTCTCTAAGGTGCCACAAGTACTCCTTTTCTTTTTGCGAATACAGACTAACACGGCTGCTACTCTGAAACCTGTCATAATTGACCAGTATTCAAGTCCAGATACTAGATGTCCCACCCAGTAGGGCAAGTCATATCTTCCTTCAATAAGTTAATAGATGAGGAGAGATCCTTTTCAATAGTGCACAGAGCAGCTAGCCCTTTTAAAAGTCTCTTATGGTTTCCGTGTGCGCTCCTAGGTCCAAATGGCTATCCAATATACAGTACAGCCCCTAATGTTGATTTAAGGGCTTGTTAAAGCTTGCATGCTACTCCTCTGATTGAATCTATTAGCACCACTATTATTGTTCCATCTGCCCAGCACAGCAAGTCCACTGATTACATTTACGAATTTTCCATATGCCTGTAAGTGATGGCTCTGTCATCTCTGGAAAAAATACTGCCAAAAAAGAATGATATGGTCCATCCTTTTTAATTTATTGTCCTAATAAAAATTAATTACCTGGGGCCCAGCTTCCAGAAAGCTCCAGGGAGAATAAAATCCTAACAATGACATATTCATCAGTGGTAAATGGAGTAGAAAGTGAGTCATCACACAGGGTTAGATGCAAAATACAAGTGACCTTGGAATTACCATCGACTTTGAAAAGTTCACATTTCACTGAAAACATTACAATGAGCAATTGGAGACAGCTGCATTGGTTTGGAAATGTTCCGGTGCTTCTAAGTGTGTGGGGGGAGATGGGTGGCAGTGTACCCCATATCAGCACTGGCTTTAAGATTTTGGGGCTCCCTCTAACTCAGCCCCCTTGTTATATACCAGGAAGTTTACATGATGGGGTCATATCCCTGTATGCAATGTGCTGAAACCCACAATAGATTTAGGATCTAGATTGCAGAATAAATGAAGGGGCAGATTCTGCCACTGCTACTCATTATATCTTACTCCATGAGCAGTAACAATGAAATCAGCAGAACTAGGGGTTGCAATATGTAATCCTAGATTTGGAGGGCAGAGCCACGAAGAAGCCAAATTTCAAGTTAGTTGACAATCCCACTCCAATTGTTGGGGAGGACATAATCTGTTTGTGTATAAACAAATTAATTTCTTTTGGCTGAGATTGTATAAAAGTCTCCTTTATGTTCTTATTCATGCAAACACTTATCTGCTGGAACAGCTTTCTTTGCCACAGAATAAGAAGTTTATCTTCAAGCCTATGAATACTTCACATTTTCCTTACTCCAAACTGAAATTTAGTCCAGGTGAAAATGTGTCCTGCTCTGTGTTATGATCGCCAAGTTTTTCAGTTGAATGAGCTGAACTGTTTTCTTTCTTGAGGCAAAAGAGCATTCTGTGTTTCACCCAATTTCCTCCACGGTTTTGGGAGCACTGAAGCTTGCTAAAGCGTATAATTGCATAGCACTGCTGCCCGTGTGGCTGGTGAGTGTGGAGTCTCTAATCATGAAGATGGGTATTTACAAAAGAAAATGCTGCTTGAAAGCCCTGCACTTTACTTCAGTAAATCAGTCACTGGGAGCCATAGTTGCTAAGCTACAGGGAAAGTAGGGCAGCCAGTGATAAAGAAGCGTTTTAGGGTGATTACTTGACATTAAAGTCAGTAGATCAGTGGGTGCTCCCCCTAGAGAGAAGCATTTCTTTGCTGAAGAAAGGCCTGTAAGTGACATTAAACCATTTAACACTGTGGATCAGATGAGCTGCTTTGGGTTTTTTACGTCTTGTGTGTTAAAGACTCTTAGGAGATAAAAAGCTACCTGGCACCACATTAATATTAATGGGAGTTGCAGAAATGTGAAAGGGAGCCTGAAGCTTCTTGCTCAAGGATGCAAAAAGGCACATGTGGTTACTATTTACTACTCTGACTTTGGTGGTTGTTTGTTTAAAACACTAACAGTGGAGACTAGCCAGTTATCCTGGAACTGTGGAATATTGGTTCTTTTGTTGTTCTGTTTTCCTTCCTGACGTTGTCTCCCCTCACCCTTCCTCAAATATCCTGATGCACTGGAAGCTCCTATTCACGTCTTCCATTTGGCTTCAGTGGAATTATGCAGGCACATAATTTTGTCCATAATGCCTCCAACACGGTTGTACACAGGTTTCGTTCCTGCTTCCCTCACTCACAACTCAAGCTATTGGAGGATTGTGCCCTGTCTCAGGCTGGGGAGATCTAGCACCCTAAAGGGAGGGGGAGATTAGGGAAACACTGAGTAATATTCAAGTTTAGATCAGTTTTTTAACCCCAGAAAAACGGTCTCCAAACTATGTATAAACCCAGACCCTACTAATTATGTGTTATAACTTTAAATTACAGGTCAGTAGTTAAAATAATCTGTTGCTTTGTAGTATTAAAAAACCCTGCTGTGACTAACTGAATGATGAAGCAGGGCCTGAGAAGATTTTATTAGTTCATTTCATTAATCAAAAAAGCTATTTATTGTGTGTGCCAAACAATAGAGATTATTGTTTTTCAACAAGACTTCAATACCTTTTCTTTCCTTGAGAAGGTTAGAAAATTATCTTCTCCATATATCTCATAATGTATAGTGGCATATACGGCTTTTCTTTAGGCTTTTGGCTGACAATGAAGTGTAGTATAATATTGTTTAATACCCAGCAGTTATCTCATAGGGGACTATATCCTACGTGTTCAGTAGAATGGACTGAATGATCTTTCTAATAGGTCTCCTTCATCTACATATAGGAAATCCATAGGGTTTTAATTTAATTGTAAGATTGTGAATAGTGTGATAAATTCTTTTCATAGCTACCAAAGGGTGAAAAGTACAAAAGTAAAAGGACTTGTCCATGGATTTATGGAGACATACACACGCAGAACAAAACTTTAAAAGTATTAGTCAAGCAAAACTGACACAAAATCTAAAATACAAAACAAATTACTAAATCCATATACATTGTTCAAACACATGGAAATCTGAGCAAATGTCTGAATTTGCGATATGGCATATCATCCGGGTGGAAAAAGACATTACATTCAGTCATTGCGGGGTGGGGGGAGTTTTAAACTATATTATATAAATAGATCCATTGTTTAAAAAAAAGTTATATTTAAGAAATATATGTAGCACTCATGAAAGTCCTCAGATTGACAGCTTGACACATCGGCATTGTGTGGCAGACTCCCTAGCTAATGCAAATCGTTATTGCTCCACTGAAGTCAGTGAAGTTATGACAACTTACGCCTGCTGAAAATCGGTCCCTGTCTTTTTATCCATAAAACAGGCAGTGACAGAGCAAGTTTGCCACACATTGCCATTACCTCTCAACCCTTATTGAAAGTAATTACCTCTAGGACAGGGTTGCAAGAGGTGTTCACTCTCCATGGCTCATTCAGTCCTTGCTTGGCGCCTCTGCTGAGACTGACAAGGGGTCCCTTAATGCTGACTACAGTGGCAATTTTCTCAGGTTGTCACCTGCCCACTAGAAACTGGACTGAGAAGCACCAATTCTCTACCTAGGCCATCTATCAGTCATCAGCTAACCTTCAGCCATTACTGACCTGGCTTGGATTCAAACATTACGGACTGGAGAGCAGAACTTTGGAATCTCGTGACTAAGCAACTAAGTAACATTCTTGTCAACTGCTGGAAATGGCCCACCTTGATTATCACTACAAAAGGTTTTCCCCCCTCCCCCCGCTCTCCTGCTGGTAATAGCTCACCTTAAGTGATCACTCTGGTTACAGTGTGTATGTAACACCCATTGTTTCATGTTCTCTATGTATATAAATCTCCCCACTGTATTTTCCACTGAATGCATCCAATGAAGTGGGCTGTAGCTCACGAAAGCTTATGCTCAAATAAATTTGTTAGTCTCTAAGGTGCCACAAGTACTCCTTTTCTTTAAGCAACATGAGTCACCCAATCCCCCTGAAAATATATTGCTTAAAAATATTCACAAAAATTACAGTGTTCTTTTAACACAAGGTTTCTGCCTGTTCATATTCTTCATTCTTATTATGTCCCTTTTAGAAAACATACATTTTATCATTACTATGATTATTATTTATTATCTTTACTGGGAAATCAATTTGTGCTGCAGTTGAAGATGCTCACATGAAAACTTACAGCAAAAGAGAAGGTTCCTGTCCTACCGTGATATTGACTGGCACTGATAAGTGGTAAGTACATGGTCAGAGACATCCCCACATTTAGCCTTTCAGGAATGACAGTAAGCAACTGTGCAGCTCTTTATATTATTTTCACTTCAGTCTGCCACCAAAGTGAAAGCAGCTGGGTGCTGGAGATGTGTAGGGGGTTAGATGCATTAACACCACTTCTGTTTGTTTTCATTAAAATGCTCTTGGGTCTGCTTGGTCAAGTAGCGAGGTAAGAATTTCATTGTTTAGTGCAAGACCCTTAGATTGAAGAAAGATACTAATACCAGTAACTCCTGTATTGTTCCCTGTGGTATAAAAGAACTGTGACAGGATCCCCGGGGCGCAGCCTGAGAGTGTGGGACTGCTGTGCACCCCTGAACTCTCTCCAGCCTGGGCTTTCTCTCACAGTGCCTTACTAGTGACCAGCAGCAAACCCCTCCAGGCGCTGTGATCACTCAGTACAACAGCATATGGAGCCCCACAGACACAGCTAGATTGCATGAATGCTCCCAAAGCCACTCATGAATCTCACAGAGAAAAGAACCAGAGCCAAAAGCCCCCAGCTCCCAGCACTGTATCTCAGGAATATACTGTCTTGCACTGCTCAAGCCTTTGCAAACCTGAGCACATTTGCCATACACTTCAGGCAAACTCACTGGTAAAGATAAACAGTAAAAGAAGTTTTTGACTACAAAATATAGATTTTAAGTGATATTAAGTGATAGGCAAAAAGTCAGAGTTAGTTACCAAAAGGAATAAAATATAAGCATGCAGGCTAAACTCTCAACCCTATTAGATTGGGCTACACTTAGATTAAGCAGTTTTTCTCAGACCAATGGATATTGCAGTCCTTAATATACAGATTTGTCTCTTAAATCTGGGCCAGTCTCCTCTGTTGGAGTCTTCAGTCTTCTCAGTGTCTTTATTGCTTGCAGCATAGGTGGGGGCAGGAGAAAGCCCCTGCCTGTGGCCACTTTGTCTGTTTTATAACCTCAGTCCCATGTGCTTGGGGAACACAAGTCCAGGAATATCTGGGGGCAATGCTGAGTCTCCAGGCAAGGTTGAGCAATTCCCCTGGTGTGGCCTCAGGCAGGTGAGTCATTGCATTGTAGCTCCCTTGCTGGACAATGGTTGTTGAGGGGTTGATTGACACCCTGCCCAGGTGTTGGTTACTTTCCTTGCTCTTGCCTCTGGGAAGGTAATATCTGGCTGATTCCTCAGCTTACAGCATGTTTCAGTGACAACTATACAACACAATTCTCATAACTTCATATGCATTTAATGATACACTTATATGGATAAATGACTTTCAGCCGATCATAACCTTTCCCCTGATACCTTACAAAGCATGCGATTTTCCGCTGTTGACTGCCTGGGACTGAGAGTGAGGGCTCCTGTTGTCAAAACTGCAGTGGAAGCCTAATATTGCAGAATCTGCAATGTCCCCAATATTGCAAGTTAAGTAGGGCCTTAAAAATATACCAGTGTGTCTGCACTCCCCATTCCTGGCAGGCCCATCTACTGTGGCTAGCATATATCCCATAATTTATGGTGACATGCTAACGTTCCATCACAAGTCTGGTCAGTACTTGGACTGCAGACCTCCAAGGAAAACTTAAGTTGGTGCAAAAAATGGGACTGATGATTCAGGAAATGGCACTCTTCCCTCTGAGTGATTCTGAATTCGTGTCCTCACTGTGACAATTATGGTAATATCCTCAACAAACCTCATTCCATTAAGTATTTTAGGAGTCCATTGTATTAAAAATTCAAATATTTATATATTGTGGGATTGCATGGGGCTTCTTTAGGAGGATAACAGGTTGAATGCATTGTCTGGGAAGCGTTGCGGGCTTCCAAAGACTATGATGAACAGTGTAATCAACATGAATGACCTTTTGGGACTATACATGGGAAGTGGAATTCCTGGGAAGTACTTGGGAGGAAGAGATTGCAAACTCCTGCCTGCAGACTCTGCCTTTGGAGCTTCACCCTGAGGGGGAATCTTTTGTCTGCTGATCGCTTGCTCCAGGAGGACAGTTCAAAGACAACCAGTATAAAGGCATAACTGACTTACTCATGAGTGTACAGGTTCTGAGCTGATGTTGTGAGGAACTTGTGACCACGGGGAAAGCCCTGTATGGGGTTTAAAGGACTGTTCACCAGCCAGAGTCCTTGTTGGAATTGGGGGTGATCGTTGGTAAGCATATTAGAATGTGTGTAGGTTATTTTATTGTTTTTAATATGTTTTCTCTGTAATCTTTTTACCTTAAGAATACATGTGCTTGCTTAGGAAGAGCTGTGTAGTAGCTGAGCTGTGGAGTAGCTGAGCTGTGGCAATTGCTCTGTTTACCGTTCCTGAGAAGAAAAATAAATCAGGCTGGCATAGGCTGTCTAACTTTGCTGCAGAGGTCACAGTATAGGCAGGGAGCTGTACAGTCTGAAAATACCTGATCAGGAGGGAGAGAGACGTGGGTCTCTGCCCAAGAGACTGACTGCTGCGGAGCCTAGAGAAGGGAAGACAAGTGCAGTTGCCCTGAACTGTGACACAGGCATTGTTTGGAAGACTTCCATGCTGCTGGAGGTGTCCTCTTTCAGGTAATTTTTTTCTTTATTATTTGTACTGAGGTAGAACACAGAGGTCACAATCAATATCAGGGCCTGATTGTGCTAGGTGCTGTACAAACTCATAGTGATGATACCTGCCCTCAAATGAGCCATAAAACCAAGAAATCCCATAACACACTTCTACAATAATAGATATGGGATTCTCTGTCCTGTCTTAATTCCAATTCTTAAATACATTTTGCCCATCCAAATTTTCCAGTAGTTTTAACTGGATGCATTATTCTTCTCTTACTGGTGCTGTACAGCTGTTAAACAGTGCTTAAATACTCTGTGACACCTATTATAGAAATAGTTAACACAGGTAGATTTGATTAAACAGCTGCCACCTTCCACCCAGAACTCAATACAATTCAGTGATAGATAATTGCTTATTTATATTTAGAAATCCTGATTCTACTCCCTTTGAAGTGAATGACAAACTCCTGGAAGCAGGTGCTAGCCCATAGTTATTAAAGAAGAGTGTTGTGCTCCTTGTGGATGAAAGGTGGGGTTTTTTTAATGCAATATAAAATAACAATATTCTATGACTGCTTCAAGTCCTACCCTTGGCAAGTGTAAGTCTTCTGTCCTTCATTTTCTAATGAACAAACAGTTGAATCCTGGAAGGGAACCTAGAAACAATCACGAAAGATAATATATGTTTCTACATCTCAGCATGCCATGCAAAGAGGCTTCATTGACTTAGCTTCAAAACAGAGGTGATTAGTTCTAACAAACTTTACTGAGATGGCAGCAAAAATTATGGGACAAGTTTGGAGTGAATCCAAGGCCTGGTCTAAACCTAAAATTTAAGCTGACCTACTAACTCGGATCTTCTGGTTCTCTGCATATGGTATATTTTATACCAACTTGACTTCTCTGTCTAGACTACAAAATTTGACTGTTTAAATATGACTATGAAAAATCAAGTTAGATGACCGTGATTATATGAATGATTATATGAACGTGACTTTCCTGGCCTTTCACTGTTCCCTCCCACCTAGGGTGACCAGATGGCCCAATTTTATAGGGACAGTCCTGATTTGGGGGGCTTTTTCTTATACAAGCACCTATTACCCCCACCCCCTGTCCTGATTGTTTACACTTGCTATCTGGTCATCCTAATCCCACCCCCGACCCACCCCAAGCCAATGGCTCACCAGGTTGACACAAGGGAGTGATTGTAGCCAGCATGACATCCAACTGCTTTTGACTGCCATCAACCTTATATATGCCCTCTGAGTTTGGCCCTCAGTATCGTGTGTTGAGATGTTAATATTGCCATATACAGAATTTAAAACAACTGCTAATATTGTGGTGTGGCTCCTCCACAGGAAAGCCACTCATGGTGTTACATTTGATAGGCTACTGTTTTCTAAATAAGTTTTTCTTCCTCAAAAAAAGTAATCCCCAATCTCTTTAATGTTCGAACAAATTCAGATAAATTCCACAGCTACGTACTTGCGCTGGAGCGAGAAGGGAAATGTCAAATTTTGGAGACCAAGTTGTGACAGAGGAAAAAGAAATGCTTGTGAATGCAGTGAAAGCACAGACAGGCATGTGTGTGCAAGCAAATCAGGTAATTACATGACATGGAAATGGCACTTAGGCTGGTCTACGCTAGAAAACGAGATCAGTTTAACTACATTGGGCAGGGGTGTGGAAAATCTACACCCCTGAGAGCTGTAGTTAAGCCAATGTAAGTCCCCATGGTGACAGCGCTTCTTCCATCAAACCTAGATAGTGATTCAGGGAGGTGGATTACCTACAACCACAGGAGAATCCCTCCCCTCGACATAGGCAGTGTCTATGCTGAAGTGCTCCAGTGGTGCAGCTGTGCTGCTGTAGCATTCTAATAGTGGGCTCTCCCTGACCTCAATGGCAGATGAACTGTTCACCTAGCGGGGGGGATGTAGCCTTGGACAGTGTATGTGATAGACTGTGTCAGCCTCCGTAAGGCAGGGATGGTCGGAGACAAAGGGTAAATGAAAATCTAATGTCAAAAAGTGTGCACATTATCCATGGGAAAATTCTAATTATCTTAGCAAAACTTGATTCAAAAATCTTCTGGATCTCTGTGAAGACATAAGGCTTAACTAAACACAGAAGTTACACTAGTTTGTTTAACTACAGGAGTGATGTTGCACCAGTTTAGTTAAACCAGTGCAACTCTGTGTCTGGGTGGACACTATTACGTTGGGTTAGCTTGTCTCTGTTAAATAAGGGCTTTGGTGCAGTGGGTTAGTATGAGCATCTTCTCTCCTGGAGCCCTGAGGTCAAATCCTTACAAGTAGCAATGGGTTTGATGGTCTCCTCCTTGTCCCCATCTGTGCACTTCACTCAAGTCAATTTCATTGACAAGTCTCTTATTCCTGAGAGGGACAGGATAACTAAGGTCATGTTTAAAGACCATTAGCAGAGCTTGCACACTATCTGCCTGCACTATTCTTGGCTTTAGCCCCTGCTATGTCATGAGCTTTAAATTCATTCACACAAGTGTGTGTGTGTTTGTGTGTGATGCGGGGGGGGGGGGGAGGAATATCTATTTTTGTGCTTTTTGCATGCTACCACATAGACATTTGGACTAAAGCAGGGAAGAAAAACAAAATACATCTTTGAGCCTACATGCTATGGTGATGGGCATGATAGAAATCCACAGATTAAATGAGAGAGAAAATTGTTTTGATCAGTAGTAGTAGCCTGCGAAGAACGTGAAGGGAAAGTCATTTATAAAGTCTCAAGTAAAGATAAACAATAAACAAAATTTAAGGCAGAAATTAACAAGGGAAAAATAAGTCTTGGTTCTTCTGACTAACATGAATAAAATGTATCCAGTTGCTTCCAGAGTGGGCAAGGGAATTCTAAATTTCTTAAACATGGGACTGCTTTGGAAAGAGATGGGTAATGGTGTAGTGATGAACATGCGCAAGGATAGAAAGTGTGCAAACTTTTTATTAAGGGGTAGGATCAGAGGTGCAAGTAGGGTGGTCTGGTCCGGTACGCTGTACCAGCAAGATATTTATAGCTGGTACGGTGTACCGGAAAGACACAGGAGAAGCAGAACGTGGGGCTGCTAGCTGGCCCCACGCCGGCAGCTCCTCCGGTGCAGCTGTACTGCCCCCAACCCTTCTACACAGGGTCTCCTCCGTCTGTACAGCAGCCAGCCCCACTGGAGGACTGGGCTGGGTGGGGTGGGTTGGGGAGTGGTACAGCAGCCACACTGGAGGAGCTGCTGGCGTTCTGCCCCTTTCCCTGCTGCGGTTCCTGGGAGAGCCCTGGGAGGGCTCTCCCAGGAACTGCAGCGGGGAAAGGAGCAGAATGTGGGGCAGCCCCACACAGTTGCATCACTGGTATGCCCACTGTTTGCCAGCTGTGACTAAAAGCTTTACATAGCAAAGTTGAATCTCCCAGGTGAGAAAGAGCGCTGACTGTGATCTGAGGATCTTTTTTTCCCCCTTGCACTTGTATTTTGTTCTTTAAATCTGTGAACAGCAAAAAAGAAGGCATTAGTAGCTTAATCGTCTTCTGTTTGTCTTCAGTAAAATCCAGGCTTTACAAACAAGCTTTTCTCTGAAAGCTGTGACTAAGCTTGAAACAATTTTGCATTTCTTTATTTTAATAGCATATTCCAGTGTAGTGCTTGACCCCCTCCTTCTGCCTTATCTGTTGCCAGTCTGAATCAGACAATAAAATCTGTTGGCAAGGAGCTTTCTCACTGCCCAAGGCTTTCCTGTAGAACCACCCAGCAATATAAGTGAGCTGTAGCTCACGAAAGCTTATGCTCTAATAAATTTGTTAGTCTCTAAGGTGCCACAAGTACTCCTTTTCTTTTTTCCAGCAATATTAGCAATTGTTTTTTTAATTGCATATATGATGCTAATATACAAACACCAAATGCAGTGCATTTCTTTAACAAGCTCAGTGATGTTTATTTAAATGTCTCTTATTGGATTTTTGTATATCCCAAGGGACATTTTCTCAAACTACACCTCTTCTCAGGGCAAGCCGAAACCAAGAAATTTCTCACAGCCGCGCTGCTGATCAGCACGTGGGAATGGAGACTCTTAATCACTGGTACTAAGTTTTAAAGCACCATCTCCCTAGATGTGTTTTGAAAGGTGTTTGCTCCAGCTGGTAGCCCTTGTGTGACAGTGTGATGCTGACCTTAGGCAGAGTGTGCTGAGTGCCTGGTTTGAAGTGGTTTCCATTATATACAGGGTTTACAGTTTGGTTCAACGGCTCTCAGCACCCCCATGGTACATATTGTTCCAGCATCCCTGCAAATGTATGGACTTCTGCCATGAAAGAGCCTCTGGGAACATCTCTCTCTGGGAGAGAGAAGAGATTGTCCCTCCCACTCTGGCATACAGAGAGTCAACTGATCTCTCTGCTTCCCAGTGGCAAAAGACAATGCAAGGCCTTGCCACTGATGCTGCAGTGATGAATATGGCACTCGTGAAAGAATTAATCAGATCGCTAATTGCAACCTAACAGTGTCTTGCCCTCGGGATCACTGTTAGCCAATGGCAGTTTTTTTCTGATGATGTAATGCTTGTATTTTGCCTTTCAACGGATGAATGGTGTGGGGGGACAGGTAGGGAGAGCTTTGGTGGATATATCTAACTGGACAAAACTGTCACTAGCGGTCTCTCCTATTTATAGGTTTCAGAGTAGCAGCCATGTTAGTCTGTATTCGCAAAAAGAAAAGGAGTACTTGTGGCACCTTAAAGACTAACAAATTTATTAGAGCATAAGCTTTCGTGAGCTACATCCGATGAAGTGAGCTGTAGCTCACGAAAGCTTATGCTCTAATAAATTTGTTAGTCTTTAAGGTGCCACAAGTACTCCTTTTCTTTTTTCTCCTATTTATGTAGTTTTAATTAAGTTATTTAATAAAGCAGTTATTTTTTTAGATTCTTAGCTACTACACCAAAAACAACTTCCCCCTCTATTTCAACCCTTATGAAAATCCTGAAAATGTGTTACAATCAAATTTCAGGTTTCAGAGTAGCAGCCGTGTTAGTCTGTATTCGCAAAAAGAAAAGGAGTACTTGTGGCACCTTAGAGACTAACAAATGTATTTGAGCATAAGCTTTCATGAGCTACAGCTCACTTCATTGGATGCATTCAGTGGAAAATACAGTGGGGAGATTTATATACATAGAGAACATGAAACAACGGGTATTACCATACACACTGTAACCAGAGTGACAGGTTCCACTCTATAGGGCTAAATTCAGTGCCTTGCATAACCAGAGTGATCACTTAAGGTAAGCTATTACCAGCAGGAAAGCGGGGGCGGGGGGGGAACCTTTTATAGTGATAATCAAGGTGGGCCATTTCCAGCAGTTGACAAGAACATCTGAGGAACAGTGGGGGATGGGGGGGCATAAACATGGGGAAATAGTTTTACTTTGTGTAATGACCCATCCACTCCCAGTCTCTTTTCAAGTTAATTGTATCCAGTTTGCAATTATATCCTAAGTTAATTGTATCCAGTTTGCAAATTAATTCCAATTCAGCCGTCTCTCGGAGTCTGTTTTTGAAGTTTTGTTGTTGAAGTATTGCCACATTTAGGTCTGTAATCGAGTGACCAGAGAAATTGAAGTGTTCTCCAACTGGATTTTGAATGTTATAATTCTTGACATCTGATTTGTGTCCATTTATTCTTTTACATAGAGACTTTTACAGAAGAGTACCCAGAAGTCACCTACTACAGGACAGGCCCAACAAAGAAAATAACAGAACACCACTAGCCATCACCTTCAGCCTCCAACTAAAACCTCTCCAACGCATCATCAAGGATCTACAACCTATCCTGAAGGACGACCCATCACTCTCACAGATCTTGGGAGACAGGCCAGTCCTTGCTTACAGACAGCCCCCCAACTTGAAGCAAATACTCACAAGCAACCACACACCACACAACAGAACCCCTAACCCAGGAACCTATCCTTGCAACAAAGCCCGTTACCAACTGTGTCCACATATCTATTCAGGGGACACCATCATAGAGCCTAATCACATCAGCCACACTATCAGAGGCTGGTTCACCTGCACATCTACCAATGTGATATATGCCATCATGTGCCAGCAATGCCCCTCTGCCATGTACATTGGTCATACTGGACAGTCTCTATGTAAAAGAATAAATGGACACAAATCAGACTTCAAGAATTATAACATTCAAAAACCAGTTGGAGAACACTTCAATCTCTCTGGTCACTCGATTAAAGACCTATAAGTGGCAATACTTCAACAAAAAAACTTCAAAAACAGACTCCAGTGAGAGATTGCTGAATTGGAATTAATTTGCAAACTGGATACAATTAACTTAGGCTTGAATAGAGACTGGGAGTGGATAGGTCATTACACAAAGTAAAACTATTTCCCCATGTTTATTTCCCCCCCACCCCCCCCTGTTCCTCAGATATTCTTAGGTTTCAGAGTAGCAGCCGTGTTAGTCTGTATTCGCAAAAAGAAAAGGAGTACTTGTGGCACCTTAGAGACTAACAAATTTATTAGAGCATAAGCTTTCGTGAGCTACAGCTCACTTCATCGGATGCATTCCGTGAAGTGAGCTGTAGCTCACGAAAGCTTATGCTCTAATAAATTTGTCAGATATTCTTGTCAACTGCTGGAAATGGCCCACCTTGATTATCACTACAAAAGGTTTCACATACACACCCCCACTCTCCTACTGGTAATAGCTCACCTTAAGTGATCACTCTGGTTACAGTGTGTATGGTAACACCCATTGTTTCATGTTCTCTATGTATATAAATCTCCCCACTGTATTTTCCACTGAATGCATCCGATGAAGTGAGCTGTAGCTCATGAAAGCTTATGCTCAAATAAATTTGTTAGTCTCTAAGGTGCCACAAGTAATCAAATTTTAGAGTCTCTGTTAATTAGCTGTATGCTCTAGATTCACAAGCTCTATCCCACTAGAGATGTGTTCCTAAATGTTAAATTTAGGCTAACTGGAGGCACTCGCCTTTAATTTAGGAAATTGAAGTTACTAATACAGATGGAAAGATAAAAATTAGCAGTGGAGAAGATGAATACTGAGCCCTAAGTGATAGCATAACCTATAATTACTCAAATTCTACTGGTTTCAGAGTAGCAGCCGTGTTAGTCTGTATTCGCAAAAAGAAAAGGAGTACTTGTGGCACCTTAGCGACTAACAAATTTATTAGAGCATAAGCTTTCGTGAGGTGAGCTGTAGCTCACGAAAGCTTATGCTCTAATAAATTTGTTAGTCTCAAATTCTACTAAGAGTGAATAATTCAAGTTTTAAGAGATTTCAATAGTCTAAGGGGCTGTAGTTATTTCCAATTTATATTACCGTTGCTAGGTTTCGTCAAGAAACCAGCTGTATAATGTAGCAGCAGAAATCTAGTGTTTTGAAGTTGTCAACTGGGATTCAAAATATAAAATTTAAATTAGAAAGCATCCAACACAGGGATACCAAAGCTAACTGAATACTGATATTTGTGTCTCTTAAATACTACACAGATCCTATCATATGATGATTCAGAATACTTTACAAACACTAATTAAGGCTCCCAACATTCCTCTGAGGTTTCTAACTATTATCTCCAATTTCTAGGTGGGGGAAGGGGGACTGAGACACAGATACGATAAGTGGCTTCCTTGAGGTCATACGCTGAGTCAGTGAAACTCAGGAGTCCTACCCTAGCCACTAAACAATACTCATCCACATCCTTATGGGGAGTTAGGCACCTAAATAACTTTGAGGATCTACATCTCGGTTACTGAAGATAGGCCTAACTATAGCAAAGCACTTACGCTCATGCTCAGTTTTAAGTTCTGATGAGTCAGAGGATCTACTCACATGCTTGAAGTTGAGTACATGCTTAGGTGCTTTGTTGATGTGGGGCTTGTTTCAGTATGAGAGGTATCAATCTTTAACAGTCAAAGGAATATGGTATATCCCAACTTCTGCTCTATTGTCCTCTGCAGCTTTATACTACTGAAAAGTCCCCTGTTTTAGATGCATCTAGCATAAATTAGATTAATTGATAATGAAACCAGTGGGTAAATACATAGGAATGATCTGTTACAGCTCTACAAATATCAAGTTATGTGATACATTGTGACTTTTAAATTTGGATGTTAATTTCTTGTGATTCTTCTAGTGTGCTTAGAATATACATAGAAACAGCACTTCTCATGAGCAGGTTTAAAGACTAAAATGTTCTTTAGCTAAAAAAAAACCAGATAATATTCTCTGCTCCAGTGATTAATTTTACTCCTCATATCATTTCAGCCTTTGAATCTAAAGGGGATTTTTTTCTAAACAGGCTAAAAATACTGTGATCTCTAGATTTCAATAGCTAAAAGCATTGCAGCCTGCATATTAATAAACCAAAGCAGGATCAAGAGATATGGGTAAACATTTCTTTTTTATATATATATTTTTTCTAAACATTATATAAATGTCTGTGCTTTCTCCCCACTTCCTTTTTATGTGAAATAACATATTACATTTGACACTGAAATACATTAATATTGTAAATAAACATCTGCTGGTTAACCAATAGCAATACTTCATGCAAACATTGTATATGTTCCCCCAGATTGTCATTATATAATTGTATACAATAGAAAGACGTAATTCAGACTTTTAAAATGCAGATCATGAAGAAGCTAGACCATTTCAGTAAAAGTGCCTTAAAGTTTTGCATGATTCATAATAGTTCAGATACCCCTATCCATCTTCCAAACTTTTATATAAATCTTGTATTCTTTTACAGTATACCTAACTTTTCTCTACAGACTGAAAATGTATTTCTAATGGTTGCTGGCCTGGTTTGCTCCTGGATTATTATTGTTCATTATAACACCTAAAAATATGCTGGGCAGATTTTTGAATAGAGGCTTTCACTGAAAAGAGAGGAAATAGAAATTCCTCCCTCAAACCCCATTTGTATCCAGCAAAGAGGACTGTGATTCAGTATTCTTAGATTTGATACCCAACTCTGATGATTTGCACTGTGTGACTCTGCCAAGCCACATTACTCTCTGATATTTTTTCAGGAAAATATATATAATTTATGTACCTCTCAGGGTTGTAAAGTTTAATAATCTACTATTTGTGAAGCTGTGTGAGAATTGCTATATTGGTAAAGAGTAAGTTTTTGTAAAGCATGAAAACACAAGTCACTAGGTATATAGACTCCTTCATGCACCTAGCACCCTTCACAACTGCCACTGGTGATTGGGTTTGAGGATTGCTTGCAAATCTCTTTAGTGCAGTATAAAACCTCTGAAAGGGAACTCAAATGGCCCAACTATGTTGCCATGCTATTAAAAATAATGGCTTCACTTTCCAAAGTAATGGCCTGGCCACACAGATGAGGACAGGGCACACAAGGGATTAAGTAGCAAAGAATGGTTTAAAACAATACTAAAGAAAATTGCCTACGGGTTAGTGCTGAGGACTCAGAATTGTGACCCACTGTATAATGGTAGGCAACTCCCTTAACCTATCTGTGCTGCCTTATATCTTTCTTACAGCTGGATAAACTAATACTTAACTACTGTTAACTAATACTTAACTACTGGGCTGTTGGTAAGTTTGATTAATAATGTATATAAAGCACTGTGAGATCAAAGGATAAACATCACTCACATCGCTGGAGCTTAGTCCCCAAATTTAAAGGATTTCTTTCTGAAGCTCACCGTACATTTTATTTTTGTGAAACTATAGCTCCTAGTGTCAAATGCCAGCAAATTTGCAGGGCATAAACCATCTGTTTTCCCTGAAACTGACTATTCTTACATTTACATAGGAAAATGAATGCATACACTTTTTCGGTTCCCACAGCTGTTCATTCCTAGGAGATACAGCAAGAACACTTTTCTCTGATGCAAAGGAGTGGTAAATTTGAGTGTCATATCATGCCAGAGACTTGGTCTGAGGCCAGAAGCATCTGTCATGTTTTGCTTCAAGAGCCATCCCCCAGCCTGGGTTGTGGAATAATGCAGCAGCAGGTGTCCTTTATTTATGACAACCGGTGGGCAATAGGACAAGTTGGCAGAGGAACTGAGAGTGTATCATAGTCTAATAAAAACCCTCATCACACTTTTAAATAGTTCTGACACTGACAGCTGAAGTAGTCTGACACACGTGCGGTTGTGTATGCCTTACATGTGAGCTTTTCACTGTTTTGTCGGGGACTCCTGTGAGGCTTTATGATCTCTTCAGGATTGTGAGGGCCCTGCCCAATCTCTATGGGTATATTGGAAATACTGGGATATAAGGCTGCAGCAGATGCATGATTCAGTCATTGGCTTTTTCAAAGCGAGACTTACTGATATGTTGCTTAGCGGAGCTCCCCTCTACCTTTTTTACTCTTTCATTGCTAGTCCTTCATGGCTGCTGTCATTCTGCGACTGTTCCATAGCAATTAATGGAATGTCTAGACATACCTGGTGTGATTGACAGCAAAGTACGTGGCACATGCAGTAGGAGTAAAGGGGCGAAGATACACGCCTCTATGACAGATAATGTCGTGACTCGTGTTGTGGGGATAATAAATACTTGCCTTGTGTTTGAGGATTCCTGTTTTAAACACAACAGGAGATGCCAATGATAGAGGTGTATCTGAAGCCCCGCCCTTCTCAGCCTAAAGCTGAACTGCAGGGAGGCACCTCGCTCTGCTAGCAATCCACAACTGGGAATCCTCTCCTGGAGTCCGGTCAGGAGACTTAGGTGCCTGAGGCCATGTCTACACTAGGCAGCTTACAGGGGCACAGCTGTACCGATGCAGCTGCACTGCTGTAAGATCTTGTGTGGCCGCTCTATGCTGATGGCAGAGATATCCCACATTAACGTAATTAAACTATGTCGGTGGGAGAGCATCACCCATCATAGCTCTGTGCACACAAGCGCTTATGCTGGTAAAACTTTTGTCACTTATGAGAATGTATTTTTCACACCATTGAGTGACATAAGTTTTGCCGACATAAGTAGTAGTGTAGACATGGCCTGAGTCAGACACCTGTTTCACTCCACTCAAAATGGCCAGAGGAGGAGGAGGTGGTGGTGCCGCTCCCACCACGCTTATAACTTTTATCATAGTGATTACAGCATGAATGAGGGATGTGGGAAACCCAGGTCCATTTCTTCTCTGTCTGATAGGGAGCAGGGGTCTTCTACCTCTCAGGAGAGCACTCTAACCACTGAATGATGGGATAGTCAGATGTGGGACTTGCTCAGTCTAGCCTGTTGAAAGCTGTTCCACTGAATACTTAAAAATTCTTTGGAGCAGGGGCATTGTACTCTGGGGGTGGGGTATGTCTATACCACAAAAAAATACCTGCAACAGCAAGTCTCAGAGCCTGAGTCAGTTATCCTAGGCTTGCACCAGAGAGTTGAAAGTAGCAGTGCAGATGTTTAGACTCAGGCTGGGAGCCAGACTCTGAAACACAGGGAGGGTCTCCAGGCTTGAGCCTAAAAGGCTGCACTGCTATCTTTAGCCCTGGTGCATGAGTCGGGGCGACAGAGCCTTCCCAAAAGTGGCTGTGGGGGCCCCCACACTCTCTGTGGCCCTGCCCCTGCCCTGCCTCTTCCCCCAAGACCCCGTCCCTGGCCAAGACAGAAGCTGAAGCTGGAGCAGGGCTGGGGAGTCTGGCCCCAAGCCCAGGGCACATGGGTCCACGGCTCCCCACAGGTGCCTGCATGGCTCTTACCCCAACCTGGCTCCAGCTGGGGAGGCGGGGCCTCAGAGCCACAGCCCGGGCATAGTAAGAACCATGCGGGCAGCTGTGGGGAGTCGAGGACCACCTGCCTTGGGCAGGAGGCCCGGAGGCAGGCACATGGGCTGGGGGCTACTCTCAGGCCCCCTCACCCCAGGCATGTGGAGGGTCTGCAGCTCCCCACAGCTCCAGCTGCCAGCCTGGCTGGGCAGGGGGGCCGGGGGAGGGAAGAGGAGGGGCTGGGATGGAGCCCGTGACAAAAAGTGGATGGGCCAGGCCTGTCCACATTCAAAAAGTGGGAGGGCCATGGCCTCCTGGTCCCCCCGTTTTGGTGCCGGTGGCATAAGCCCTGTAGTCCTGAGTCAGCTCTGGCCCAGATTTACTTCTGTGTAATCACATCGCTCAGGGGGATGAATAATCAACTCCCTGCCCGACATAGTTATACCAACCTAGCCCCATGTAGACAGTGCTATGTCAGCGGGAGAGCTTCTTCTGCTGACACAGCTACCACCTCTCCGGAAGGTGGATTAACTAAGCCGACAGGAGAGCGCTCTTCCGATGTATTAGAGTGTCTGCATGAAAGTGCTACAGCGGCGCAGCTGTGCCGATACAGCATTTTAAATGTAGACCTGCCCTCACTTGACACAGGCTCTGAGACTTGAGGAGGTGGCACTAGCGTGCATGGGGTGTTATTTGCTGTATAGACATACCCTAAGTCTCCCATGAGGCTACAGAGTCATTCTCTTTCTCAGGCCCACTCACTCTAAGTCTCTATCCAAAGTGGAACAGATTTAACAGGAGAGATGGCGGAATATCTCATAGTTCAGTGGTTAATGCACTCTCCTGAGAGGTGGCAGAACCCTGTTCAAATCCTTTGTCCCCATCAGACAAAGGGAGGAATTGAACCTGGATGTCCCAGGTAAGTGCTCTAACCACCAGGCTAAAAGTTACAATGGAGACAGCACCTCTACTTCCTCCTCCAGCCTGATTTTGAATAGCCTGATCCAACATGTCTACTGGATTGGGCCCCATGGTAGTGGTGCTGAAACAATTTTTTAGTGGGGATGCTGAAGGCAGAAACCACGTATTTGAGTTATTACTACTTCAAGCCAGGGAGTGTGGCAGCGCCTCAGCACCCCTAGTTCCAGCACCTCTGCCCCATAGGTAAAATAAACTTCCCCAGTTTGAATTATGGATTGCACTGGGGTTTAGGCAGGAGATATCTATGAACAAAATCCAGAAAGTCTCAAACCCAATCATCTGCTGTAACCACTACACTGCCTCTTTAGCTCTTTGATGTGGATAACAGAAGTATAAAATATAGGTAGAATATTTACAGTTTATTCTCCTACAGTAGGTTAATAGACTGCCACTAAACTCTTGAAAAAATCCTGACTTTAGCGGAACATTTATAATCTCGTGTAAGGTGTGCTTTCAGAATGAGGTAGTGATGTAATGTATTCTACAGTGCATCAGAACAATTCAAGAACAGCTCTCTGCTAATAAAAACAGACTGAGGAGGAAAGGGAGGAGAGGGAGAGAGATGGGAATGGGAATACAGCTTGGTAGGGGGAGGGTGGGAAAGAGCAATGCTTTACAGAAAGTCAAGATTTAGGTGTTGTTTAGTTTAAAATAAAATACTACTGTAGCAAAAGGTGCTAATGATCACTGATATTTGAGCACCACCCAGGATGAAATGCTCCATAAAGAGAGTTTAAGGATGTCATGTAGTAAATGCAGTCAAAGAGTCTTTAAGGGTAATATACAGGCTTAAAGAAATCCTTTTTGCCTCAGTCTTTAGCTTCTGAGCTTCCTTTCTGTTGCCGAGCAGATATCCAGAAGACTAATGGTCAGGGCACCTTTCCACACCATTTGGCCTGAGCAGGAGCCTTGGACTTAGGCATTTCCCAGTCCAGATATAAAGTACAGGGGCTGAGGGAGGAAAAGGACAGGGTGGGAGGGTGGGTGGCTGTTCAGGTAAGCAGTTAGATCTGTTTTGAGTTTTGTGTTAACCCTGGACAGAGCTAGAAGCACAAAACAGGTGTTTCATTCTTGGACAGAGGAATGGGCCATATCTGAGGTTTCTGCAAAAGGCATTGCCTGCTTGCAGTTTGTTACCACCTCTGTTCAAAGAAACAGGGCTTGTATACATAGTTTTATTTATTTACAAAAAGAAAGCAACTAACTCTGCATCACTGATTTGTGCTCCAAACAGGAAACTGACATACACGGTCCCCATAATCTCCTTTTGCTCAGCAAAGGGGAAACAATAGAGATAATCTGTAGAGTTTTGAACCAGCTTGTAGAATTCTGCTGTATATCCTTATAAGGCAGACAATAACAGATAGGGTTAGGGGAACAACGCTGCTCAGGCCGCTGCCTTTCAAGTAGAACTGAGAGGCTGAGTAAATACAGTACCCTTAGAGAACTTGATCTTGGGGTAATTAATAACTGCTATGTCAATAAGACACTGATTGACTGGGTGGGCCAGTGTAGTGTTGTTCCGAATGACTAGAAGTAGTTTGAGAGGTTGAAATAATGCTGTGAAGGTGGGAACAGGGTCAGTCTCATGTTATTTACAATAACATGGAAGCTTGAGTGTGTTGAGGACAATATTACTAAGACCCTGTCTACACTGGCAAGTTTCTGCACAGTAAAGCAGCTTTCTGCATTGTAACTCCCAAGGTGTACACACTGCTAAGCCACTTAGTGAGCAGAAACTGTAAAAAAACCCCATCCTGATGAGAGGCGTACAGCTTTCTGTGAAGGGGGTACAGCACCCTGGTCAATTACTGCGCTGCGATTAGCCTCTGGGAGGTGTCCCCAATGCCTGTTCTTGCCTCTCTGGTCATCGGTTTGAACTCTACTGCCCTGCCCTCAGGTGACCAACTGTCATCCCTACCCCGTAAATTCCTTTGGAATTTTGAAAGTCCCCTTCCTGTTTGCTCGGTGATGCGTGCAGTGATCTCAGCATATCTTTCCAGGTTTCCATGCACCAGGTGATCCCCCGCTTGGAGCAATGCAGACTTGGAGAAGACCCTCCCTTGATTCCCTGTTCACCCTCAGAAGTGGGATATCTTCCATAATGAACACAGCTTGTGGAAAATGTGGGGACAGGAATGATTATCAGCCCCTCCTACATTGCTGGCTCTCCCCAAGAGCTACGTGCCCAGTGTACAGTAGGGTCCAGGAACATTGATTTACTCCGCCCCTGCGGCTACTCACCATTTTGGGGGTCTGGTGGCTCGTGTGTTGGCCTAGGGTCAGCCAGTTAGTGACAGGTATGTGAATACTGGCTATGTTTTAAATCACTGAATCAGTGTTCTGTGTGTTGCAAACAATACTGCTTCTGTAAAATGTTGCATTTTGGCTTCACATGGATGACCTTGGGAGCCCAGCCTCCCTCTTTGTTATCGCTGGCTGAACAGCTGTGTAGAATTAGAAAGCGGCCAAGAAGAACTAAGGAGGACTTTCTGCGTGAGGTTAGGATGCACTCTGTGGCCAAAAAACAAGAATTGAAGGAGTGGTGAGACAGTGAGAAGAGAGACCGAAAGGAGAACGCGGCACGCCACAATGAAGTCATGGAGCGGCTCTTAAACGTTATGGAGAGCCAAGTGGACAGGCTCCAGGCGATATTAACACTGCAAACCAAGCAGCTCCGCGCCCGCACTCCGCTGCAGCTGTTGTCATAAAACTCTTTCCCATGATTCTGCCCAGGCACTGCCAACACACCCTTATCAACCTCCTGGCTTCAGTCTGTACCTGCGGCATTCCCCTCCTCCCCCGTCACAGTCCCGCACTGCGGACTCCCAGTACCCACTGCACTCAACACCCGTCTCTCTGCAGTTTAGCCCTGTTGGAAGTACAGTACCCACTGCACTGTACTCCAGAGGTGAAGGTTGGATATGATCCCTGGACATACACAAATCTTCAACCATCCGGGACTCCACCTCATGCTGGGACCTTCCCTTCCCCCATCCCCCGCAGTGTTGATGTGTTTTTTTTGTTTGTCTCTTTCCTCCAGTTGTTGTTTTTTAATAAAAGAATTGTGTTTGTTTGAAAGCAATTTGTATTCTATTAATTGAAAGCAAACAAAGCCCTGGAAAGCAACAGGCAATTTTCTTAAAGCTTCATATTGCATCATCTGCACCAATCACCATTGCCTCCTAACATTACAAGCACTGCAACAAATATTAGTGGCTTTCAGTTTCAAATTGCTGCCTCAAGGCATCCCTGATCCTTATGGCCCCTCTAATAGCCCTGGTCTCTGGATGTTCAAATTCAGCCTCCAGGCACTGCGTCTCAGCATTCCAGCCCTGAGTGAAGCTTTCACCCTTCCCGTCACAAATATTATGGAGCGTACAGCACGCAGCTATAAGCATAGGAATATTGTCATCAGCCAGGTCCAGCTTCCCATATAGGCAGCGCCAGTGGGCCTTTATATGGCCAAAAGCACACTCAACAGTCATTCTGCACTTGCTCAGCCTGTTGTTGAACTGCTCCTTGCTGCTGTCAAGGTGCCCTGTGTATGGCTTCATAAGCCACGGCATTAAGGATCACAGTGGGCATTTCGACTTCCCCTACGGTGATCTTCTAGTCTGGGAAGAAAGTCCCTGCTTGCAGCTTCCTGAACAGGCCAGTATTCCAAAAGATGTATGCGTCATGCACCTTTCCAGACCAGCGTGCGTTAATGTCCGTAAAATGCCCACGATGATCCACAAGTGCCTGGAGAGCCATACAGAAATACCCCTTCCAATTAATGTACTTGGTGGCTAGATGGTCTGGTGCCAGAATTGGAATATGCATGCCATCTATCGCCCCTCCGCAGTTAGGGAAGCCCATTTGTGCAAAGCCATCCACAATGTCACGCACATTGCCCAGAGTCACGGTCTTTCAGAGCAGGATGCAATTAATGGCCCTGCACACGTCTGTCAACACGAGTCCAACTGTGGAGTTTCCCATTCCGAACTGGTTAGCAACCGATCGGTAGCAGTCTGGAGTAGCCAGCTTCCACAGTGAAATCGCCACACGCTTCTCCAATGGCAGGGGAGCTCTCATTCTCATGGCCTTGTGCAGCAGGGCTGAGGAGAGCTCCTCACACCGTCCCATGAATGTGACTTTCCTCATCCAAAAGTTCTGCAGCCACTGCTTGTCATCCCAGACGTGCATGATGATATGATCCCACCACTCAGGCCTTGTTTCCCAAGGCAAAAAGTGGTGTTCCATTGTGGTCAGCACCTCCATGAATGCCACAAGCAATCTTGTGTCATAGCTACTATGCATGGCAAGATCAATATCGCACTCCTCTTGCCTTTGTATCTTAAGGAATAATTCCACTGCCATTCATGATATGTTGGTCAGCACGAGCAGCATACTGGTCAACAGTTCAGGATCCATTCCTGCAGACCGAAGAGGCAGAGTGCGCAGTGCAAAAACCATTGAAAGATGGTACCAAATGCGGACAGAAGCACAGGGATTGCTGGGATGCAAAGCAATGCATCACAGGGCATTAGGACAGGATCCAGGATGCCCCATGACACCCCCCCGCCTTCCCACAACTCTTAGCAGCAGAAGAGGAAGAGATGCTCCATGGGATAGCTGCCCAGAGTGCACCGCTCCAAATACCGCTGCAAGTGCTGCAAGTGTGAACACGCTATTTTGCAGGTAGCTGACAGTGTGAACATACAACAGCAGTTTCGTTAAGTGCTCTCTGAGTGGTGCGGTAACTGCCGGCACCATAACTCTGCCAGTGTAGACATACCCTTAGGAACACCATTTCCCCCTGCACACTCTTTTGTCCATCTCCTTTAAAATTTGAGTCTTTCGTAAGCTTATAAATTCCCAAGTGCACCATGGCAAAACTATATGATACTAAAGGGGAGTTTGCTGACTAGAAAGGAGAAGCGGGGCGGGGGGGGGAGAAAGACTGTTTAAGGTCAGTGGTAATGAAGCTGAGAAGGGGAGAGTAAGGAACAAAGAGAAGTGTGGGATCAGTGCAGGCAATTTCAAAATAATAGGAAATTAACAAAGGGGAGAAAGATTAATGGGAATTTACATCAGTATATACTCAGCTCCTCCTTCCACCCAAAACACCAGTAAAATATCTCTGCTCTGCATTCTTGCTTGGCAGAAGCGGCTAAGCACATCTCCTTGATCAATGAGAGTTAGAATTGCATAAACTGCACCTATGGGCTTTTTTATTATTATTATTGTTGCATCTTTAACCAAAATTAATAAATTAATAGTATGCAAAGTGAACTCTTTTCATGCATCCGATGAAGTGAGCTGTAGCTCACGAAAGCTTATGCTCTAATAAATTTGTTAGTCTCTAAGGTGCCACGGGTACTCCTTTTCTTTTTGCAAAGTGAACTCTGTGAGTCACAAGATTTTTTGGCATATTACTGTTTAATTTTAAATGGTACATCACAGTTACAAAGTTAGAGTTAAATAACTTTATTCTCTGAAATTAAAAAAATCTTCAGTTTCATTGTACTGTGTAATAAATGCATAAAATTCTAACTTTCTCCCCTGTAAATTAAATTTCCTTAATTGAGCCATAATACCACCAGACAATTATTTTCTTTCAACAAGCAGATTGAATTTGTTTCCCTTTTAAGACCAAGCATTTTTTTTATGGAGTCCTTAATAAACCATATCACAAAATGCTTCCTGTATTGCAAAATGCTTCAAATTATTTCATGTTACTATACAGTATACCATGATCTGTGCTGTGTTTGATATAACTTGAATTGTGGTTGGCAAGATAGTGGTTTGTACAGTATGGATTTTTAATGTACCTTGTACATACAGCTACCACACAGTTTTGCCCGGAGCAACAATCGTTTGCCATCGTTTGGAATTTGTGCTGCAAAATTATTTGTATCAGTGTCACAATGCAATATCATTACACAACTCTATCCTGTTGTCATGCAACATTCTATCACTGTGCAACATTATCATGCCACAGCACAATGTTGTGATGACTTTCAGGGCAGTTCAATAATGTGGGACTGATCCACTGAAACTGGGATAATGCTTTAAAATTCAGGATGGGTAACATATCTACTACATTGGGCAGCGCTGAAAGTCCTATTTTTAAAAGCTGAATAATTACTTTTTCTAACTTGACAAAAAAACCCTAAAATGTCCAAGTGTCATTTAGCTTTTCACTGTTTATGGAAAAGACTGAAAATGAAGAGAGTTTGTATATGCATATAAACCTTTAGCAGATGAGTTGGAGTTACATTTTGGTGTCTATCTCCAACTGGGAATATAAAGTCAAATTTTGGGCTCTTTTTATGGGCTCTTCTTTTCTTTTAGTACAGCCAGTGAAACTTTATTATCATCCCACACATTTTGAAAGAGCTCTTTCTCACTTTAGTGGCCGGGCCCCTTAACACAGATTCCCACATATTCATTGAATCATTCAAGAACTTTTAAAGCTTTGTTCATACTAATTTTTCCTTGATCGTGACATGAAAATGCGTTCTTGAAAATCATGTAAGGTTACATGGGCTGTGTGGACCTAGGCAAAAATTCAGACTTGGGATCCTAGAGCTAGGAATCTAAATCTGCATCTATATTTATGTGGCCTGATTTTTCTAGAGCAGCTGCAGTTGGCACAGCACTAGTGACAATCAGCTACATTTTAGCATCCTACATAGAATTGAACATATTGGCCCTACTCTTGAGAATTTTTAACTGTTGCTTTCAAAAGTAGTTTATGTCCATTCAGGTAAAGCACCAGTTGGCAAAAGCACATACATTGAAATGGTCAAGAAGTAATGCTGAAAAATATTTCAGGAATGAGAAAAATAATAGTGTTAAGGATCCCATCCACACCGGAGCATAGACTAGCCTAGCTAGAAAATCATTCCTGACACCTGCATTAGAACATGAGTGCAGTGAGCACAACTTGGCATTTCAGTGTGGATAGTTTGTTTAAATAAATTGTGACCTAAGACCGGTATGGTTTCAGCAGATGGATGTCTGGTGGGAGGCTGGGTCAGCCTATTTGAAACGTACTTCTAATGAAAACTGAGCTTCTCAAACATGGTCCCAGGAGCTGGGCCTTTCAGACAAGCATAAACGAGTGTGATGCCAGATCAGATCCCAAGAGCTGCTAAGGGCAGGTGTGAGCACGTGAGTTACAGCTGGGAAAGCCTGGGGATGCCTGACAGATTCCCCCCTGCCTGGGACCTGACTGCCAGTAGGTGCTTCTCTGACTACATGACACTCAGTATTCTGGATTCAGAGTAGCAGCCGTATTAGTTTGTATCTGCAAAAAGGAGTACTTGTGGCACCTTACAGACTAACAAATTTATTTGAGCATAAGCTTTCGTGAGCTACAGCTCACTTCATCGGATGCATTCAGTTGGCAAATACAGTAGGGGGATTTTATATACACAAAGAATGTGAAACAATGGGTGTTACCAAACACACTGTGATGAAAGTGATCAGGTAAGGTAAGCTATTACCAGCAGGAGAGAAAAAAAATCTTTTGTAGTGATAATCAAGGTGGGCCAGTTCCAGCAGTTGACAAGAACCTGTGAGGAACTGGGGGGGGGGGGAGTAAACAAGGGGAAATAGTTTTACTTTGTGTAACGACCCATCCACTCCCAGTCTCTATTCACGCCTAATGTAATGGTGTCCAGTTTGCAAATTAATTCCAACTCAGCAGTCTCTCATTGGAGTCTGTTTCTGACGTTTTTTTGTTGAAGAATTGCCATTTTTAGGTCTGATCCGATGAAGTGAGCTGTAGTTCACGAAAGCTTATGCTCAAATAAATGTGTTAGTCTCTCAGGTGCCACAAGTCCTCCTTTTCTTTTTTTGCGAATACAGACTAACACGGCTGCTCCTCTGAAACCACTTTTAGGTCTGTAATCAAGGAGGAGACCAGGGAGACTGAAGTGTTCTCCGACTGGTTTTTGAATGTTATAATTTTTGGCATCTGATTTGTGTCCACTTATTCTTTTACATAGAGACTGTCCGATTTGGCCATGTACGTGGCAGAGGGAGACCCCCTCCCTGCCCCCATCGGACTCTAGCTCGGCCCGGCCCCGCTTGCAGCACTGCTAGGCCCAGTTGGTTACTAGACGGGGGAGGGGGGATAAAGGAAAATCATCTCAAACCTATGCCCACCGACGGGAGGGCCTGAAGCGCAGCAAGCTCACCCCCTTGCGCCTGCGCAGTAATATTGGCCTAGAGGACTCCTTTGCGCCTGTGCAGTTGCTGAAGTTCCGAAGCGAAGCAGCCGCGGCTGGGGAGAGGGGTTGGCGCATGCGCAGTGGTGGTAGCCTGATCTCTGAGGCGGGGAGGCGGCGCGGGGGTTGATCTCCCCCATTTAACGGAGCGGGGACCGAGCCCGGCGCTTTTGCGTGCCCGTGCTGGAGAAGCAAAGCGCCCGGCGGGATTCCTGGGGCGAGTCGCCGCCTCCTCTAGTCCGTGAAGCCCTCTCCACCCCGCCTATCCCCGCCCGGGACTACTGCGGCCGGTGCACGCAAAATGGCGGAGGGGGAGCTGAATGTGGATAGCCTCATCACCCGGCTGCTGGAAGGTGAGCGAGCCCCACCTCCCGGCACGTACACGCGGGGGGGGGGGCGAGGCAGGAGATTCCCCCCCCCCCCCCCGCGCGCGCGCACACACAGAGCGAGGGGCGGCATCCTTCCTAGCCCCGCACCCGGAGGGGAGGAGACGAAGGGGGCGAGGGGGCAAGGCGGGATCCTTCCCAACCACACGAGGGGGAGGGGGCGCAAGGCGGGACCCTGCTCAACCCTACGCGCGCCCAGCAGGAGATGGGGCTGAGGCTCTTGGCCCAGTGGGGGGAGGGAGAGCAGCAGCAGCGAAGGAAGGATGGGGAGGGGGGGTCACTCCCGCGATGCTAGGTGCTCTAAGCTATTTCAGTGATGGGGGGGGGGGGGAACACGCCGTACTGCTACTTACTTTGCTGCTGAGACTGAGAGGGGTGGAGAAGGTAGGTAGGCGATGTCCTGGGGGCACTGGCACCTTCGCCATCAGAGTGTGCTGTTATGTTAGAGGGGCCGTCAAGGGCTAGTGCTTTGAAACATTATATTTGCACCAATATGCAGGAGGGCGGTGTGTGTGTGTGTGTGTGTGTGTGTGTGTGTGTGTGTAAACGCGCCCTCTTGGCGGGGTCTCTGTAATGCGAATGCCTGGCTCGTATCAGTGATGCATGTGTTTAAACCCCAGGATTGTCCTGCTAAAGCTGCCCGGGTGATGGGTGAGATAGAAAAGCCTAGCTAGTGGGAGGTCTCTCCCTCTTTCCCATCAGGTTAGTAGCACTTTTTCATGGCTTACAAAAATTGACAAATGTTAGGGATGGTTTTGTGTGTGTGTGTGTGTAAGGGGAAGCAGAAGGAATTTTGTCTAATGCAGTTCCTATGCCCAGCTCTGAGCCTATTTCTAATGGTGGCTATAGAGAAAGAGAATAATCAGTGAAGGGGTCAATATGCTTTTTTTTCAGTACCAAAGATATTTTTTGTTAAGGTAAGGGAAAACAGTTGATTAAATACCCATTTGCCAAGGAGCAGGATACTACTTCTCTCCTTAGCATCATCATTTGATGATCTTGGATAGGGACTATCCAGTCTTCCCAGCCTCCTTCTCTTGCCCCTGACAAATATCTGGTGAGGGAAGAGAACAGGTACGGATCTGTGTGGTTCATTTTTAAAATGGATGTAACTTCTGGATTTGGAAGGCTACCAAAGTGACATTCATACAGGTTTTGTTTTGGAGTGGGGATTCTTGGCCTGGAAGAGAGAAACAGAAGCTTAATAAATCTGTTTGAATTTTGTATATCCTCTAATTTTTGGGTGGTATCTTGTTTAACTACATTGGAAATGTAACGTAATATATAGGTTTGTGAATATCCTATTGTAGTCATTCCTTCATCCTTCTGAGGGTGAAATGGAGTGGTGAATGCATTACTAGGATGTTATCGAGTGTATAATGAGCAACACTTAAAGAAATAACAAATCTTTTGTGTTCTTCGTTGTTGGTTCTATTACTATGTCTGTATTTAAAGTATCCAGTGTGGTATGAGAACTTGCAGGTGCCTGTATTTATAATTAAATGTAGGTAGATATTGTTGTCTGTTCAGCATTGGGCAAGAGTTCATTTCTGTGAGTGACTTGAAGCTTGAAACACTGTTAACAAGTTTTAACAAGTCACTTTTACCAATGAAGGCTGTATTCTGTTTTGTTTTTACTCCTGTAATTACAGATAGGCCCACTTGTGACCTAGTCAGCATTCACTTCCTATCGTAAGCTCAATTTTCAGGGTGAGGGTGGAGTGTGTGGAAAATGCTCTGGCTCAGATCTTTGTCTGGGATAGCACTTTCCAATATGTTTTAATTGTTTTCACTTTATTCATTTATAAATTATAGACTTGTGTTTTTAAAAAGTTGCTGTTATGTTAGTGTCTAAGCCTGCCTGTTACCATTATCTTAAAGTATTAGCCTATTAAGACAATAAAGCTAAAAACTTGTGTATATGTCCAGTAATTGTTTTGTTTTTTTTATCTGAAGTGTATATCCATATTAAAGTAGTTTATAAAATAATACAAAGTGTTTCAAGGGTGTATGTGACTGTTAGTCTCAGGTCACAGCCACCTTGTAGGTACTTAGATTCACAGTCAAGACTGTATTGGGGAAATTCGTGCTTAAATCTTTTCACAATATTACAATGTGTATGATAAAGGCAAATTTTAGACTTAACTGTTCAAATTTGTGCAAATCTTTGTACAGACAACTTTTTCTAAGCAATCTTTAAAATCTAAGATTTTGATTTACTTTTTGTTTGACTTGAGTATAAACAAAAAAGATTTTCCTTAACTTTGACTGAACCAGAAATATTTTTTTTTCTTCACTTACCTCCCACTAAGTTTAACAGAGCTTGTACAACTTCTCTCTGCATCAGAGGGAAATTAGATCCCTATATCACTGCATTGTTCTTGTGTGTGTTTTTGTAGGCATCTCCAAACAGGTATGGGGTTTTTTGCTTCAATTTAAATTTTTGCTTATATTTCACATCTTCCAGTTTCTGCACTATGAATGTACCATAGGTGAATAAAAGCTTGAGTACTGCAGTTTTAACTTTAAAGTTTCTTATATGTAATCAGATACTTAGCAATTTATAATTTGTTATGGCATTGCTTCTACTTTGGTAAAGTTGCAGTGTAAAATGTGTTTCAAGCAAAAAGTAAGCCTGTTAATCCTCAATCTAGGAGCAATATGTTGCATATTGTCAATTGTTTTTGCCATTTCCAATTAGATGGCCAGAAATAGTGGTTTTATAGTGTAAAAATGTTATTAAAAGCTTTAAGAGAATCTTATTGCAGTGTGTTGGTCCATAGCATGTTCTAGGGCCTTCTGCTCCCTTTAAATGAAATGGATGGTTTTAACTTTGAACAGCAATTACAGTAGTCTTTCAATAGCTGCTGCTTACAGCTCATTTTTGCAATGTACTAACTCAAGGTTTCTCAAGTATCAGAGGGTAGCTGTGTTAGTCTGTTTCCAAAAAAACAACAAAAATTCCAGTGGCACCTTAAAGACTAACAGATTTATGAGCATAAGCTTTAGTGAGTAAAAACCCCACTTCAGATGCATGAAGTGAAAATTACAGATGGAGACGTAAATATACTGACATGAAGAGAAGGGAGTTTGGTTTTTACCCGAAGGGGGCTTTTACCCACAAAAGCTTATGCTCATATAAATCTTAGTCTTTAAGGTGCCACTGGACACCTTGTAGTTTTTTCAGGGTTTCTCAAACTTCATTGCACTGCAACCCCCTTCTGACAACAAAAATTACGACATGACCCCAGGAGGAGGGACTGAGCTTGCCCAAACCCTGCTGCCCTGGGGTGAGGGGGGGCCCAAGCCCTACTGCCACGGGAAGGGGGGGAGGAGCAAAGCTGAAACCCAAGGGCTTCAGCCCCAGGCAGGGGCCATGTAACCTGAGTCCCGCTGTCCAGGGCTAAAGCTGTTGGGCTTCAGCTTTGGCCCTGGACAGTTTGGCTCAGGCTTCAGATTCATCCCTAGGCAGTGGGGCTCGGGCTTTGGCCCCAGGCCCCAGCAAATCTAAGCCAGCCCTGTTAACCCTGTTAAAATGGGACTGTGACCCACAGTTTGAGAACTACTGTACTAACTACTGCTACTTATAAAAATAGCAGCAGTAGCAACAAACTTCTGCCCTCTTTAGGTTGCTGGATGACTACACCTGTTTTTGAACATAAATCTAGCTGTGATGATCCATGCACTCACTTTGACTGGATTTAGTACTGTAATTGCCTGTGCCTTAGTCAATCAAGGCCAATTAAACTCCATCTTGTACAACACAGAGCAACCTGTCTCTCTTGATCAGAACTAGCTGCTGAGAGCACATCAGTTGATTCCACCCTCCACTTGCCTCCCTTTTGTTGCTAAGTCCTAGTTCTCAAAGATCAGAAGCATATGACCTTTGAGAATGCTTTACCATCTGAAGCTCATGGACACCTGCACTCATGAACACACACATTTCAAAGAATGGAAACTCTTGAGAGCTGGAAGGCAAGCTTCTTAATGCTGGATTCTAGACTAAACACTCCTCTTGAAGAGATCAGAGCAATTCTTAGATTGGCTTGTCAGCAACCATTGCAAAACTCACCTTTTCATAGCATTAGATTCCCATACATGCTAGAGAACTTAGATTTTTCCCTCCCTTTTTAAGTGGTGAACTCCAGGATGCAAAGAGGAGCCCATTTTGAATTCACTTTCTTTATTTGTAACTTGTCCAGAATATAAATGCTACTGTTATTGGTGCCTTAAAATGGTGGTTCTCAACCAGGGGTATGTGTACCACTGGGGGTATACAGAGGTCATCTTGGAGGTATATCAACTCATCTAGATATTTGCCTAGTTTTACAACAGGGTACATAAAAGCACTAGTGAAGTCAGTACGAACTAAAATTTCATACAGACAACTTTATACTGCTCTATACACTGAAATGTAAGTAAAATATTTATGTTCCAATTGATTTATTTTATAATTGTATGGTAAAAATAAGAAAGTAAGCAATTTTTCAGCAATAGTGTGCTCTGATACTTTTTGCCTTTTTTCTTTTTTTATAAGCAAGTAGTTTTTAAGAGACATGTAACTTGGGGTATGCAAGACAAATCAGACACTCCTGAAAGGGGTACAATAGTCTAGAAAGGTTGAGAACCACTGCCTTAGAAGTACCTATTGTGTAAAGAAAACAAGGAGAATGAATACTGCATGCTATGAGTAAACTGACTAGCTTATAAATTATGCTGCTAGCACAGAACATAGCAGGCACGCCTTGTCCTTTGTCTCGTTTCCCTGCCCTCCAGCTCCTAAAAGCTGGCAGACATACACCCCTATTCTTCTTGCACTGGGATGGGGAGAGAGACCCTCTGCTTTTTCACTTAATGCTTGCAGACATGTGCCATAAGCCTGGTCTTTGAACCTGGTGGCTGATATTGAGTTATAGCAACTAGATACAGGATGTGTTGACTAGGGAGCTGCTGAGAATCGGGGCTTATCTAGACACAGAAGTTGTGTTGGTCTAACTTAAAGCAGCTTTAAAACTTAAGCCAGTACAAACCTCTCTGTGGACACACCTGTTTGAAATTGATTTTGTATTGTAGTAGCACCTAGGAGCCCCCATCATAGAACAGATCCCCTTTGTGTTAGATACTGTACAAACACAAAATAAAGACTATTCCCTGCTTCACAGAGCTCTGTTTAGCTTCAGCCAGTAAATTTACTGAAGTAAACTAAACATAAGAGTTTCATAGATTATAAAGCCAGAAGAACATTGTAATCACGTTGTCTGCCATCCTGTATAACACAGCATATAGGACTTCCCTAGATTAATTTCTGTTTGAACTGGAGCATTGAGTACATCACTAAGGTATGCTTTCCAATCCTTTAATCCAGTGGTTCTCAGAATGTGGGTCAGGACCATAAAGTGGGTCAGGACCCCATTTTAATGGGGTTGCCAAGGCTAGCATTAGACTTGTTGGGGCCTGAGGCTGAAGCCGATGCCTGAGCCCCACCGCCCAGGGCTGAAGCCCTTAGGCTTCAGCTTTCTCTCCCACATCCCTTCAGAGGTGGCAGAGCTTGGGCAGGTCGAGGCTTCAGTCCCTCCTCCTGACAACAAAAATTACAATACGACCGGAAGGGGTTTGCGGTGCAATAAAGTTTGAGAACCACTGTTTTTTTAATCATTCTTATGGCTCTCTTCTAGACCCACTTCAATTTTCAACATCCTTCTTGAATTGTGGACACAAGTAGTGGGCATAGTACTACAGCAGTGGTTGCCCCAGTGCCAAATACAGATGTAATATTCCCCTGTTTATGTATCCAAGGATTGCGTTAGGCCTTTTGGCCAGAGCATCACCAAACAGGTTTAAATCAATATAAGGCCTGATCTACACTTAGGTTTGCTGGAATAGCTATATTGGTTGGGGTGTGAAAAATTACACACTTGAGCTCCGTAGTGAAGCTGACCGAACCCTTTGTTGTTGTAGAAAGCATCTACAGTATAGCGTTTACAGTGGCACAGCTGCAGTGCTGTAGCTGTGAAACTGTAGAGCCCATAATGTAAATCATTGGTAATCAATAGACGGATCGCAGGCCAAATCCAGACTGCCAGCTGCTTTTGAGTGGACCATGAAGTCTCTTTGTATACTTATTGCCATTATTGATATTGTGGTGTGAAAAATGTTTCTCTGGAGTCTGGACCTTAACTATAACTTGACCAAGAAATTTGGACCTTGACCGAAAAAATAAGGCTGTTCCCTGGTGACATACTCTGTGACAATTTTTCTTTCTAAATGCTGACTTTTAGACCAGGCATAAGAAAGCTTACTAGTTCTGTTAATGCTGGTTCATCAAACTGTCGGTCACCTGATAAGATGTGAAACCTTATTACATAACTTATTACATTTATTCAAAATTTAAGAGACACTCGGACTTTATGGAACATTTCAGAAGCTTACAGTTTAAAGAAAGGTAATGGTCTCAGCTGGTTCCCTCTCTGGTAAAGTCTGAGACGTTTGCTGATATAAGACTTGTTTCCATAGTCAAGAAAAACTGCAAGTGCGCAATCAAGTGGAGAAAACTTATTTTAGCCTCCTATTTTAAAAATTGATTTTTTGGGAATTTCACTTCATTGGACAGTTGTAGCTACTTGAATATAGAAGCAAGAAAGTCTGCCGGTAACATGAAACTCAAACAGCCTCTCATATAGTTCTGGGAGAGAATTGCAGCCAAGGTACATTCTTTAGAAACAGTGTCCTTTTTCAGCAAAAAATTACAATTGTCTGTTTATCTAAAGGTTGCTATAAGATTGGTGGTCGAAGGTTTCTTAAGCTTTACTTGCTGCATCTGCAGCACTTGGAGCATAGCCAGCTTCCAGAGCAGCAATGGAAAGAAACAGTTGTTTAAAATAATAAATTGCATGTCAAAGCACTTTATGCCATGTAGCAGTAGTTTCAAATTCTTTGAAATATGTGTAAATCTAGTTAGTGATGTCCATTTGTTTTGTGGAACTATTGACATTTTGTGTAATTAAGGTTCAATAACAAATATTGAAAAAACAAACTAGGTTACACTTGGCTTTAAAATCATGTCATTTGGACTAGTCTGTCCTTTAACTACAGTTTCATCAAGATTCTAGGAGTTCATTAAAACACAAGAATAGAGAGAGACACAAATGTTTCACTATTGACAGAATAAAAGTTTTTATATACTATACAACATTGGTTCTAGCTCAAACAATTTTTGAGGTAGAGGCCACTAAAATCGGATAGGAATTGTAAATATGTAAGGGAGGCAAGAGCATGAGAGACTTTTAAGCTGTACATTGCAAACCCCCAGAGCTGAAATTAATCCTTGGAAAGATGCAACTCCAAACTTTCTAATTGCTGCTGTTAGTTTCCATCCCTGGTGGTGTGAGGTAATTTACTTAAAATCACTGGTTCCTCTGACCAGATTTAAAAAAAAAAAAAAAAAAAAATACAAGCAGTCTTCAGTTTCTTAGTCATCCTTGTCTAGTCAACCCTTGCTACACAGTACCAGTAACTTGAAAAAAACCTCTTGCTTTTCTAGATTTACACCTAAGGTTTCATACTCTGAAGCTGTTACATTTTGTCTTTTTATATTTGTCATAGTAAAATAGTGTGCATTGCGCAGTATTTGTACTGTGCAATGTTGGGACCTAACCCTGCAATGTACTAAACATCTTTAATTCCTGTTGATTTTAATAGGAGTTAGACACTTGGCACCTTGCAGGGTCAGGTCTTCATGCAAAACTCAAAGTAAAGGCTGAGATTGGAATAGTTCCAAAATGAAAACTAAGCTCAATTCAAACCATTCAGTATTGTGGAAGAAAATGACAAACTGTTTTGGTGGTTTTGAAAGATCACTTTTCTTCCTTTTCACAAAGCACTTAAGCATAAAGGAGCCACCATGCTTTTTCACTTTCTTCTCTCTTACATTATTGCTCCAAAAATGTTTTATACTTGGCTTGTGGGGAAAATAATTTGGCAGTCTGGGATAATGCTGTTGTATGCTATATCACAGAATGGATCGTCATAGATGTGGGAAATGAGGGACATTCTCAGAAAAGAAAAATAGAACTAGAAAAGTTCATCACAAGGATACACAAACAAATTATGAAAAATAGATTGCAAGGAACAAACTGTCATTTTTGATTCAGATATAAAGTATCATAGATACAGTGGAGGGAGGGAGAGTATAACAAGGAAAAAAGAAGCAAGATACCAGTTTGCTTTATCTTCTCCCCCTGAAAAAAAACTTCAGAGACAATTGTAATAGTGTATTCAGTTTCAACTGATAGTATTGGGAGGGCAGGCGTATCTTGAAATTAATATTGGGTAGGGAGGGTAACAAAAAGGCGGAAATCGTATTGTATTTTAAACATCAGTCCCAAAGGGCATTAAAATCATAAACTAGCCTATTTTTAGCAATCTGTAAATCCTGCAGCTGTTGAATTGGGGGAGAGAGCATGCTAAAAACCTTGTCCCTTTGGATGACCTCATTATTGTAAATAAGGAAAATTTCAGTTTGCTGCTTTTGTATCTCATTAAGGTTGTAACAAAGTATTGATCATTTAACGCATTTCTATTTATATACTCCGTGGCATGTAAATAAGTTTTAGCCTGAATCCCTCAACTTTCCTGCGTTCAGAGTATAGCTACATTTTAATAGAGGTGAGGAAAAAACAATTATTTAATTTTAATAGAATGTGCTTTTAAAGTGGACAATTGAGCTGAATTTTTTTTATTTAAGTCAGTGACCAGGGATGTGGTTGTGGATTTTTAGAAAAATCCAATCAATGCAATTAGTACTGTGTGTTCTAATGTGAAGCATACTATATTTGGCAATTTAGCAAGGTCAAGTTTCATATGAAACTGACCTCATGAAAGAACATCAGATCTTACTGATTAACAATGTAATGTGTAACATGTTCCTTCAGAATTTTTAGGGTGTTTGAAAAACTTCATCTTAAGCTTGTCTCCAAAGCATAAGGTTTTTTTTTTGTTTTTTTTTTACTTTTGTGGTACAATTTCATGCTTTCTTAATGTAGACTAGTTCCTTTTAGTATTTCAACAAACCCCACAATTCCTAAAAAAATAAATAGCAAGTTAAAGTAGTGTGGGCTGGATGAATGGACTACAAGGTGAATAGAAAGCTGGCTAGATCATCAGGCTCTACAGGTAGTGATCAATAGCTCCATGTCTAATTGGCAGCCAGTATCAAGTGGAGTGCCTCAATGGTCAGTCCTGGGGCCGGTTTTGTTCAATATCTTCAATGCTCTGGAGGATGGCATGGATTGCACCATCAGCAAGTTTGCAGATGACACTAAACTGGGAGGAGTGGTAGATGTGCTTGAGGGTAGGGACAGGATACAGAGGGACCTAGACAAATTCGAGGATTGGGCCAAAAGACATCTGATGAGGTTCAACAAGGACAAGTGCAGAGTCCTGCACTTGGGATTCTTCCATCCTATGCACTGCTACAGACTAGGGCAGGTGTCTCAAACTCAAATGACCACAAGGGCCACATGAGGACGAGTACATTGGCCCGAGGGCCGCATCACTGACACCCACCTCCCTGCTGCCCCAGGCCCAGCCCCCACTCCACCCCTTCCATGAGGTCCCACCTCTTCCAACCCCTTCCCTGAAATCCCCACCCCCAACTCCTCCCCATCCCTGCCCCCAGGGACTGCAGGGTGTGGCGGGGGCTCAGGGCAGAGGGTTGGGGGTGCAGGAAGGGTGTGGGGGGCAGGCTCCGGCCCGGCGTGCAACAGTCCGGCGCATGCCGGGGGCAGGGCAGGTTTCCTGCCCACTCTGCCCCTGGGCCTCTCTGGGAAGTGGCTGGAACCTGGAGGATGGGGGGCAGAGGGCTCTCTGTGTTGCACTGGCTGCTCCTCCAGGTACCTCCCCTGAGGCTCCCATTGGCTGCGGTTCCCTGTTCCTGGCCAATGGGAGCTGCAGGGGACGGTGCCTGGAAGCAAGCCTCCCCTCCCAAGGTTCCGGCCGCTTCCCAGAGCGGTGTGGGGGCAGGGAGCCTGCCCTGCTGCCAGTGGGTGCTGGGTTGGAGCCGCTCTAAGTGCATGGGGGGGGGAGAGGGGAGGGCACGGCGGCTCGCAGGCCACAGTAAAAAATCCCGTGGGCCATGTGTTTGAGACCCCTGGACTAGGGACTAAGTGGTTAGACAGCAGTCCTACAGAAAAGGACCTAGGGGTTACCGTGGAAGAGAAGCTGGATATGAGTCAACAGTGTGCCATTGTTGCCAAGAAGGCTAACGGCATTTTGGGTTGTATAAGTAGGAGCATTGTCAGCAGATCAAGGGACGTGATCATTCCCCTCTATTTGGCATTGGTGAGGCCTCATCTGGAGTAGTATGTGCAGTTTTGGGGCCAACGCTACAAGAAGGATGTGGAAAAATTGGAAAGAGTTCAGCGGAGGGCAACAAAAATGTTTAGGGGGCTGGAACACATGACTTATGAGGAGAGGCTGAGGGAACTGGGAACTGAGTCTGCAGAAGAGAAGAATGAGAGGGGTTTTGATAGCTGCTTTCAACTGTCTGAAGGAGGTTCCAAAGAGGATGGATCTACGCTGTTCTCGGTGGTAGCAGATGACAGAACAAGGAGTAATGGTCTCAAGTTGCAGTGGGGGAGGTTTAGGTTGGATATTAGGAAAAACTCTCTCACTAGGAGGGTGGTAAAGCACTGGAATGGGTTACCTAGGGAGGTGGTGGAATCTCCTTCTGTTGAGGTTTTTAAGGTCAGGCTTGACAAAGTTCTGTCTAGGATGATTTAGTTGGGGATTGGCCCTGCTTTAAGCAGGGGGTTGGACTAGATGACCTCCTGAGGTCCCTTCCAACCTGATATTCTATGATTCCATGAAATCTTAACATTAAATAATTAGCTTTGCACATAGTATGTATGCTTAGCTGATTTGCAAGTTATATATCAAACTATCAGGTTAGACAACTAAGTCAAAGAGCCACAGGAGAAAAAGTTTAACTAACAAACCTTAGCTTGTATTCAAAAGTTGTCAAGAATTTTCCCCCTTACTTTCTACCTTCTAAAAGATTATTAATGTTTTTCATTACTGTCTTTCTGTTTTGTAGGCATTGTACTCACCATTCTCTAAAAATGGAGCTGCAATTATTTTTTTTTAAGCTTTGAATTTACATATTACTTTACCTGGTGAGCTTTTCATGCAGTAAGCTAATCTTCCACATTGCTGGGGGGAAGGATTGGTGTTTCTGTTTGTACAACATAAGTACTCTTGCTCATGGTTTGGGTCTTACTGTCATACTAATAGTAATACAATTTAAGAAAACAGAGTAAATGCAATCATAGAGCAGGAACTAGATTAGAAAGTTAGACTTCATAATTGAGTTTGTGGGCTTGGCCTTGAATGTGATGAACTTCTCCCATCTGGTGAATTAAGATTTGTTTTGATCACTAAAATCTTGATTATTGCATACCTGTCTCCAGTTTAGTTTTAGAAACTGTCAAACTATAGACTGCAGAATTGGGAGTGGCACATCATTGCTTTTATGCTAAAAGGCTGTGGTATGTATGTATAAGGGCCAGGGTCCGTTTACAGTATAACTGCATTAGCTTGACTCCAAAATTGGAGATGTAGCTATAAAAATGTTTTAATGTAGGTGCATTCTAACAAGTTAAGTGGACTTGGGGCATGGGTGAGAATTTTTGTTGCATTGTTTACTAGCCAGTATTCCTAGAAAAGGTCAAAATCAGTTTTCTGGAGCTTTGCCTGATGTCTCCAGAATTTGTATCCCCTTGCACAAAAATGGTAGCACCCATCAGAAGTCCCACAGATAACATTCTTGTTGAACTATAGAACTCCCCCTTTTTTAAACCAAAAAAAATTTAAAATTATAATAGTCCTTCCCTTCAAGAATGTCTACTTTTTTGAAAACTAAAATGCCAAAACAGATCCCCCCCCCCCACTCCTCAGCATGTTGTCATAGGGTCACAGAGTACTCATCCTTTCCATGGGATGATAATACTTAGTGTACTCATGCTGTCTAACATGTGTATGTTGCTGAGGTTGGGGTTAAAATTGTTGTGTAACTGTGAAGAATTTAGTGTGTTTTGGCTGTCCATGTTGGTGTACAGGATTTACATAAGGACAGAGTCAGTCAAAGTGGTTAATATGGTGTGGAGGGGTTGAGGTATGTTAAAGGATATCTAACTGGACACTTCTCTGCTTTTATGGGTTTGCTTAGGTGTGTGATCCCTTAAGCATCCTAAATTGGCTTTAAATGATGTTTGTTCTTTGTGGAAATAAATGAGTTCTGACGGACAGTTCCATTTTCTTAAAATTAGACTTAAATTCTACTCATAAAGAACATCTTGCATTCTTTCCGTAAAACAATCTTGCTCTGAATGCCTTCCTTTTCTTTTTGATTGCAAGTTTACTGTAGGCTTGGATTCCATCCCTACCTCTGCCACAATCTATTTAAATCACCTTTATCTAACAGTGGCCACTCGGTTCTTTAGTAAAATGGGGATAATACCATCACCTCACAAATCTCTTGTAAAGATTGATGTTTAGTGTACTTGTATACTATATTGTGGTGTTTCATAAATAAAGCTATAAGAACATTAATAATTCTGCATTCAGTGCAGTAAATAAGGCATGGGGTCACATGGTGTATAAACAAATGCTGGTTGACAGTTGTCAGTCCTGTGCTCTGAATGAGCCAAGAATTTTGTGAAGGGGGAGGCGGGGTGAGGTGGAGAGAAGAGAAAGTGTTATGTGATCATATAATTAAAGACTGTCATGCCTACATGAAAGAGGGCCAAGTTAAGGTTGCTCAGGTCACCATATTTCTGGCAATCCTAATTTTTAACTGCTTGACTTTGCAGCTTTGACCCTTATATTAAAAGTTACATTAATATAGGTCGAGGACACTTAGGATGACAATTGTACAATTTGTTAAAATAACATAAAAATACTGATGTTTGAAGGAGAAGCTGTCATGCAGTAGGGAAAAACTAGTCTTCTCAAGTATCAAGTCCTGAGTAGTGAGATGTAAAGCCACTGTAGATGCTGAAACTAATCTAGTATTAGTCTCCATCCCAAGCCTGATTCCCAACATTGCACCAATTTATATTCTTCTAAAACTAGAGGATGCAAGCATAACATAATCCGTTTTAACCCTCCTCCCAGTGACCTTTGTTTACTGTAGTTTTTTGCTGTTTGTCTAACATAGATGAATCTCTTTGGGGGCAGGGATCTATTCTTAGTTGTCTAAACACCATGCACATGCACAGCATTACATAAATAGTAATCTGAGTCCCTATCATTACCTAGGCACTTCTGAAATATAATCAGAGCGCCTTGATATAGCACAGGTCATTATGTATAAAATAACACCTTTTTTTCTGATTTCAAAACCATGTTGAAAAATGTTTGCTTAATCCTAAAGCTTTGTCTTACAGTACACCTGGGAAAATGGCAATGGTGGATTACTGTTGTGGATTACTTTCCTAGTGTAGTTGGAGGTTTCTTATGGCTTTTTTTTTTTTAATTTAGAGGGCCTCTTCAAGATTTGTAGTATGGAGAGCAATTCTAGTTTTGCATGGTTCTTTGAGAAAGTTAACTATGTAATCAATTTGAATAAGTTTGAAACTTGTGTTTAAGTATAATGAAGAAGCTTATACTCTTGATTTGGTTGTTTTGGGCACTTTTTTTTCCCTAATCTCAGAAACAGATTAAAACTGGATAAAAGCTTTTGTGGTCATATGTAGAATTCTTGAATTTCCTTGAATCCTGTCAGTGTGATATTGAATTGAAATTGCACTGGTACAGGGGTTCTCAAACGGGGGTCAGGACCCCTCAAGGGGTCACAAGGTTATTACATGGAGGGTTGTGAGCTGTCAGCCTGCACCCCAAACCCTGCTTTGCCTCAAACATTTATAAAGTGTTAAATATATAAAAACATGTTTTTAATTTATAAGGTGGGGGTCACACTCAGAGGCTTGCTGTGTGAAAGGGGTCACCAGTGTAAAAAAAAAAAAAGAGAACCGCTGCACTAGTAGTATAGTTTCATTTCCTAGTGAAAGATGAGGCTAGTGTCCTTGTCCTGATAGACTAAGGGTAGGTAGGTCTTCGCTGCAGAGTTAACTGTGGTAATCAATACGCTGGGGCTTACCCTGCATTGGCCTAACTTGGGTGTGAGTGGCTGCTTCCACAGTGGTGCTGTACTTGTATGAGGTGCTAGGACTTCTGGGGTCCTATTCATGATGCTTAGTTTGGCAGTGAGCTGTGCCATTTTGTTGTTTTGTTTTTTTTTTTTTTGTTGTTGTTGTCTCCCTCCCCCCCTTCCCCCAGTGAATTGTAGGAGAGCTTGTCAGCCTTTCCAGGCACATGAGGGGAATTGTGCGATGGCATTGGAATACTATCAGCAGGGCTGTCCTTAGGCATATGCAGAATACGCAACTGTGTAGGGCACCATGAAATTTGGGGCACCAAATTGCCCCGAATTTCATGGTGCCCTACACAGCTGCGTATTCTGCGTATGCGGCAGCGCCGGCAACCATCCCCATCCCCCAGCTGGCCCCCCTGTGTGTTCCTACGGGAGTGTGGGCTCCGGGACAACTCCCTCTGCCCCTGCCCTGCCTCTTCTCTCCCCCCTGCCCATTTTTCACCCCTTCTCCTAAGCCCCCTCCCCCAGCACTGGCCTGGCATTGGCAGCTGGGGTCACACCTATCCATGCACTCACTGGCGGTGGCAGGAACCAGAGAAACCCAGCTCGCTCCGCTGGTTCCCTGCTATGTTGTGCGGCGGGAGGCGGCCCTCTTCCCCTGAGCAACACTGCTGGGGCAGGGGGAGCATAGCAGTCTGGGCTCAGGTTGTTCCACTTCCTGCTGCTGGTTCCAGGATCCCCGCTAATCCTCTGGGCTTGTGGGGCCTCCCAAAGCACCCCCCCACAGCTCCTGCCTCAACAGCCCTGCAGGTGTGGAGCACAGCCCAGACCCCCTGCAGGGGAGGGGAGGGGGGAGAGAAGAGCAGGTGTTTGGGCTGCATAGGGCACCATAATAAAGGCTGTCCCTACCAGTCAGCATTTGAGTGGTTTAGGCTATGCTCACAGTATAAAAGGAGGAGGTTACCAGCCTGAGTATAAGTAGTGCTCAAGCTTTAGCCTTAGAGACTAACAAATGTATTAGTCTCTAAGGTGCCACAAGTACTCCTTTTCTTTTTGCGAATACAGACTAACACAGCTGCTACTCTGAAAGCTTTAGCCTGTATTCCAGGATTGGCCAGCTACTTTGACTATAAAGCACCACAGTCTTGGATGAGGTTTTGTGTGTGGATGACTAGCAATTGTACTATAGATACACCCAGAGTTAACTCTGCAGTGAAGACCACTCTTGGGTGTATCATCTGCTTTAAATTCCACTGCTTATGAGGTGTTGATGCAATTGTGGTCCCGGGTAGATTAGTCTCTGAAAATGTGTCATTCTTTATCCTCAGAGTCCTACTTCTTCCAAAGAAAGAACAGTTAAGTCTGTCCGAGGGCCCTCGTGCAGAGTTCCAGTCTATCCTCTAACACTAGAAGCTGCTCTGAAGGGTTAGTAAGGCTACAATTTTGTCATGGAAATTTTAGTAAATTTCACAGCAGGAGTGCAAGATAAAAAGATAAGTAATTGAAAGGTCACCAAATGATGTAGCTTCACAACATTAGCTTACATGAGATTGTAGTGGGGGTACTGAAAGGTGCAGGCAGGCAGAGTTTTGGAGAGCAAACCAATCCCCCACACCTCCTTGCAGTGGCAGCTCCTGTCTTTTAAGGCTGGGTACAGGTCACCATTCCAGGCGTTGACCCTGTGCTCCAGATCGCAGTGCCACTCAGTTTGGGGCCTAATCAAATGCGTTTTACAGCTGTTTCCAAGATGTCGCCAGACTTTATTCAAATCCATGATTTCTCTGACAAAACTAGCCTAGGTAAGAAGATGAGGTGGAGACTTCAGTATACTGAAGATGCTCAGCTCTGTCTCCCCCTCATGTCTGACTCTGCATCTGTACAGTGGAACAGATAATGCAGTGCCCGTAGGATGTCTGTATGTTTGCAAGGTTGCCAGATGGTTGAAGCCCAATCCTGCTAAAAACCGTGTTAATGTAGGTAGGCTCTGAGAAGCAACAAGAAATGGTGAGAGCCATGCTGGTACCCAGTTGGATAGATTAGTGTGCCATTTATAACTGTCTAAATGGGCCGTCTTGATTATCACTACAAAAGTTTTTTCTCTTGCTGATAGCTCATCTTAATTAATTAGCCTCTTACAGCTTGTGTGGCAACTTCTACCTTCTCTGTATCTATTGATCTATTCTATGCATCCGAGGAAGTGGGCTATAGTCCACGAAAGCTTGCGCTCTAATAAATTTGTTAGTCTCTAAGGTGCCACAAGTACTCCTGTTCTTTTTGCGGATACAGATTAACATGGCTGCTACTCTAAACCAACCATTTATAACAGACTTACAGTTTAGGGGTATTAGATCCAAGATTGCTGTTAGATGTTAAGGTAACATGGATGGCAGTACCTCTTTTCATCTGCATCTGGTAAGGCAAATGCAACCACTTTTTTGGGAGTGGACTTTGCTGCCGATATCTGTCTTTGAGCTTGTATGTAGGGAAGTTTTATAACGGTATAAGGTGTGAATTCAAATTGTTATACTGGTATAACTCCACATGTGGGGACACATTGCACTTTAAGAGTGCTTTTGTCACTGTGGAAGGTAGTTTACTTCAACCTGCTAACTTGAGTTGAACTTACAAAGCTGCCTTATATCACTAGGATTTAATATCAGTTAACTAACTAGTTTGCTAACTTAAGTTAAGAATGCATCTTTTTTTTTTTGTAGAGACAATGCCTGAGTGATTTGGTACCAGATGACCTCAGATTACATCTATCCATGCTTGTATTGCCTCACTTGGTCTCACACTAAAGTTTTTCTCAACTGTAAATCCATGGAGGCTGCTGGCAGCATATTCTTCATGAAAAACCCTGTGGTTCTGAAGTCTGTTTTTTTCCCTTTCCAGTCTTCAAGAACCCCAGACCTTGTAAAACTTATAGGCATTGGTCTGCTGGGCAGGTAATTAATGAGATGAGAAGTTTGACTTTGTATCTGGTTTGATACTGTGAATTACATACATTACATTACAGATTACATACAATTACTTACTGTGTGTTTACATATTTAAAAAACTCCTTTTTGTGGATGTAATAAGTGCCCAAAGAAATGGGTGGTAGATGTGCTTAATCTACAGAGGAGCATATTTTTCTGGTTAGGATATAGTCTCATGTATTTTTGCTACATATCTACTCTTTCAGTGTTATCTGTAGGATCATCAGCATCATCAGTAGATGAAGCAGTATACATTGAAAATGAGATAAGAACATGCCAAAACTCATTTTACTCCCAAACTAGAAGAGGAAGGGAAAATTAGACTTTAACATTCTTGACCAGGCAAATTAAATCAAGAGAAACAACAATTTGTTGAAGGAAAGGGCAGTTCAAGCTGTATGTAGCCTATGACTCAAACTATAGTCATTGATCTCATTCTTGGACAAGAGTCTTGTAGGTAGAGCTTCAAAATTAATTCTTAATAGCTTTTCTACTTAAAGCCAACCATAACATTATTGAAGCTTTAACTTTGTGAATTCTTCAGGACAGGAACTCTTTTTGCTATGTTTGTACAGTAATTCCATAGCACAGTTCAATACTGGCCATGACTTGGGGTCCTATGTGCTACCACATAATACAAACTACTAAAATGTTGTAGGAGTGAGGGGGCATTTTAGTGTGTTGCAAACTGAGCAAGCAACATAAGTGCAAGGGCTATTAACTGCGAGACCTTTACCATTATTCATCACTTCCTTTGGTGGGAATACTTGCAGAATGTGTGTTTACATAAAGTGCTAAAGGCAAACATACCAAAGAATACCATTTAGCAAGCATTCTTAATATGTTCAGAACTGAAAGCCCATACACCCATGTGGCTCTTGACCCACCTCTTGTGTTTCGCCTCTGGCCTTGTTGTTGCTAGGTAAAAGTGTTTTTAGCACATAAACTAGTAGGTTGGATCATATGCTAAAACACTTATTCCTAGTGAATGCAAGATCTGAATTGCCTGTTTATATTTTATTTTTAATCTTAGTATGGTTGTGACTAAAAATTCTAACTAACAAGATGTATGACATGTTGGCATTGTTCTTGTCGATTAGGCTAGTATAACAGCTGTCATGCATCAGTAGAACAAAGCAATTTCTAGCTTTGGGCCATAGCATATTTAATCAGTTTATTCAGCAGTTTTTTTTTTTGACCCAGGAGCTTATTTTTGTAAACTTAACAGTCCAGTTGTCCTACTCCCAGTCCTGAGGTCTTAACTATCAGCAGTATAATACTATGGTTACATCTACACAGCACCAATACCCAAACACCCCCCACGGCAGTGACACTCAGAGTGCCTGGGCCTTGCATTACAAGACTGAATAGCAGTGCAGACATTCCTGCGCGGGCTGGAGCCCGGCTCTGAAATCCACCAAGAGGGGTGAGGTTCTTAGAGCCTGGGCTCCAGGCCAAGTGGGAATGTCTACTCTGCTATTTTTAGCTGTGTAGCTGTGTCCATGTCAGCTGATCTGGGCTCTGAGACTTGCTTCCTGGGATTTCTTTCTGCTGTATAGACATACCTTTTGATGATTTTCAAAACAGCAGCCAAATAGGAAAAATCTGTTCTTTATAACCAAGTATTATATTCTTAGATATTGCAACTTAAAAATGTGCGTATGTCTATTATAGGAACATAATAGAAAACAAGTGCAGTGAAAATTAGTGTTTTGATGTTCACGGAAGCACTGGACTTCACTAAATGTACAACATAGGAATACTGTTCTCCCAACTATACTTTAGTCTGATTCCAAAAATTTCCTGAAAACCTGTTTTGAAAAGAATGAATTCCTTTTGGTACGTACTTGAAGAATAACAGCCTTGGTTTAACACTGGCCTAACTAATCTTATTAGACTTGGTGAATTGGTATTCTTTAATAGCTTGCTTCTGTAGCTGTATTCTTATGTGTAAGTTTATATACATATAGCTCTGTGTAACATTAAGGGACAATGAGTCATTCATGGCCTGAAGTCTTTTGATGTAATCCTCTAAGGGAAGGGCTCTTAACAAATCAGAAAATTAAGTCCCATTAAAGAATGCCAAGATTGTAGCTTCAGTGGAGCAAAGGTATGGTTTTTACAATGTTAGCTAAATTGTAAAATGCTAGTGGAAACAAGATACAGACTAGTTTTACCTTGATGAAACTAGTAGAAGTGAAGTGAAAACAGATGGTTGGGGTATGTGTATGTTGGGGGCAAGGGGTGTCTAGGGTTCACCTCAGCTAGCTACATCAAAGTAAAACTACCCTGTATCTTGTCTCCACTAGCATTTTGCTATAAAATAACTTTTTTTTTTTTTTTTAAAAAAGCACCTTTATTTTCTAGTGTAGACCATTCCTGAGGAGGGAACACTTGTGAAGGTTAATGTAGACTGTCTCCCAAACAGTTATTTCTGGCTATTTTAACTTGGGAATCCATTAACTAGACAGTCATGCCTGACCTTGTTACACAGAGGACCACACAAACCTCAGCACAACCTTGTTTGGGCCAAACAGATTCTACATATTTTAATAAGATTTAAAGTTAACTATTGAAATTTTATATTCATCTTGTTTTGTATGTATTAGGTTATTTCTATATACAGTATTGTCTATACATGTGTAAACTAAAATGATATAACATGACAACAAAACTCTAATGAATCTGCCATTAGTGTATTGTGCTGAAGGAAGTCATGGGCCTTAGGAAATGCTCTGATCGGCCGTAGGTTAGACACCTCTGAAACGTAGACATATGCTAGTAATGCTGTTAGAGTAGAACCTCAGAGTTGTGAATACCTTGGGAATGGAGGTTGTTCATAACTCTGAACAGAACATTATGGTGGTTCTTTCTAAAATTTATAACTGAACATTGAAATAATACAGTTTTGAAACTTTACTATGCAGAAGAAGAATGCTGCTTTTAACCATCTTAATTTAAATGAAACAATCACAGAAACAGGGCATTGGAGGACTTTTGGCATTCAGGGTTTGTTTTGTTGTTTTTTGGGCCTATGGCTTCACTGCAAAGTGGGTGGATTCCAGCCCAAGTTTAAACTGGAGCTGGGCTCTAATCTATACCCTCAGCTTAAAGCACCTCTGAACCTGGGGCAGAGGCTAACCCTGGGAAAAATTCAGTGAAGACATATCCTCAGAAAGCCAGTGTTGCTCTTCCACTATCCCTTCCAGCAAGTGATAGTCTTTTGTCACCTTCCTCCCTGAGCTGTTAGAGAAAGAGACCTTCAGCTTTGTCCCTTCCAGCCCCTTTGATTCCACTTAAAAATAACCCCATCAGTATTGACCACCAGATATTAAGGGGCTTTCAGCCCCTATCATTGTATTCCGTATTCTTCTTTATCAACTATAGGAATATCCTTTAGCCTTGCTTGCATCCACTTTTGATCTACCATTGAGTATTCTTACCCTACCTTACTAGAACAGCTATCAGTTTCCTCTGGTTCCTGGATCCTGCTCTTGAAGATAGGGTGAAATATTCCTTGTTCTAAACTACATATGGAACACTCTGTAACCTGTCTGATTAGTTGGTTGAGCTTGCGAGGCCATAATGTCTTGATATTTGTCTGGCTAATGTGATAACTCTTAATTCTGCATCTGATCAATCCCAAAATGTATGGAATGTTCTAGGCATCAGTAGATAGAACCCTATTGATTTCTGGGGAAATCAAAACCCCAAAAGAGGGAAAGTAGGGGACATGAGTGCCTTTTCTCTGTTTAGTAAAGCCACAGCTTCAAGCTCCTCTGCAATTGTCTGTAGATCAAAAAACTGGTTGATGGAACTCCTTATTGCCTTCCACTATCTCACCTCTGCCCATTCTCCCAAGAGCTGACTATATGGGGAAAGGGCAATGGTGCTGCACACCCAACTGCTGGCATGGGTATGGGGGGGGAGGCTTGGTTGGGGGGGTTGGTGGGCACACAACACCTGATGAGGGGAGAATGGGGGTCACAATAGTCCCCAGGCATGAGGGAGAGAACATGGGAGTTGCAGGGACTTGTGCAATAGAGAGAAATGGGAGGATGGCTCTCCAGGGAGGATGGCGGGATGCAAGGAGCCCTGATCTGTACAGTAAAGAAGTTAAGTGTTAGACTTCTTCCCAGTAGATATTATTTCATAAAAGCAGGAAATAAGACAGCTCTTAATAGGAAGTGGAGACTAGTCAGACATGTTTGTGTGGTACACTTAAACTTTTTTTTAAAGTTGAGTCTTGGCCTCTTTATAGAAGCTTCTCCAATTAAACTTTCTAATGTTGCTTTAACACAAACCATGCTAGAACACAATTTGTTTCAGATCAAGGTTAAAATGAAAACTAAATTGTTAAAGTTCTTGATACGGTAAGGGTGTACGTACTCTAAATACTCATGTTCCACCCACCACAATAGTCTAAACATGTAATACATTTTATTCCTCTAATACACTGTAGTGATGAAAAGTATAAATGTGTGGATAAAAGGCCAGTCATATGGCAGCTAGGTGTCCACTGTGCAATCCTCCTAAACAAACGTGTCTTGGTGATATTTACATGCAAAAATTGTTTTGTTTCAGTGCGAGGATGTCGTCCTGGCAAGATCGTGCAGATGACAGAAGCAGAAGTTCGGGGCTTGTGCATAAAATCACGAGAAATCTTTCTTAGCCAGCCTATTCTCCTGGAACTGGAGGCACCCCTGAAAATTTGTGGTATGTAAATTAGGTGCATCTTGTCTTGTGTCTCTAGTGTATACTTCAAAATTGGCATTTTATTGGGGACGGTGGAAACATAATAAATTGAAGATGGTTTTGTGGTGGTTTTGCATCTTTGTCTGAGCGACATGCCAAATGGCCTTAGGTAATATGGATTGCAAAAATGGCTGTCTTCACTAGCTAGATAAGAAATTACATTGATTTAATACTGAAGAGCTTATTGACAGTTGGTAGAGCATTTAACCTGAAAGACTGTCCGCATTTAGGATGGAGTGTGGTTAAATTTAACCTTCTGTAGTGAAAATTGTGTGGCTCCGCACCTAGAGGAGGAGAGCCACTGGACTGGGGTGTTGATCTAATTTCAAGTGTATTTCTGTAAATGGTGAGTCATGTTAAAACACAGCATAAACACTTATATCATAATACTAGAACATGTTCGTTTCAAAATGTATGCAAAACGCAAAGTCTTTTAACCAACAATCATTGCCACATTTAATTAATTCAGTTTTATTCTCAGAATGGATTCCCATGCACTTCAAGCAATTTAAATGAAATTTTAAAATTCCCTGTCTTATGTAATTACATTGGATGTGTATTTTTAAACCAGTTTTATTTTGTTCTACATAATGAACTCTTCAAGCTTTGTAGAAGACTTTGGCAGATCCTTTCAGATAAATATTGGTAAACCTAAAATTCATGTAATTCCTTATTTAACTCTTTATAAAGTTAATGCTGGATATTTTAAAAAAATTACACAAGTATTGTTTTTTTTAAATGGGAGTCTTGCACTAATTGTTGTACAAGCACAATATCGTTCCCAATGCTGGTTAGTAAATACGCTCCAGTTTGTTTGTCAGCCTTTTACATAGGGAGGAAGCATTGCATGTAATGAACAATACTATGCTGCTGCCTTTTCAGATCCTGAATTTCTTGAATTAGGTATTCAGTACTGAAGTGTCCTGGTTCAAACTTGCTCATATGTGTGCCCAAAGACTTTCATGGGCCATCCTATCCCTTAGATTAGACCAGTCATGCAGAAACCATCAACTTTCATAACTTGTGCTATATGATTACAGGGATTTTTCTAATTACCAATATCCTAATATTAATGGCAAACTCCTCTTAAATGGCTAGGTTTTTTTTCAAAGCATTTCCTATTATACATATCTTAAAACTGAAGCTTAATCTAGTTTTGCTTTTAACCCTCTGTACTTCACTTGGTATGAGCAATAAACAGAGTATTAAAAAAAGCCAATGTGAAACTAATGAAATTATGTAAGGGAATATTTTAAATCCAAACTGATTTTAATTGAAACAGAAGACACATTATACTAGGCAAATCTGCACCAATGCCCCTTTAAACTAAATTTTGGATCTGATTTATCAGAGGATGTTCTATGTAGAAAATGATGAGGCAACAAATCTGAAGCTAAACTTTAGTAGTAACTTGCAGGAGAACATGATATAGGCATTAGGACGTTTCTGATGTTTAGGGAGCTTGAGTCCTATGTATGGCGACTAAGAGAAGCTCTTGTACAGGTAGAAATAATTTTTAAACTAGTCTTAAAATAAATAAAACAATGTGCAGCTACACTAATGATCTGGCATAGTAATTAATTTTATCTCAAGACAAATCAGAGGAGCTACTATGGGATGAGATTTTGTATGTCAAATCAGGTTACAATGTAGAGCTAAATTAACTCATACATTTGGGATTTATGTGGGTTACATAAGCCAATACCTTTCATATAACATACTTTCATTTTATAACAATTTTCTCTTTAAAAACAATGTAGTTCTTGTTCTGGCAGGCTTCAGATCTGACTTGCCGTTTAGCTCAAAACTTGTATCTATCAGGCATCTTGAACAGATTACTAAATGTCTCTCTAAATGTGGAGCCATGGCCTACTTACAAAATGGTTTCTGCAAAATATTGTCCAGTTATCCTCTTTCAACACTTGACTGTGGGTCTAATCAGTGATAAGCTGCCAACAGCTGAAGAACCGGTTCCTTCAGTTGCTCCTGGTCTTCGGCAGCACATCCTTCAGTGCCGCTGAAGACTCAGAACGAGTGAAGGACCTGCTGCTGAAGTGCTGCTCAAGACCCAGAGCGCCGCCGGGAGAGTAAAAATTAAAAAGGGATTCTCAGGGGAGCCTCTCCAGCTGAGAGCTCAGGCGAGCTGGACAGGATGGTCCCGTGGGCCGGAATTTGCCCACACCTTTAACAACCGGTTCTAAACCGGCTTCAAAATTTAACAACTGGTTCACGCAAACCAGTGCGAACCGGCTCCAGCTCACCACTGGGTCTAATTCCAAACAAAGTATAATGAAACTTTACACAAATATTTTATTGATGATCCATGTAATATGCTTAGTTGGTGGCTGACAATGAAGTTCCATATCCTTAGTTACATTGTTAAATTAAGCTTATTGAAAGTATGGATAGAATATGTATACCCATTCACCTAATGACAGGTTTCAGAGTAGCAGCCGTGTTAGTCTGTATTTGCAAAAAGAAAAGGAGTACTTGTGGCACCTTAGAGACTAACAAATTTATTAGAGCATAAGCTTTCGTGAGCTACATCCGATGCATCTGATGAAGTGAGCTGTAGCTCACGAAAGCTTATGCTCTAATAAATTTGTTAGTCTCTAAGGTGCCACAAGTACTCCTTTTCCATTCACCTAATATTACTCTGCCCTAAATATTGGTCTTAAGGAGCGCTCTCTGCTCCAGTTTATGCCCTAGTGGCCTACAAATGTTGTCATCTTTGCAGCATCTTTGTGATCTTTGTCAGATGCTAGTTCTAGTTCAATATGCATCCAGGTATTTGTCTACAAGGTACCAGGCTGTAAAAGAAAACTTAAACAAACAAAATCCCTCTAGTCTTCTGTGACCATTGCCTTGTATATCAAAGGGAAAGACTAACTGCATCAGTGTGCACTGTAGGAATTTGCTTATTTGGGCTTAAACATCTTTCTCTTTAGAGGAATCAGTAACTTCACTAGGTACAAAGTCAAATAGAGTTTGTCTAGTATTATGACAGATCCAGGATAGCAAGTGTCCTCAAACACCAAATTGGCTTCTCGGCCCCTTTTCATAGAAGCTACACAATTTTCTCTGGAACAAGCAGCATAACTGTTTAACCTAGTGAATTGTGTACAGCAATAGCTTTAACGCCATATGTTAGTGGTTTTTAAACCAGTGGTGCACGGACTCCTCAGGGTCCACAGACTAAGATTTCCAAAAGGGTCCACACCTCCATTTGAATTTTTTTAGGTGTCCACAAATGAAAAAAGGTTGAAAACCACTGCCATACACCAAGCTAATAAGCTTGTATTCTATTTTTTTTTTAGTGGACCAGGGACAAGGCATGAAATAAAAAATATATATGACTATCTTTCTTGTAGTTCTTCCTGAACACTTTAAGAGGAATAGCCAGGCTGGAACCCATTTGAGGTCCATCTAGCCTGTCTGACAATGACCAGTACCAGATTCTTCAGAGATCTTCATGAAATGCAGATGTGGGATAATCTGCCTTCTGCATTAGGTCTCATCCTTATCTGTTAGAGACTGGCTTAAACCCCAAAGCATAAGGTTTAATGTTCCTTTAACGAAAAATTATAATTCTGGTACAACATTCCCTTTTTTAATATCAGTGTGCAGAATGAATTTTGTTATGTGCATCACTATGAAAGTGGTGTGGTGGGGGTAGGTCAGAGGGCTTTGGAGTGTGGGAGGGGGCTCAAGGCTAGGGCAGAGGGACGGGGTAAAGGCTCAGGGGGAACAGGGATGAGGGTTTTGGGGTGCAGGAGGGGCTCTTGGGGGTGTGGGGGTGGACCTGAGGGGTTTGGAGTATGAAAGGCGGCTCTGGGCTGGGGATGCAGGTTCTGGGGTGGAGCCAGAAATCAGGGGTTCAGGGTACAGGAGAGAGCTCTGGGCAGGGGCAGAGTTTAGGTCTGGGGAGGCAGGTGGGCTCTGGGAGGGAGTTTGGGTCTGGGGGCAGGGCTCAGGATTGGGATAGGGCATTGGGGTGCAGGCTCTGGGGTGGGAATGAGGGGTTTGGGGTACAGGCTGCCCTAGGTTATGGTGGGAAGAGAGGACTCCCCCCAGCTCTCACTGCAGCACTGAGATATCCCATCATGATTCCCATACCTATCTGATCATGTTGTGGATCACTCCATAAAATATTATCTACCTCTTGCATTAACCACCTTCTCTGTGGCAATTAGTGTTCTGTTGCATGAAAAAGGAAGATTCTAAAGAGATGGGTGTGGTTCTGAAGTCCTGTTGGCTTCTGCACATTTTGAACTTAAAACAGAGAAGGCAAAAAGACATGGACCTAAGTGTGTAGAGTATGGAGAGGAGCTTGGGCTTGCTTGTTCAAAAAGCCTATGGAAACTGAAACTGGATTACAATTAGCAAGAAGCATCTTTGCTTGACTACTGTAGGAGGTAATTCACCATTTTGCCAGCAGTCGAACTAGATCACATCAGTGTTCCACAAATCAGTCAAAACATAAATGGATCAAGATGTATAAACTTACTCTTTAAATCAGTCAGTAGTATTCTTATGTGATGAATGCTGCAAATAGTAAGGGTACATAACTATTTTAACTGTAGGCTTCAAAGGACTTTACAATGGGAGTATCATATCCCCATTTTACAGATGGGGGGGAAAATGAGGCATAGCAAGGTGAAGAGACTTACCCAAGGTCACCCAGTAGACCAGTGGCAAAACCAGGAATAGAACCGCGGTCCAGTGATCTATCTTGTAAGCCACACTGCCTTCCTATATGCAAGTAATTTTAGAGAATTCTTTAGTGTTTAAGTTTCTGTTCTTCCGTCACACCCATCTACACAGTTATAGTTAGCCAGCCTCTTTGTGATATGGTATTCTGTGCCAACTAGTAACCACAGAACTGTTGCACCATGCAGCCTGCCTGTTTTTTGGAAGTGGCCCATTGTGGAATATCTAGTAAGTGGTAGGTGAATCTGGCTGAATAATTTGTCGAATAATACTTATTGTAGCAGTTTTTAATTAAGTACTTGCAAGCTTGATGGATATCTTTTGTAGAGGATATGATTTTCAAGAGTTTTGCACCATGTGGTATAGCAAATTGCACGTGCACACACAAAATTACATGAAAGAAGGCACTTAGCCAAGCTACCTTGTCCAATGACATTGTATAGTAGCTGTAATATTGCCGGGGTGACCAGCAGGTCAACTGTTGTGACTTCGTAGGGTATAAAACAAATTTAGAATAGCTTAATGCAGCACCTGCCTCTATTGATTTGTCCAATTTCTTTACTGATTGCTTTTGGGAGGAGAGAGGAGCGTGTGGTAGTTGGCATACAAACCTACAAGTTGCTTTGCTTTTGCAAAATAGTTAGACTTGCCACCTTTTACTGTGTATTAGTTGCATCAAGCCAGCTTTCTTCTGAATTTAAGTTTTTAAATTTGTACAAACTGGAATTTCCCATCTTTTCTGGGGACTACTTAGGTAAATTGAAAGGAAGATTCTGTACCCTTCAGAATGTTTCCAGAACTGACACTGCAATTCTCTGCAAATCTTGTGGGCAATTTCCGTAGATTGAGTGTTTCCATTTTGGCTTTCTTTTAGCCTTTCTCAACAGACCATCTGAAAGATCTTGCCAGAATATCAGTCCGTCAACTGCCTCTCAATTCTTAACTGACCCTCTAAAATGAGTACTAATTCAATGTCTTGGTTTCAGTAAGGTATTTATAATATTGTACTAATCTTTATTTCTTTAAATTTACCTTACTCAGGTGACATTCATGGGCAATATACAGATTTACTTCGATTGTTTGAGTATGGAGGATTCCCACCAGAAGCCAACTATCTTTTCCTGGGAGATTACGTAGACAGAGGCAAGCAGTCTCTGGAAACCATCTGCTTATTACTGGCGTACAAAATCAAGTATCCAGAAAACTTTTTTCTCCTAAGAGGAAACCATGAGTGTGCTAGCATTAATCGTATCTATGGATTCTATGATGAATGTAAGCAAAACCTTCTAGTTCTCAAAAGTTGCTTCTATTTAACAATATGTTGGAGTAGAAAGTAATTATTTTTAACCAAATAATGACTGTTCTTCTTTGCAAGAATTTATCAAAGCAGTCTGTAGGAAAAGCTTTCCATAAATTATTTTGAAACACACCTTATGTCCGTTAATACTTAGTTTTACATGTGTGTTTTTACTTGAAGTAAACTTGCTGTGAAATGCCTTAACAGATGATCATCTTCACAGGTTTTGTGAAACTTGAATAATTCAGCTTTCAGACTTTACCTACATCTTTGTGCAGGGTATAATGCACATTGTAGGTTGGCTATATAATTCCTTTCCTAATAGACTATTCTGTTCTTGCAGGCAAACGGCGATTTAATATTAAACTTTGGAAGACATTCACAGACTGCTTTAACTGTCTGCCTATTGCAGCCATTGTGGATGAGAAGATCTTTTGCTGTCATGGAGGTAAGATAATTACTTCAATCTGGCAGTGAATGTAGTTCTATTTTTTCCTATCCATTGCATAATTAGCATAAATTTCCGGCCCAGGATCAGACTAAAACATTGTCCCATGTTCCATACAATAGTAATTAAATTACCATTGAGAGTAACTTTAATGGCACCATTAAGATAACTGTGGCTTATTTCCTGTTCGACTTATCATCCTCACTCTGTTCTCCCTTATTGTTGTGCTCAGGAACAGGATCTTTGCATTTATATTCCAATATGCCTAAGTCCTTGTGCAAAATAACAGAAAATACAAAGTAAAAATTGAACTTTTCTCCTTCAGAATCAGTCTGAAATTTAATGTGAGGTCAGGGTTAAAGAATTGACTTACATGCTGATTCCCTTCCCCCACCCCCAAATAATTGCATAATAAATTGTCCAATTGTGGGATAAGCAACTTGTTTGCCTCTGTATTTGACAAGTTTGTACAGTTTGTTTTTTCCCCCTGCTTCCGTGTCCAGTCATATGGACCAGTGTATTTTCCTCACCTATGTGAACATTCAGTGGCTTACAAGGCTTTTTCTCCCTTCTCGTATCCATTACCTCCACAGCTTCTTTGCTTTCTTCACTTTTTCTCACTGGAGTCTAGGCAGAATGTAACATTTACCTCCTTGTAGAATGATCAGCCATCCAAGTGAGCACAGCCATGCCTGTAGTGTTTTGTGCCCAAACTGCTCCAGCTATGGGCTTCATGGTGCTGCAGTTATGCCTCCTCTACCTCCCTCAAGACTGACTGGAGCAGGCCCGGGCTCTAAATTTCCTTCTGCTTTCTTGGTGAACAGGAACGCTTCTTACAGCAAGGCAATGGTAACAAAGTAGGAGGCTTTGGCTCAGTTTTGCCTCAAGATTAAGGGGATGAGTGTAGCTCCTGTTTTGCCCAACAAATGGAGGCTGCCTAAATTGGAGCTCAGATTTCCATTTTCCCAATCCAATGTGGGGCATGGGACCCACAGCCTTTTGCAAGAGCTGCTGAGCAGTAGTCCTGTTTCTTAAGCACTTCCCCTCCCCTTCTTGGGTGAGTAGCATCTCAAGAGCCATCACTCTACTCCCACTTGGCTTAATGCCTCTGCTTACTTCAAGTCTCTACCCTTCTTCCCCCTGATGGTGCAGAATAACAAAATGCTGCTGGACTGCAGCCATGACACATCACAGCTGTTGGTGCTCCAGCCCTCTTCTAATAATAAACTTCTCTTTGCAGAAGCTGTAGACTCTGGCAACCTCCATAACTTTTGTTTCCCCTCACAAGAGCAGTAGGGGGATATTACTTAGACCCTAACGCAAAAATATGCCAAAAGGGTCGTAAGGAATGCTTTCTGTGGGAGTTCACTCTAACTACTGTCCCTAGTGGATCAGCTCCATATGCTTTACCTTCCCCTGCTGCTCCACTCCTTTGTCCTGTGATTATTCTTTCTGGAACCAGACAGTAAATGTAAATCAGGGTCGAAAAGGCGAAAGCTCTGAAAGGTCCAGGGTCTGCTCCAAGAGAAAGCCAAAGGCATTTGATAAGGAAAAGAATGTGGATTTTTTTAATTCTGATGACCTGATTAACTAATAAGCAAATTAGTAGAGTCCAATGCCTTAGTATGATTTGTCCTTGAAGGGGATTGTCAGGACAAAGATTCCTAGGGGATTTGAAAGGATGTGGCTTTGTCTTCATTGGGGATTTCAGCCAGCAGGGTAGCTGCACTAGAGTAAATATCTGGTGTAGACAGGCAAGCAGCACTCATAAATTGCAGTTTTGCTTCTACTTGAAACTGAGGTAATAGTGCTATTTGTCTCTACACTTGGAGTTTATACTAAGTATAAGGACAAATCCCCCATATAGACAAGTTCTACAAACATTTCCCTTCTCCAAGAAGTTGGCCAAGATATACTTGGAGGAATCCAGAATTCTGTTCTCCACAACTCCAGGCTGTACATTTCCACAATCTCCCGCTGGTCCTGCAGAAAAGTGATGGTCCTCACAAAGATTGGCCAAGTGGTCAGTCTGTGGAGAGTCGTCCATCCCATTAGCCTTTTAACTTACCCCTATCATGGATATGGAAGACAGAATCTGGACTCCGTCTTAAGGAAATATCATGAATTAGGACTTCTATAAGTCCAGAAAGGACTATTAAATAATCTCTTACCTTTATAACACAGACTACAGTACTTGACCCAGTATACAGCCTGATAACTTGTTTGACTAAGGTATTCCTTTCTGAAAGATGCTTAAAGACTCAAAAATGGAGATTCCACCACTCGGTAGTTTGTTCCAATGGCTAATCACCCTCATTGTTAGAAACGAGACAAAATTTTTAACTTAATTTTGTCTGACTTCAGCTTCCAGACATTGGTTCCTCTTATGCCTTTTTCTGTTGGCTCAAAGAGCCTTGTAGTAACTGGTGTTTTCTCCCCAGAAAGGTACTTAATACCATAAACAAGTCACCTCTTGATCTTTTTGATAAGATCTTTTTAATAGACTTGAGCGCATTAAGGCTCACTGTAAGACCCTTTTTCCAGTCTTCTAATAATTTTTTGTGGTGCTTCTCTGTACTCCATCCAGTTCAACATCTATTAATTTTTTTTAAGTGGATACCAGAACTGCACACAGTATTCCAGGATGTCTCCTCAGTGCCATGTGGCGGTGAAATCAGCTCACTGTTTCTACTCAGTACTGACAATACATCCAAGGATCACATTAGCCCTTGCCATAGCATCAAACTGGGAGATCATGTGGTCTTGTGCCTCTTTTGTGTCCCCATAATCATCTTCAGATTCACTGACTTCCTGAATACAGTCCCCGATTCTGTAGGTATAACCTGAATTCCTTGTTCCTAGATGTATGGCCTTGTAGTTGGCTCTAATAAATCTTAGTGTGTCTGTGTGTTCCTCACTGCTGATTATCTGTCTTCTTACAAGATTCTTGGAAGCTCATTTTTTGCCTGCCTAGAAAATGAAACTAGACCTCTTTCTCCTTACCAACCAACTTGGGATACATGTCCAGGTAATGACAAGGCAACACTGACTGTTACCCATGGCCTTAGCCAGAGGAATGTGACTTGTGACCCTGTCCTGGTAGGGGCATCACCTCTTCAGAAAAAGTGTGGACCAAACCTTGAAAGTCCTGGCTGATTTCAAGATGTTGCTTCCTTGAGACAAGCCCCTAAAGCCTGACAGCACCTTACATAAGTCTCTGCTAAGAATGGAGTGTCCTCTTGAAGGTCCCCTGAAGGATTTCATTCAGGTTTCAATATTCCAGATGCCCCATATTAACTTTTAAGCTAATAGGATCCACAGATCTCAAAGGGCTGCTGAGCCAGTACCCATCTTGCTCTAGAGGCTCCTTTGTTAGAGAGAATGAGAGGAAAGTGCTTCAGTCTGCAGTGGGTCCTGTCCATTATAGCTATATATTAATTTTCTCCACTTCATCTGGCTCAGTCCCTTCTTATCTTCACATTCTCCTGTCGATCTCCCAATAAAAAGCCACCAGAAGCATACTTTCTCTGATTGGCGTTAAGGCCGTGTGCATAGCTTTTCAACAAACAAGAAGAGAATTCTGTACTTGTGGCCTAAAAGGTTCTCAAAAGTTTATTTCCAGATCATCCTAGCTAGATAGATAAAGGCCCCCTCAACCTCACAGTAGCCATTGGGAATTATCTGCATGTACTCCAGCTGCATTCAATGTTTGCTATAGCTGTGTTGAATGGTGGGGACATTAGTTGGAACAGTTTGGTAGAAGGATGATTATGATATGAGATCTGACTTCTCTCCCTCCCCCCCACACACACATGTGAAAAAGATCAAATGAAAGATGCATGTGTACCTTGAGGGATCCAGTATGCATAATTTCAGTGCTAAATTGTGTAGGTTGTCCGTAGCAGTGCACAGGGGTCATCTCGTGATGCTGATAGTTAGCAATGAGGTGGGATATGAGAGCATCTGTATGGTTAATGGTGAAGGATTTATAAAATGTAATGAGCGGTTTGTTTCTAGTATGTGGGTTCAGTGTTTGGGTGTAGAACAGGTATAGGTAGTTCCTGTTCAGTACCGCTTGCCTGAAAACAAGTTTTTTGCCTTAGCAAAGAGAAGGTGTTACTCTGTCTTACAGATGTCAGTGCTTATCACACATGGAATAGGCATATAACTTCCAAGGCAGAGTGAGAGTATGTTCCTTTATTAACCACAGGTGTTCAGCTTCTGTCAGCCCAAAGTAGAATCTGCTAAAGACTTGCATAACTTTCAATTAAAGCCTGTTTTCTTTTTTAGCTCATGAAGCATCCATTGCTCTAGTAGTAGAGTGGCTGAGTCTTGCTAGGGTAAGACAACTCAACAGCTTTATACGCTGAAATACTGGGCTCTCTCTCCCGAGTTGGTTGTCTGTGAACTAGAATCCATAAGATGTGCAGAAATATTTCCCAAATCATGAAACAGATAGTAGTTAAACTCAGGTGATAGGCAGTAACCAGTGAGGAGGTGGTGGTAGGGGTATGTGGCTTGTGCAGACCCTGTTACTGTTGACCTTAGATGAAAAAAACCAAAAACTTAAGAGCTTGAAGTTCTGCATGTATTGTACTTGGGAACAGAGGCCCATGAGAGAATCCTGGAAGGTGATTACTTCTGGAAAACAAATACAATGTGTAAAGATGCTTCCCTTATAAACATAATTGCTGATTTAAAAACGCATCTATTTTCTCTTTAAAAACTAAGAGCACCCCAAATTCTGTGTACTGTTTAAAGGGTATTCTAAGAAACTTGACTAATCCAATAACTTTAAAAACAAGTGCCCCTTTAAGACTTGTAACGCTTCCAGATAGAAGCAAAAGTATTACACTATTAAAGCTGATTTGGATATATGAAAATCTTAGCAAAATGTCCTGAATACTTCAAAATAACAAGCAGCTCAGGGTGGCACTTAGCACATTTGAATGGTAAACCTTGCCCTCTCTTCTCTTCCCCATCCCCTCCAAACTGCTTTTCAGGTCCCCAAAGTTATGGATTGTCAGCACCTACTCATGATGTCTGAGTCTGTGTACACTGTACTGGTAATAACACAAACCTGCTGGAGCTCGGAGCCAGCTTATAGGAGTACACGGTATGTGCCTTTTTTACTATATTGCGTATTTTTGCATAGTTTATTTTTAAAACATTGCCCTCTGGGATATACAATAAAAACTTTGCAAAACCGCATGACATAGTAAACAAAAGGCACCTCACACTTATGCAATTAGGCAGCATGCTGAAATCCTGATTTCACACCCTTGTTCCTTTTCTGCTTAGACTTCTGCAGTCCTTCTCTTTGCCCCGCCCACATTGGATTATATAAAACAAATCTCTTCTGCTACAGTCTCTCCAATATGTTGCTGCTGAAATTATCTTCTGTCACTGACTCAGATGTTCCCCTCTTTGAACCCCTTCACTGGCTTTTTGACTGCATATCAAATTCATGCATCTCATCCTTGCCTTTAGGGTCTTCCATAGCTCTGTACTTTTTCATTTTACTCTGGGTTGGTTTTTTTTTTTGCTTAAATTTAGCCTACTTCTTAACCATCCCCAGTTTTTTCCTTTCACTCTTTTCTTTGGGTCCTTTTCCATGCTGCTCCCTTGCTTTCCTCTTCTCCTCATGAGTGAAAGGGCTTTGCTGCTTCAGAGTCTTCCTTAAAGCCACTCTTTCAGGAGGCCTTCCAGTGATAACTGCTGTTAACCTTCTGCACTGCTAATGTCATCATGTCTATTAGAATAGTTTGTCTGCCTGAATTAGATTTTAATCTCTTGGAGGAGGAAGCAAGATCTTCATGTGCAACACAAAGCATAGAAGTGGTGTTTCAATGGTGGGAATTCTGTGATTGGTGTGATACTGCTTAGCATAGTGTTGGGGCTTCCTGTGAGGGGAAGTAACAATATGGAAATGGTAAAAGATGACTTGAAAATACCTGCGGAGAGCCATGGGTTAAATTCCTAATTTGCAAAGTACCCCTTTTGCCCTCTTTATCGTATGAGTCTATATGGGATGCACTTTTTCCTTCAGTAAAAATCTGAGACAGTCAGCAGGGCTTTCTCAGTGTTCTTCTTACTATTTATAATGTTCTTCCCTTTTTGATTCACCAAGTGCTTGGATTTGATGAGGACAACCAGGCCCCTTAAGTTCCATGTTTTGATCTTGCTAGACTAAACATTCACCTGTATAATCCTTTTAGTGCATTTAAATTTATAAAAACACTTGTCTATATTTTGTTACCAGCAAATGGCTGAATCAGAGGACCAGGCTTGTAACTGTTGCCATGTCACAAGTTGCAGTCTTGAAACTACACTGTTGGATAAAGATGGTAAACTCTTAATGCACAAGGTATTGAGGTTTACAAGTTATCATTGTAGTGGGGCAGTTTAACAGTAGCTTTTCTAATTTGTATTAAATCCAGATAGTCTATGGATCTTAACTCTTGACCACTCTGTTCCTCACAATAGGAGGAGGTGGGATAAGAGGCAATCTCAGCTTCTTGCAAAAGTGATCTTTATTTGCAGATGTTCAGATTGTATTTCAGCATTTAAAACAATCCTTATGCTGCTATCTTGCACAGTCTTCAACCCTGCATCCACTGGACTTACAACACTCTCTGCTGATCCAGGTAGCACACTTCGTTTTAAAGGCAGTTTGTATTTGTAGATGGTGTGTTGGGTAGCTTTGGATGATTTGAATACCTTTTTCCTAGGAGTCCACATTGACTAACCTTTGCATGTGACCCTGCCTTGTACCATATCGCACAATAATTTTGCTGGATAAGAGCTACGAGACAAATCCAGAAGAGATTTTAAATTGATGTAACTTGCATGTTAGTAGGTCAAAAGAGGATTGTGGAAGGATAAGTAACTGACAGGAGGGTGTCAATTAAAGCTGACTAGGGCCTACTTTTACATGACTACTTCCTTCTTGATGTGTAGGTAACAGAAATTTAAACTTGTTTGGACCCAATTTCAAAGGTGTAATTTGCACCAATTTACATATACCTCTTTCTTTATATTAAGCCAAAGAACCAGTTTTTCTTAAATAATGACGAAAGATAAAACTGTCTTATTAAATGCTTGGCATATTGAACAAAAATAATCAGTCTTAAAATATATTTAAAATTAGTATTCAAAATAGTAGGCTCTGACTGACCTAAAGGGATATTCTTGAATAATACAGCTGCCACCATCTGTCAACTCTGAAATTTCAAGTGAAATCAAAATTTAAGTGACTCTTATAGTGAAAGATTCTTCCTGCCATGTGAACTCTTTAGAACATTGGACTGAGCAAAATAGACTTTCTTTTAATGTTAAGCCTATGTAAGGGAAAGGAGTTTTATCATGTTACAGCTCCTAGGTTCTATTCTCAGCTTTGTGACTGATTTATGTGGTTTTGGACAAATCACTTAACTGCTGTAGATGAAACAATCCTTTGAGGGCTTTTCAAGACCCTTTCATCCATCTTAAGCCTTGCTGTGGGGTTGTGTTAAAGTAAAGCAGCCTTGTAGGTACTCTTCTAAATCCCTGCATGTCAAGGAGAATGCTTCCATGTCTGCATTGCTTACGCTAGTGTGGAGAGGGACAGTGGGAATCTCAAACTGTGGCTTTAGTGACACTAGGGGCTTGTACACGCTACCGCTTATATCAGCATAAGCTGTGATACTCAGGTGTGTGAATAAGGAACACCCTGAGAGGTGTAAATAGGGTGGATTGATTTAAATTGAGTCAAATCACTATTCAGGAAGACTTGATTTAATCATGGATTTCTACATAAAAGTGCATTCTTGTTGGTTGTTATAACCTTAATATATATATTCTTCACAACTCGGATAGATATAAGTTTCATTTTAAAAGGTACACTATACATGTTTTATACATGATTTATTTTGAAAACTTTTCAGATTGGTTTTACAGCTATATCAGAAAACAAATGATTGTTTGGTTATTTCATTTACCAAAGGTGATTGAAGCAGATATTTATGAAGTCATTGGGAGGTGAACTATTTCCAATTCAACAGGTTAATCATTAATATTTGGAGGATTTTCTTGCCATGCTATATTAGGATCTGACTTATTTTGCAGTTGCAGTTCAAAGTTCCTTGAATGAGAAGGTGGCATATAAATTAAATACTACAGTATAACCTCGGTTACAAACATCTGAGTTACAAACTGTCCAGTCAACCACACACCTCATTTGAATCACAAGTACGCAATCAGGCAGCAGAGACGGAAAAAGAAAACGCTGTATAGTACAGTACTGTGTTAAATGTAAATTATTAAAATATAATTTAAAAAAAGATTAGACAAGGTAAAGAAATGTTTCTGTGCTTGTTTCATTTAAATTAAGATGGCTTAAAAGCAGCATTTTTCTTCTGCATAATAAGGTTTCAAAGCTCTATTATGTCAATGTTCAGTTCTAAACTTTTAGAAGAACAGCTAATGGTTTGTTCAGACTTAGACATTTCAGTTACGAACAACCTCCGTTCCTCAGGGGTGTAACTCTGAGGTTCTACTGTAGTAAGCCCATTAAGTGCTGTTACAATCCTAATGCACAGACCAGTTGTATTTTAAGTGGTGTCTAGAAACCTGCTGACTTTTTCACTTTATATTACAGTGAAAATCATGCATGCTCTATCACCTTGAGCCTCCAGTTATGCATTTCCTGGTACCCTTTTAAAAGTAAGAATACAGGAAGCTTAGTTTATTTTATTTTTATATATTTACAGGATTGTCACCAGATCTCCAATCAATGGAGCAGATTCGGAGAATTATGAGACCCACAGATGTTCCTGATACAGGTAAGCCATACACAATTTATTGTACATGTATCTTGCAGTGATGCCAAAGCAAACTTACCAGTGGCATTAGAATATCTGAACCAATTTCTATTTATGCAGTTCAGAGTCTTGAAACAGTCTAATTGTGCTTTAATTGTAATCTTCAGTACCCTATTCCTGTTCCTATCTAAGATCCCAAGGCTTTCCTGGTGCATACTCTGAATTTCATTGTGCTTTTTGGTAACTGAGTACTTGTTTTGACAGAGCACCTGAGTGTTCATTTTGCACCCTTTGGCTGTTTCTTGGCAGAATTATGAAGTATGTATTCCTTGTTTAAGAGGATGGACTGTAGTGAATTATCCCAAATAAAACAAGGCTTTCTAGAAAATCAATAGAATATGAAAGTGAAATGAGAAAAACTAAACTGAAAATACAGGTTCTCTCTCCCTAGCCTTGGTTAAATAGGGCCCAAACATTTACAGTTATTCAAAATCTATTGAACATAACCCACATTTCTAGAGTTCTCTTGGTTTCTCGGGCCTCTGCTTCTCATCATAGCATCGGAGTTTAATTTAATCTTGGGTTATAGTTATCTCCATGCTGTGCAGTTTTGTCAGTTTTTTATAACCTCTTCTGCTACTTTTCCGCTGCCAGATGTTGAGCTTGTTTGTATTAATTTTATAGCCCTAAAGTTCACTTTTCCACTATCCTATTAATACTTGCATAAATACATTTTATGGGGGGAGCAAATTGATCTGTCCCCTTTACCACTACAATAGCCACTTCTGAATCACTTTTATTGAAAACTATCCCCTTCCCCAGAACTGTAAGAGATGGAATTACTATTTTGTTCCCTAGTATTAAAGAAGATCCTTAGCCCTGCATAGGTGGTGTGTAGTAATGTATGGTCTTGCTTTGAGTAGTTGGTTTGAAGTCAATTTGCATGTTAAAGGAGGTCTTACGTGAGGGTTATCTTTTTCTATCCGTACGCCATCTCCTTTAAGTCCAAGATTTTATTATAAAGCTCCTTTTTCACAGCTGACGTCTTCAAATGTCCGTCTATATTAATTTTATTGTATTGATTTTAGGAATGGGTAGTGTCCTGTCCATCACCATAAGCAAAATACTTTAGGGTGCAAGTTAATACCTATGTAATTCGCATCCAGATGCAGCATGAGGCAAGTAGTGAAGAACTTTCACAACACGTGTAAATTACAACACTAATTCATACCTAAAATGTCTCCTTACATTGTATTCTTTAACTGGATTTTAAAAAAAACATGAAAAGAAGAAATTTAAACTTCAGTACTTGGCTTCCATCAGAAAGAGGCTTAAAAACGGAGGGCTTTTTAACTAACGTGTCTGGAGTCATTGCTAGAGCCAATCCATCTTAAGGCTGCCTGCAGAATTATTTGATTCTAGTTCACAAGGACACTTTCTTCTGAAACTCTTGTACTTGCTCTTGTTGCAAATGACCCCCAAAACTACTGTAAGTGGAAGATTAAAGAAACACTTTTTTCTTTTCAGTTTACTTGGTGCATTTGACAGCACTTGTTCAGTTTCACTGTTCTATTGCTGGGGCTGCCCTTGCCAAGCTATAAGACAGTGTTGACCAGCAACAGTAAAATCAAAGCTGAAACTGAGGAGGTTGAAAAAAAAAAATGTCTGTAGAGAGCGAGAAAAAGGAGGGTTGGTCTTCTAAGCATCAACAGGGAAAACCCACTTAAATTCCCCCTTGCCTCCAAAAACAAAACAAAAAAGAAGATAGCTCTGAAAAGTGTGGTAGATTCCTAATAACTTCTTTAAATCATGACTGGCAGTTTCTCCAATCTAGTTCAGTCACAAATTGGGCTTGATGCAGGAATCATTGGGAAAGATTCTGTAGTCTGTTGGTAGGAGGCTAGACTAGATCATTATAGTCCCTTCTAGCATTAAAATTTATCTTCAAAAAAGCCTATGAAATTGAATTTTAACATAAAGTTGCACACCTTTAAGTTGGCAATATTGTGGGGCTCTGGCTGTTAAGTCTGTCTTTCCTGCGGCCTACCTCTATACTCTAGTCTTCAGTAATTTTAAATAGCATTTTCACCTTCATACACTTGATGTGATAAAACTGAAGTGGCTGGTGTAGTCTGACTATGAATTGAGTCAGAATGGTTATCGGAAAATTACCACTGTGCTTTCCTATTCCAATGTCTTCAGAATTACGCGTGTTAATTTTATTGAGTATACTAAGATTCAGTCTATATGCTGTTTTCATGGTGTTGGGAGATCATGTTAACATATCATTAAACATACAGTGCAGTAATATGATTTAGTCTTAATTGTGTAGATGAAACCAAAATACGTTGTGGAGTTTTGTTATAGCACTGTAAATGTCATGGGCCATAGTCATCTAACATGACACTTGTGTGGAGTCGTAAAGGAAAGGTCATATGATCCCCTTCATCAGGGGACAAGTGCAGCCCAAAATGTGAGAGCTCTAGAGTACTTTCTGTCAGCATGTTCCTATAGAAATCTTGGTAGAGAGAACCATCAGGGAGGGTAGTGATGCTGCCTTCTGCCCCCTCTCAAGGTATGTCCAAAATTAGAACTGAGGATCTCAATCTCTTGCAGGTTCTTTAATATTTTAAAATAGAGTACTAACCAAAAAGCAAGCTTTCCTGGTAGATACAAATTGCTGAATGTAGGCAGTACATTTTAGTATTTCAGGTGGACTAGATGTTTCCATGCAGTCTCTAGCTGTACCTTGTGTTTTGGATGACCTGTCAAAATAGACAAGTAAACTTTTTAATGTCTGTACTTTATTTGGTGGGGATGGGACAAGTTAGGACAGAGCACGGTGACTGTGAAAAGAAATTGAAGACACCTTCATGGAAGATTATTAAACACTTACCAGAAACTCCTTCAAACTCCTCCTCCTTTTTCTGGTTAGTTTGTACTGTAAAACAGTTTTGGTGCATTTTCTTCATACAGCTGTTATCTATCTAAGGGTACATCTACACTGGAATAAAAGATCCATGGCATGGCTGCCCTGGACTCGGGCTGCAGGGCTAAAAATTGTTGTGTAGATGTTGGGGCTTGTTCTGGAACCTGGCTTTGGAACCCTCCCCCCTCAAGGAGTCCCAGAGCTTGGGCACCAGCCAGAGTCTGAAAATCTATACAGCAATTTTACAGCCCTGTGATCCCAAGTCAGCTGACTCAGGCCAGCCACAGGTGTTTAATTTATGTGTAAATGTACCCTAAAAGCTCTAGTTAAAATAACGACAAGTGTTGTTGGACTTTCAGATTTGTCTATTTAGTTACATTTCTAAGCAGGCAAGAATTGTTAAAACAAAGCCACTGTTTAGAAGTACAAACTGTCTGAAAAGTGAATGGCTTACACACAGTATGTCTACACGAGCCGGAAGGTATAGATTACAGCTTGAGGAGACATCTGATTTGAGCTAGTGCTCTAAAAAAAATAGAAGTGTGTCTGTGGCAGCATGAGTGATGGGAGAGGCTAATCGCCCAGCATATAGTCCTATCTGAGACCTGTATGGCTCCTCAAATTGGAATTTACACTTTCCAGCTCTAGTGTAGACAACCTCTGATTTCAGAATGGTGAATGGGTTCTATGAAAAGTAGTACACCACAAAACTAGTGTTTTGGGGGTTTTTTTAAACAAATTGACTGAATCAGTATACCAAAATTTTGCCTCATAACATTTTATGGCAAAGTTGCATACCTGAAAAGGGTTTTGTCTGGGAAGAAATGAAGTAACTTTATTTTGGCAGAGTGAATAACTGTGTTATGGGCACCAAACTGGAGTGTTGAATGCAGAACAGAAGGAAGTGTGAACTGTTTTCTTTATAAATACAATTTTTTTTGGTGTTTGATTAGTAGATTTATGAAGTAACATCCACACAAACTCATATGGCAAATTTTCAGCTTTAAAGTGTACAGTAGCATCACTTGCTTCAATCTAGATAAGCCACTGAGCAGTAACTGATCATTTTAATACTGTCAATAGCTAGATTTATTTTATTTAAGTGTGTTTCTATAACAGAAGACTAGCGCATTTTCATATTTGTAATTGAGTACCTACCTAGAATACCTGATTCACTTAATTCTACTATGTAGTTTTACTGTAACTACACTTGAAGCCTGACTATAAATGGAGGAGGTTTTTAAAATGTTAAACATGGAAATTGAAATTATACATCTAGAGTCAAATGTCATGTCTCTTGTGGAACTCTCTGAAAAACTAATTGTGGCCTGGATGTAATCCATTTGACTGCAGCAATTTGTAACTAGGAGCACTAGTTAGAGGTTTTGAGTCAATGATTCACAAAGATGAAATCCTTTTGATACTTCATATCAAAGAATGTACTTAGCAAGCATGACTGCTGTACTACAGTATTGTGGAGAGCCATCTGAGACTCTAGTTCAGAGACTGAACATTGATCTATGGACCCCGATCAGAGTTGGTTGCTGCTCTGCAATATGCATGTATAGCAGTACTCAAGAACTGCTCAGATAATCACAGTAAACATGCTAGATCTTACTATGTAGTTTATCTAAATGTTTTTCAACCACATTCCACCCAAAAACCTCCATAAGCTTCTTACTACAGCTTACCAAATCCCACAGGCCTTTAGCTGCAAAAGGTCACAGCCTGGCCCCAGTTCCACAATTTTGCTGGTTTGGGTGATGGAGTTTGTGGATCTGTTGAGGCAGGGTTGGCTGATTGATTGATTTATTTAAATAAATAAACTCAAATCAGCGATTTAAATCACCAAGTAGAAACCCTTGATGCAGTCTCATTGATATAACCATTAAAACATGTTTATTTACAACTAAATAGAGCCTTTATTCTAGATTTGGTTACATCTTTTTGATGTGTAGGAGGGTACACTACAAATGCATACATTTCTTTAGGCGATTATAGCATAGTATTTTCAGATTCTTAAATGTACATTTTTAGTATGTTAGAAAATGATATATTTACTATATATAGTTTTTGCTCATGATTTGTGTCAAGCTGATGTTTAATTAAACACACAATAGCATAGGTTAGTGTCTTATCAGAACATGTTTCACATCTACAACTAAACGATTTATTAAACAGATTAACTGTAGTCAGTGAATCAAGCTGATTATTTCAGCTCAAACTGGATAAATTTTTAAATATGCCTAAGTGAAACTGACTGCCTAAATCTCTTGAAAAAGAGTTTCCTAAGTTACTTAGGCTGACCTCCTTGTGCCATAGTAATTAAGCTTGACCTCAGAAGTAAAATTTTTTTACCCTGAATTTGTCTTTATATAAAAAAGCAGCCTTTAACTCAAAGTTTTCAATATGGGCTCATAGATGCAGCAAATTTTTTTTTAAATGTAAATGTGGTGAGATCAGAATAAGTTTAGGCCTTAACATATTTTGTGTTTTAAATTCAGATTTCACTTTAAACAGGCTTATTTTTAAAAGACTTACTACAATCCTTTTTTCCCTCTCCCTCAAAGTATCTTTTTTTATCCACCCTGTTTTGAGGAGAGCTTTTCATCATATTTTCATAAGTAATTACTGACTATTGATGATCCACACAATTGTAGGGTGTTTTTTTTTTAAAAGGGAATATTAGGACATTTTCTGAGATTACTGTCTTTCAAAGGCTTGCTGTGTGACTTGCTGTGGTCGGATCCGGACAAAGATGTGCAAGGATGGGGCGAAAATGATCGTGGGGTCTCGTTCACTTTTGGTGCTGATGTGGTCAGTAAATTTCTCAACCGTCATGATCTGGATTTGATCTGTCGAGCTCATCAGGTACAAACTCTCTTTGCTAATTTAAATCTCCACTTCTAGTCTTACTTTGAGGTATTAGGGATTGAAAGAATTATCTTCATTTATATTTAGAATATCACTTGCAGGTATCTTAATCTGCAGAATCCATTTTCCAATCTAGCATTTACAGTTTGACCAGATGTAGTTGTCTTGGTACTTCTAGAAGCATCAAATACAGGGGTGTTCCTCAAACAGTATCTAATTTCTGTCACCAATATTTGTAAATACTTATTTCAGTTTCAACAACCATGAAGTCATGTCTACCCTACCCCCCACATTATGTAATTGCTGTGACTCTCTTGTTCAGTGGGAGCATGTGAATATTTTATAGGAACAGTTTAGGTGCCTAGACTTCAAGAATGGTGTAGACTAGTGGCTTAAAAACAGGACATGGAATCAGAGGCACTGAGCAATACAGCTTAAGCCAAAATTTAAGTGACACTGATTTTGGTGGTCTACGTTTTTGGGTCTCCAACTTAACACGTACATTTTCAGAGGTACTGAGCCCCTTTAAATTGTGGAAATATAAACAAAATTATTGTGTTGAAATCTGCATTCCAGAGTTGCTACCTTTATTCTGGTTCCAGTACATAGATACATTTTCCCATGAAAGAATCTATTTTTGTGATTTGTTAAAGATTCTGAAACTGCCTAATGTAATGCTTAAGTACGCAGATGACTTTAATGTTATGTTCCTTTTGAATAGAAACATTTCATTGTTTCGTAAACTAAGAATTAACCTCTTGAGAGTGGTTCCCATCTTGGAGTTTAGGTTTCATTACTTGTACTGTGGCTTTTTAAAATTTTTTCTACTTCTGGAAAATAAAAGGATGCAAGTTTTTACTGTGTGTCTTGCAGTAACAATTTTGCACAGGCACTTTGATTGGACACTTATGGATGTGTCCCCACTGATGCAAGTCACAGATCTTTTCTCCTGCAGCAATAATTGTGACAGACAGTAGGTGTTTTAAGATCCGTACCTTCAGATGGCACTGCTGCCAATGTATCAGTAATTCAGGCAGTCTCTTTAAAAAACCTGTAGTGTAGTTATAGCTTTGTTTATCCTAGGATGTTAGATGCAAAGTGGATGAGGTAATATCTTTTATTAGACCAACTTCTATTGGTAAGAGAGAAGCTTTTGAGCCACACAGAGCTCTTTAGGTCTGGGAAAGATACTCCCAGCATAACAGCAAGATGCAAGGTGGAACAGATAGTTTAGTATAAGTAGCTAGCACATACTGGAAGGGACCATTCAAAGTAAAGTAGTCAGTTAACACATGCAGTCATAGGACAAAGTGTATTCGACTGTTGTAATGATCCATAAATCCAGTGACTCTGTTCAGCCCATGATTTTTAGTGTCTAGCAGAGTAATGAATTTAAGCTTCCAGGCTTGTCTGAAAATGTTGAGTAGTTTTCCAGCTAGTGATCAAACCATCAGACAAAGGGGTGCCATTGTAGTCCTCAACCATGATTGTGTTTAATGAGGCTCACTGACAACTTTCTGATACCACTTATTATAAAGAACTCAAAGAAGATCCCACACCACAATTTACCCAGAAATGTAAGCGCATCCTCAAATCATTTCCCAAAAAATTCCAAGAGAAACTACAAATTCACCCCCTGTGAACCCATCCCAGGGACCTTCTACATGCTTCCCAAGATGTACAAACAAGGGAACCCAGGCAGAGCCATCAGTAAACATCCCATGGCTAGATATGAAGAAATGTTGGGACCCATAGAAACAATCCTCAAACCATTCCCCACACAAAGGGCCACCTTTCTCCAGTACACAACAGACTTCCTCCACAGACTCTGCAATATTAAAAGCTTCCCTCAGAACACCATCCACACCACCATGGATATCACTTCTCGATGCACAGTATCCCTCACAATGATGGTATTGCTTCCTGCCTCAAATATTTACAAGACAATGGACGACCCTCAGATGCCCACCCCAAATACGTCACCAAACTCATCCATTTCATCCTCACCCATAACGATTTTATGTTCATCAAACTTTGTCCAAACCATGGGAACAGCCAGGGGTCCTAGGATGGCTTCCCAATATGCCAACCTCTTTATGGGCCACCTTGAAGCAGAATTTTTGAACAAATGCACCACAAAACAAATGATACCTGAGATGCATCAATGATTTTTCCATCCTCTGAACAGACTGCTTAAACTCCCTCATGGAGTTCCACCACAACTTCAACCACCACCACCCGTCCATTAAACTCTATCTGGAACACTCCAACAGTAGCATCCACTTCAGCCCTACAGCTAACCATATACAAGAAACCCACAGATCACTACACCTACCTTCATAGATCCAGTAACCACCCCAAACATACCAAGAAATCTGTTAAATACAGCCAGACGCTCGGATACCACAGTATATGCTCCAAGGGAAAAGTCCGGGATATACACCTTAACACATTTAAAATCACCTTCATCAAAGAAGGACACTCCACCAGAGAAGTAAATCGCATCATGGAACAGGCAACCCAAGTACCCTGAGAGTAACCCCAAGTACTGCTTCGATACAGAAATAAACCCCCTTCTGACCACACTCCCCTAGTTATCACCTAGCATGCTATGCCCATAGAGGGTCTCATCAGACTACAACCCATACTTGAAGGAGACCCCATCCTGAAAGAAATCTTTCAGGAACCCCCACTTCTCTTCAAACAATCCCCCAAGCTCTTCATCAAAAGCAAGCTCCACACAGACCAGGACATACTAACTCAAAGCTGCACCAGACCCTTCCAGAACAGATGCAAAATCTTGCATATATATCTCCCACTGCTGCAATGATCAATACCCCCCTCGCCCCAACACATCTTTCATGATCCATGGATCCTATACATGCCTATCACAACTTATGGTATATCTCATCCAGTGCATTAAATGTCCCAGTAACTCTGAGGGTGAAACCAGACTATCTCTGGGCCCTCGAATAAACTCTCATAGGAAAATAAGACAAATAATATCACCTGTGGGTGAACACTTATCACAAAGGAGTCACTCTGTAACTGACCGATGAGTCCTCATCCTCAAAGGAAACATGCACAACATTTTTGAAATACAAGTGTAGTAGCTTAAACTCATTATTCTTCTATACGTTAACCCATGGACTGAACAGACCCTGGTTTTATAGCTGCTTGTAACAATCTGTAACCCACTAAACTCCCCCCCGCGCGTCCCCCCTTTTTTGGGGGGGTCCTGTGACTGCAGAGGTGTTAACGGGCCACTCTACCTTGAATGGTTTTTAGAGTATGTGCTAACTACTTATGCTAGCTATCTGTTCCACCTTACATTTTGCTGTGATGCTGGGAGTTCCTTTCCCAGACATGAAGAAGAGCTCTGTGGTGTTCAAAAGTCTCTCACTCCCCAACAGAAGTTGGTCCAATAAAATATATTACCTCACCTACCTTATCTCTTTAACAGTATCCTTCTAGGCATTATTGTTGCAAAATAACTTCACAATTTTATGCCTGGACTATTTTTATAGATTTTTTTTTTTTTAGACTAAGTGATGTTAATAAGAGTACCTATGGCACCTTAGACTAACAAATTTATTTGAGCATAAGCTTTCGTGAGCTACAGCTCACTTCATCGGATGCATTCAGTGGAAAATACAGTGGGGAGATTTTATATACACAGAATATGAAATAATGGGTGTTACACACTGTGACAATAGCGATGGTAACACCCATTATTTCATATTCTGTGTATATAAAATCTCCCCACTGTATTTTCCACTGAATGCATCCGATGAAGTGAGCTGTAGCTCACGAAAGCTTGTGCTCAAATAAATTTTAATCTATAAGGTGCCACAAGCACTCCTTTTCTTTTTGCGGTTGCTACTCTGAAACCTGTCATTATGAATGGTGGTAATGTAACAATTACCCAGACAATGAGGATTAGCTGTCCATGGAAGCTATTTTATTTTAGGCATACATTACTTTGTCTTCCATTGCCCCATGGTAAGTATGTGGTGATGGTGGGATGCAGCATGGAGGAGATCTGCCTTACCTGGGAACTGGTCATTCTTGCACTATAGTTTGAGCTGAATTACTGCTTTCTCTTTAGTAAAGAGAATCATAGATATCTCTGGCAGATGCTAATTCTTTTAAGTACAGTAGAATCATTTTCATGAAAACTCTCTTTAGAAAATGGGAATTGTAACATGTTACAGGAGTTTGTATGAATGGCACCGGAGTATAGTAAGAGAATGAAATGGGATGCAGTAGTAATGTGGTACCTTTTTAAAAAAAATAAACGTTTGAATTATAAAATTACTTTTGTACTCGGTATACGGTTTCCAAATATCTATCAATTGAAAGCATGGTCACCAAACTTCAAGTTTGAAAATCTTAATCAAATGTATCAGCATGTTAGCGATAGTTGTTTTTAAGCTATTTGATTTCAGATATTTAATTTTTTTCTGATTTGGCACCACAGCCCAGTGTTCTGTGTATTCACCTCTCAATCATTAAATGTTGTTCCTTTCACTGCCTACTTGTCACCACCATAAGATAAGCAATTGGTGCCTGCCTAAGAACTCGAATTTAGGTGGTAGAATGAATCTAATTCCTGCAGGGTTTATCGTCTCAATAGATAGCTGTATTGACTTGAAATTTTCCCCCCCTCCCGTTAACAGGTGGTTGAAGATGGATATGAATTCTTTGCTAAACGACAGTTGGTCACCCTATTTTCAGCTCCAAATTACTGTGGAGAGTTTGATAATGCTGGAGGCATGATGAGTGTTGATGAAACTTTGATGTGTTCCTTTCAGGTATACTATGCTGCTAGATTAAAATTTAGTCAGTGTTTTTTTTGTTTTGTTTTTTAAAGTAGATAAGTTTATAGAGGAAACTATAAATTGGCACTCAACATGCGCCACTAAGGGAAAATAAGCTTCAGAAGATAGTACTACACAGCAGGCTGGCATCAAACCAACTTTGCCACAGGGAGCTCTTTGAGGCCTGGAATTCCTGTAAATAAACTTGCCATATTCCATAGCTGCCATATACTAGATTCTTGTCTGCATTCTCAGTGCACATTTAGAACTGGATTTAATCTTCCTTCTGTGTCCAATTCTGGGCAGCAGAACAAATCCTTATTCAGAGATGATGGCATCCTGTACTGTGACTCCTCTCCTCAACTAGTGTTTTCTTTCTGCTTCAGAAGAGTCACATACTAGCAGATCCTGTCTTTTACCCAGCTAGAACAGACACAATCTAAAGCAGTTGGAAATTAAGTCAGTCTATAGAGAGTAATATGTGGACACATGAGTGGGATAAGGAAATAAACAGGATGGTGAGGTTTATATTTTTTTGCTCATCAAAAGTAACCAAACTACAGTCAAATTTGAATTGTCACATTGATCCATAATATATGGAACGTATCTCAATTGTCATGGACTTACTAAAAATGTTTCCTTGTTTTTTTCAAAGATATTGAAACCATCTGAAAAGAAAGCTAAGTACCAGTATGGTGGATTGAATTCTGGACGTCCAGTCACTCCACCTCGTACAGCTAATCCACCGAAGAAGAGGTGAAGAAAGGAACAATGTCAAAACACCATCAGATCTATCAAGGACAAAACTCCATATTACAGTATATAATAAGTGTGCACTGTAAAACCATCCAGCCATTTGACACCCTTTATGATGTCACACGTTTAACTTAGAGACGGGTAAAGGATCTTTACTAATTTTTCTAGTAGAAAGATGTGCGACACTGTATTGTAACAAGTATAGCTCCAAGTTCTAATATCCAACGTAGAGTAAAATCCAGATTTAAAAAATATCTATTGAATTACATATTCACTTATCACGGTTTTTAAAGTTGACCAACATCCCAGTTAAAACTTGATGTAATAGTTAAACCAGATGAGAGCATGATGTTCCATTTGTGTAATGTGGTCTTATTGTTGCTTGATTGCTTTTACTTCGGTTATTTTGTAGCTAGAATGATGCAAGTATGGTATCTAGTCATGTTCCCTGGCTTTTTTTAACAAAATACGGAAGGGGCTTTTTAGGACAGCCACTGATTTTTTTTTTTTCTTCCCCCCATTCTTTCTAATCTTGCTATTTAAATGTGTGCCCCATTGAAACAAAAAGGTGATAGGATGGTAGTGAATAAAAAAGGCAAACTGTCTAAACTAGTGACCCAATAAAGCGCCCTGACTGCACACCCTGACAATCAGCATTGTTTGAGGGACAGAAAACTGTCTTGATTTTTAACTTAAATTGCCACAGAATGGATTTGCGCACTACACTGTTTTAAATTATTGACATTACACTGTGCAGTGGCACTTCACTTAGGACTAAAATGGTATTGCCTATTAGTTGGTAACGTGATTATGTGGTACCTTGGCTTTAGGTTTTATTAGCACAAAATATCTTTGGCATGCTTAGCTTCCCAGTAACATACTATTTGCATCAAAATGCATCTTGCATAGCTCCACAAAACATGAAGATCCTTATTTGATAAGCCTTGGAAAGCTGAAGTTTTTTCGTAAGAGGGTGTATTTAAATGGGTGTTAACTTACTGTTCACTGATCAACTGACTAGTGATGGTTGAACTGTCTAATATTGCCATGTGAATGTTCTACATGATTGTAAGGCTTATGTCACTAAAGATTATATCCTGGATTTTCATGATCAAAGTTCATATAATGTATAGACTTTTGCTTTGTAGTGTACTATAGTAGCAATAATTTCTGTACATGATCAAGAGTTGTGCAGTATTTCTTTTCTTCTCTCCTTTCTTAAAAAGGTTCATATTGACAAATGGCAAGGTGTAGGGAAGTTATAAAGTTAGTAGTAGGGTAAAAATTGTAAGACACAGATTTGATGTTAGGATGTAACTCTATTGGATATGATTATAAAAGTTTTTATTGAACATGGCAAATTTGCCAAGATTCTTTGGGGGAAAGCGTCAGATTTATACCATTCTAAATGTGCAACAGTAGATGTAAAACTCTTGACTTTAATATTGTCTTTGAAAATGTTAAATTGAGGATTCTGGCAACTTGCATTCTATGAACTGGCACAGTATATAATGCAAAATGATTTCTGACACAGTGGGAAAAGTTCTTTAAAATGGATTTAAGTCTTTTTTCTAATTCCATTTTGTTTTAAATGCATATTTTAAATGTAGTTTTTCATTTAGTAAAAGTTGTCTAATTGATTTTTGAAGTCTGTCTGGTTATTAAACTTTTCAATTGCTACTTAGCAATTTATTTTGTTAATACTTATCTTTCTGTCCTTGGGGCAGACTGGATCAGCTGCTATTTGGACAGTGGCTTAGTCTTTTTTTGAGGCGAGCACTGATGTTAATTACTTGGTTCATAATGTTACAGTATTGTAACATCAGGACAGCCATACCATGCTTTTCTGAGTTGATCAGTGATGACTGTATTAGTTCAAGTTTGGAAAGGCTGAATTTCTGTCTAAGCATTGGTCTCCAAAATTTCCTCTTCCCCCCCCCCCAAAAAAAAGAGGGGGGAAATCATAATATCAAGTAGTGAGATTAATACTTTCAGAATCTAAGCAAAATTAGGAAATTTTGTATTCTAAAATACTAATATCTAGAGTTGGATAGTATAGTACATTGTATATAATGTGCTCACTTGTATTGCAAATGTTTCCTCAAGGTGATCTTCAGAAGAGAATTCGTGTCTTCAGCGTGTCTGTCTTAAGAATTTTTAAAAATTCCTATTTCCTTTTATAATTGAGGTAACATTTTTTTCTGGAGAGCTATCGTACACTGGCAATACCAAACAAGTGAAATCTGACTGAGAGGAAGTGATTTTTAGACTGGGTAGGGAGATGGACTTAACATCTGTAACTAAAATGCCAGAAATAAATTGTCTGTTAGACCAGAATATCTCTGCACAGTCCAGGGCTGACAGCTCCTGTTCCACATCTAAAACGTTCAGCAAAACAAGGAAAGACCAGTATTGACATTCTTGATACTTTAAGGGCAAATACAAACCTAACTTAAAAAAAATATGAATACAGGCATTAGTTTTAAAACAAGCAATTAATATCTTAGTGCATTCTATGATGATGCAATCATATGCTTAGCAATGTTGAATACTACTTGTCATCAGTCTTTTTTTATCTTGACATGAATGAGGTGATGTGTAACAAATGAAATTTATCATAGATGTCCCCCCCTATGCAAAAAGCAATAGTGAAAATAGAACACTTAACCTTTAACTGCACTGAAGGGCAAAATTTACTGATGCAAAAGAGCTTTCAGATTTAGTCCATGCATCAATGGCTTTCATAATTTCACTTGCTTAGAAATGCATTGGGTGGCTTACAGGTGTGGCAAATGAGTGGGATCCCAATTTTCTGGGAAGATCTGAAGATATTTGGTACCATAAAAGCACTGTCCTGATTCTCGGTGAGATTTGAGGGAATTAAAGTTTCTGGGGCCTACATTAGGGGGCTTCTAAACATTGCTATAATGTGACATTTGAGTTAATCTACTAAATACTGAATTTGGGGAGTTTATTATGGTTGAGACCATATTTCACTTTTTATATCTATATGGAATCATGGAATCATAGAATATCAGGTTGGAAGGGACCTCAGGAGGTCATCTAGTCCAACCCCCTGCTTAAAGCAGGACCAATCCCCAACTAAATCATCCTAGACAGAACTTTGTCAAGCCTGACCTTAAAAACCTCTACAGAAGGAGATTCCACCACCTCCCTAGGTAACCCATTCCAGTGCTTTACCACCCTCCTAGTGAGAGTTTTTCCTAATATCCAACCTAAACCTCCCCCACTGCAACTTGAGACCATTACTCCTTGTTCTGTCATCTGCTACCACCGAGAACAGCGTAGATCCATCCTCTTTGGAACCTCCTTCAGACAGTTGAAAGCAGCTATCAAAACCCCTCTCATTCTTCTCTTCTGCAGACTCAGTTCCCAGTTCCCTCAGCCTCTCCTCATAAGTCATGTGTTCCAGCCCCCTAAACATTTTTGTTGCCCTCCGCTGAACTCTTTCCAATTTTTCCACATCCTTCTTGTAGCGTTGGCCCCAAAACTGCACATACTACTCCAGATGAGGTCTCACCAATGCCAAATAGAGGGGAATGATCACGTCCCTTGATCTGCTGACAATGCTCCTACTTATACAACCCAAAATGCCGTTAGGCTTCTTGGCAACAATGGCACACTGTTGACTCATATCCAGCTTCTCTTCCACGGTAACCCCTAGGTCCTTTTCTGTAGGACTGCTGTCTAACCACTTAGTCCCTAGTCCAGGGGTCTCAAACACATGGCCCACGGGATTGTTTACTGTGGCCTGCGAGCTCCCCGTGCCCTCCCCTCTCCCCCCCCCCCCCCATGCACTTACTTAGAGTGGCTCCAGCCCAGCACCCACTGGCAGCAGGGCAGGCTCCCTGCCCCCACACTGCTCTGGGAAGTGGCCGGAACCTTGGGGGAGGGGGGGCAGCTTGCTTCCAGGCACCGTCCCCTGCAGCTCCCATTGGCCGGGAACAGGGAACCGCAGCCAATGGGAGCCTCAGGGTAGGTACCTGGAGGAGCAGCCAGTGCAACACAGAGAGCCCTCTGCCCCCCATCCTCCAGGTTCCAGCCACTTCCCAGAGAGGCCCAGGGGCAGAGCGGGCAGGAAACCTGCCCTGCCCCCGGCATGAGCCAGACCGGTGTGCGCCGGGCCGGAGCCTGCACCCCCAACCTTCTGCCCTGAGCCCCCTGTAGTCCCTGGGGGCAGGGATGGGGAGGAGTTGGGGGTGGGGATTTCAGGGAAGGGGTTGGAAGAGGTGGGGCCTCATGGAAGGGGTGGAGTGGGGGCTGGGCCTGGGGTAGCAGGGGGGTGGGTGTCAGTGATGCGGCCCTCGGGCCAATGTATTCGTCCTCATGTGGCCCTTGTGGTCATTTGAGTTTGAGACACCTGCCCTAGTCTGTAGCAGTGCATAGGACGGAAGAATCCCAAGTGCAGGACTCTGCACTTGTCCTTGTTGAACCTCATCAGATGTCTTTTGGCCCAATCCTCGAATTTGTCTAGGTCCCTCTGTATCCTGTCCCTACCCTCAAGCACATCTACCACTCCTCCCAGTTTAGTGTCATCTGCAAACTTGCTGATGGTGCAATCCACGCCATCCTCCAGATCATTGAAGATATTGAACAAAACTGGCCCCAGGACTGACCCTTGAGTATTTTTAGATCTCAAAGCACTTTACAAAGGAATGGAAATCTCCATTTTACAGATGGGCAGATTGAGGCACAGAATTCTCAAATTTAAAAAAAAAAAAAAAAAGGGGGAGAAGTGGACAGACTTATTTTTTTAAGTTTCATTGAGAAATAAGTCACTAAAGCAGTGTTTACACTACAGAAATTTGGCACACTACCATGGTGGTTATAGCACATGTCTAATGTATATTTTGTCTACACAAGTGCTCATAATGCTATAATCAACTTTTAGGTTAATCTTGCTTGAAGCAAGACTATACCACAATGTGGTCCGCCATGGTCCGTCTCCACTGGTGCAATGTTGGTATGAACAGATTGTTGGTGCAACTTCCCCATAATTGGCCTATAGAGTGCCATGCAGTACTTAGGTGGCCGGTCTGGTCTACTTCCTACATTTCACTTTCCAGGCATCAAGCTGACGGCAGCCACCAACTATACAAAAAATATTCACTGTGGAGCAAAGCAGCATGAAGCTTGTGCTGGGAAAACTGCAGTGATTAATTTGAGTCAGATCACCTGCATGTCTCCAAAGAGGTGCTCTGAAGCATTCTTCCAGTTGGCCAAAGGCAGACATGTGGACACTGGTAGCTGAAGAGAGGTGATTTAGGATCAACTGAATTCTGCTCTGCAGTATTTTAGTGCAGTGGTGTTCAGCTAAAGGGCCAGTCATACATTAGGGGAGATTCTTTTGGCCTGCTCTGCTCCATTTGTCATATTCAGGTAATACAGAAGAAGCAGAAACCGTCCCCAAATCCCCCTCAGGGGATTCCATCAATGTAAATGAGGCCTTGGCAGAATATTCATCCCCTTTTATCTTCCTCCCCACAGTGTTTGGTGCAGGGATCATGTTGGGGGCAGGAAAGGTGAGTGGCTAATGTGTACTACCCTCTGGCTATCCTATGGTTCTTGGTAACCATTCTTGGAATCCACCACAACCCTTGGTAAATTATTCCAGCGATTAATTACTCACTTTATTTATTTAACAGTATGTCTTATTGCCAGTCTGAATTTGCCTAGTTTCAACTTTCAGCCATTGGATTATTGTATCTCTTTGCTAGATTGAAGAGCCAAGTATTAAATATTTGTTCCCCATGTAGACACTTTGTGTAATCAAGTCACCTTTTTGTTAAACTAAAGAGACTCAAAGAGCTCAATCGCTATAAAGCATGTTTTTCAGTTCTTTAATGATTCTTGTGGCTCTTCTTTGAACCCTCTCCAATTGATCAAGATCCTTTTTGAATGGTGTACACCAGAAATGGACACAGTATTCCAGCAGTGGCCTCACCAGTGCCAAATAGAGGTAAAATAAGCTTTCTACTCCTACTCAAGATTCCTCTTTTTATACATCATAGGATCATGTTAGCTCTTTTGACTACAGCGCCAAACTGGGAGCTCGTGTTCAGCTGATTAGCCACCGCAACCCCCAGATCTTTTTCAGAACCATGCTTCCCAGGAGAGTCACTCATCCTGTCAGTATGACCTGCATTCTTTGTTCCTCAATGTATAGCTTTATATTTAGCTATATTAAAAGACATGGTTTGCTTGCGCCCAGTTTACCAAGCAATCCAGATTGCTCCAAATCGGTGACCTGTCCTCTATTTATCACTCTCCCAATGTTTGTCATCTGCAAACTTTATCAGTGATTTTGTTTTTGTGCAGGTCATTGATAAAAATGTTAAATGGTGTAGGGGCAAGAACCGATCTCTGTGGAACCCATCAGGAAACACACCCGCTCAATGACAATTCCCTGTTTACAGTTACATTTTGAGACCTATCAGCCAGTTTTTAATCCATTTCTTGTCATCTTAATTTTATAGAGACAAGGTGGGTGAACTAACATCTTTTACTGGATCAACATCTGTTGGTGACAGAGACAAGCATTCGAGCTTCCACAGAGCTCTTCTTCAGGACCTGAAGCTCGAAAGCTTGTCTCTGTCACCAACTTCTGTTGGTCCACTAAAAGATGATACCTCACCCACCTTGTCTCGAATATCCTGGGATCAACATAGCTACAGCAACACGGCATACATTATTTTATATCATTCTAATTTTGTAGTAAAAACATATGGTACCAAGTCAAATGCCTTAGAGAAGTCTTTCACATCAACACTATTACTTTTAGCAACCAAACCTGTAATCTTATAAAGTCATAATTCATGCAAATCAACATGGGTTTATGGGAAATAGTTAAACTAACATTACCCTCTAATTCTTTATTAATCAAGTCCTGTATCAGCTGCTCCATTAACTTGGCTGGGAGTGATGTCATACTGACAGGCTTATAATTAGGAAAGTTTTTATCCAATGTTTGATTGGTTTAATAAGGTCATATGTCTTCTGATCAATTTTATTTAGCAGCAATTTAAGGTTCAAACTGGGTACTTTTAAAGTCTATGAAACTGGCAAATATTTTCACACTTTTGCTTTGTCTCCCCCCAATTGCTGTCCTTCATCTGTTTGTGTATATAGATAAATCTGTGTATTCTAGGTTTTGTGTAATCAGGGAATGATTTCATTAACAGTGGTAAAAGGGGATAGGCAGGGTTACCCAGAATTAGGATGACACACTTAATGTCAATATTGAGTTAGGCTTGCAACTGGACCACAGGATGAGCATCGTGGGCAGAAACCAACTTGGTCATCAGTCAGCTGCCCTTCCCCTCTTGGTACTATTCTACTCATTATCATCTGCTCACATAACTTTGTAGGTTGAGCAAAGCAATGATACTAGTCAGTAACTTTTTTCGGAGTTAGGGTTTTTATGTGGTTTGATAATACAACCGTTTTAGGCTGTCTTCACAGCCTGGGTATCTACATTATCTCCATACAAGAATTTAAGTCAAGCAGCAACTTCTGTGTTCTTGTCCTGATGTGTAGTAGTAGTTCAAAAAAGCAGACACACAATGATTCAAGGCATCCACTGCTTGGACACATTCCACCACCCAAAAGGCTGAAGTCTAGATAAAGCAGGGGTTCTCACCTTTTTCTTTCTGAGGCACCCCACCCCCAAATGTGCTATAAAAACTCCACAACCCAGCTGTGTCACAACTGTTTTTCTCCATATAAAAGCCAGGCCAGCATTAAGGGGTAGCAAGCAGGGCAATTGTCTGGGGCCCCACAAAGCTAAGTTGCTCAGGCTTCCGCTTCATCCCCATGTGTTGGGGCTTGGGGTTCTGGGCTGCTGTCCTACACGGTGGGGCTTTGGCTTTCTGCCCTGGGCCCTAGCAAGTCTAACATAGGCCATGCTTGCCAGGCCCCTGAAACCTGCTTGCGGCCCCCCACGGGTGCCCGGATCCCTGGTTGAGAATTACTGGGATAGGTTTTGCCTCAGAAAATCCCTTACCCCAAAATACTAAAGCAAAAGGCTACAGAGAACAAAATGGAGCGAAATGCTGATGATCTTGAAGAACCTGGTTCATTCAGAACTCCTCCCTCCAGGCACTGACCTCAGATGAAAACACTGGTGTATTCTAAATCAAGTGAATGCTGAAATGGCAAAGACTAATGATGATATGACCAAGTGAAAGCAAAGGAATGACTTCAAATGTGGAGAGCCTAGGGAAGCAGTTGCACTGCGTTAGGCAGTGTTCCCCTGTCAATATCTTGTATTCCCACAGAACTATTCAAGGTAAGTGATAACACCAGGTCTTAGCTGTGGTTTTGGAGCTGCTGCTGCTTATCAGATGCAGAGCTTGCCTAGCCAATTTGTGGCAGCTTCATCAGTGAAGTGTAGAGTCCCCAGACCACCATCAAATCTGGTCCGAGGATGGTTGTCAACGACGTTTGATGTCTGTCTTTGGCCACAGAAGCATGTGGGATTCTCTTCTTGGCCCCAGGAGTGAAGGCTGACTGTACATTGACCCTGGCCTGTTCTCATTGGCCCTTCTGAACCAATTTAGTGGTGTGGCAAATCAAAGCTGGGTCCATCCATGGTCGGGTCATTTACAGGAGACTGGTTTCTGACATTGGCTGCAGACCATTCTTCACACCACGACATCACAGAGAAATCTGAGCCGGACAAATGGCCCCACAACATGTGCCTTGACAAGCATGCCCGTGGATGGTCAAAGAGATCTGTGTATAGTGGTAGGCTTGGGTTTGACCTGATCGTCTCAATCATTCTGGATGTAACATCCTCACAATGGAAATCTGGAGAAGTGATTTTGCTTAACACAGGGAGCCACGGTACTGGTGTGGGTTGAATCATCCCAGTTATGATGCTCATGGTTGACTGTAGTTGTGTGTTAATCAACTTGACATGAGATTGATCTGGCTCTGTTCGAGCACAGTATTGCTACAAAGTAACTGAGGGCTAAAACAGATTATTGGAGAGTTTGCTCCCCATGTTTGCTTAAAGGTTGTTACATGACATATTACATGTTAGCAGCAGTTTTCCTCAGGTGATTAAGATATGAGCGAGATCTATCTAGCTTTACCCCTAGGTGGGATTTGAGTGTTCAAGCGATGATCATTGAGAAAGATATTGAGTTATTGGGCTGCTCTGGCCTTGTAAAGACGGAACACACTCAAAATTGTCTTGGTGGAATTTACAACTAAATGTGACCAACTATAGTATTTGGCCATCTTAAACAAGTGAGCGTTTAGAGTGTCTTCAAGTTCTGGGAATGACCTTGCTTGGATGCCTAAGCAAATGTTATCTGTGTATGTGAACCTGCAGGAGTGGGTAAGTGGAAGGTCATTTGTGTGCAGGTTAAAAGCATAGGTGCCAGCACAGAACCTTGAGGTAGATCATGCCAATAAGCTATGATGAATGTCAATATCACACAATGGTAACACAGTACCCCAATGTTCACTCTTGAAAGTCACTGCCTGGCCACCACCCTATGTCCAACAGTCTGCTACTAGGCCTAGATCACCACTGAGTAGTACCTTTCTCTGCTAATGTAATCCTAGACTGCTATTTTTGTAGGGTGGGGGAAGGAGGGGAGGCGGACAGGGTTGGCTTGGGGAAGGAGAGAGAGAATGGACATATGGGTTCCTTCCACTGCTACAGCACAGTATATGAATCCCAATTGTTTAAAGTTCTCAGTGATCTCTGCCAGTTGGTTCTCAAGTCCCTGCAACATACGAAGAAGTGTTTGGGTGCATCTCACCTAATCAGTTCCCTGCCACTGCAGGAGTCTCAAACATTGGTGGCAAGTCAGGCTCTTCTGTTCTCTGCCAGTGGTACACACCAGTTGATTCCCCATGGAGTTAAAATGTTTTAGTCTAACCCAATTTATTGGGCTGGATAACAGGGTGAAAGCTAATGGCCTGTTATATACAGGTCAGACTAAATGATCTAATGGTCCCTTCCAGTTTAAAACTGGAACTCAAATTGCCACATAAACCTCCACAACAAAATGGACTTTCCTGACCTGAACTGGTGCTCTACTGACCAACAGTTATCTGGGATAACTAGGTTCCATAGGGTAATTCATAGAGTGGAACTTTTTCTTGTGGTGTGGTGTTGGGGCTAGGTCACTACAGAATTAGGAAGGAGCTTTTCTGTAACTCTGAAGTTCAGCAGCTGTTGCTGCTCATCCCAGATCTTAACAACAATTTTGTTCTACCAATCTGCTCATGGTCCAGACCCAAAAGTTGTGCTCCTTCATCCTCAGGTACCACAAAGACCCAGTTTCTTTGGGGTAAGGGATATACAATCATTGCAACAACACATCCAACTATTGCTCTCGGTCTCTGCCGGCCTGCAAGTTCAAGAACAGCTTCCACGTATTGCTGCAGACACCATGCAACCACTTTTCTCAAACTCTGGCAGAAACCTTTCTTTTGGAACATTCACCTTGACCTCCATTTTGAGAAAAACCCTAGAGGAAACGGTGCTGGTACCCGAGGATTCATGGGAGTTTCTCTCCTTCCATAATTCTGTTGGCCTCCTCAAAAGTTTCCAAAAGTCTCTGGGATAGGTACTCACAGGGCTATGCAACTGCACTACTGTAATTCAATCAATGTGTGGATGTGGGGCAAAACTTAAACATGGATATGCTGTATTGTTGATGATCAACTGTGCTAACCAATCAGTTCAATTACCAATGATTCAGTTTTTCACTTTAGATACAGCCTTTTTGAAAAACAGATAGCATTGTTATGCTTGCTCTGGTGCAGCAGTGAGTGCAACATCATGCTTTTAAGAAGGAAATAATATTTTTAAAGGACATACTTAAAATATAGGGCCTTTTATAAAGAGTATACACCTTTTTAGTGGCTCATTTTGTTAATGTTCTTAAATTATCTAGATTCGGATTGCAAGAGTTTCTGAAAAGCCATCACTTTGTATAATCCGTGTTACATACTCAGGCCTGGGGATATTAAATATTTTCAGGCATAATATCTATATTTCTTGTGTTTTTCCAACCATTTGCTGATCTACTGCATCTTTCTGACCGGATCCTTCTTGTGCTTCCTTTGTATGCCTTTCCATTATAGAGAATCATTATAAGGTACTGTTCCAATGCCCCTTTGCCTTTCTTGAATGAAAAATATTCAAAAATGTAAATGTACAGACTGAGGGAGATATTTTCTTGCACAACTAGTGCAAATTTTGGAAGTGGCCAAATTTTCAACTTGTATCTTGGATTTAATCTTTAAAACCACTCAATCCAGATTGCCCTTGGATACTTCAGTGATATTTCTGGGTCAAACTGCAAGGAAATAATTAATTAATAATTTTAATAATTAATTACTTTTTAATAATAATTAATTAAAAAGTTCTAACCTTATTTTTCAACTCTTAGATGTAGAAAACTTCTCCCTAGCCATCTATTTGGATATAAGTGCTTGGTTTAAAATCGTCTGGGACTCATTTATTATGGAAAAGCTTACAGACAATACAGAAATAGTTCCTGCATAATTTGCGCCTCTTTTTTAGAACAAACAAAATAACCATATTTATTCAACTTGTTTTAATAGACGCTGAATAGGGATTACATGCAATGCTAAATCCAGTATTTGACATTTAGTAGAAACCTGTTTCTTGCTCATGCTCAATTTAAATTGAAAGGGGTGCAACAGTGCCCCCTGGTGTCTGAGTCAAACACATGGTGAACAAACAAGAAAACTTCTTGAAATTATTTGGACTATTTTTTAAATTGTATTTTACAGTATGTTAAAGGACCAGTTGCATTGTACTGTGTGCAGGGCATGTAACTTGATTAGTGTTTTTGTTACTATGAAGTAACTTGAGTGTAACAGACCTTTGACTTATAGCTGAGAATGGGAAGAGAAAAATCCCTGTAACATCTTGTTGCAGAACCTCCATCCCCTACAGTGGATAAAAGACAAAAACAGGAGTGGTCCATTTGGGAGATATGTGGGAACAAGCAACTGCTACTTGTCCTGTACCCCAGCCCTCTTAAGTTGATTTTTATAGGTGAGAGCTGTAAATTTGAAGCTGCAAAAAAAAAAATAGAGCCTTAATTTACAAATATCAATATGTATGTATTAACCTTTTTAAAAGCACTATAAATACTAGAGAGGAATTATGCCTTCTGCATGGATTAAGGTATGAGATTAGATAAATTACTTAACCTCTCTGTGCCTGAGTTTCCAAGGGTAGTTTTTTAAGGGTAATTTTTAGCTGCCAATGTATGTGTGAGGATGAATTAATTGTTTTGTCAAGTGCTTCAAGGTCCTTGGATGAAAGATGCCATAAGTGCAAAGTATACTGTACATTTTAAACACTTCTTGGCCACACAAACTCCAGGCAGGAGGTGATGCAGATTGATTCAACTCAAATACAAGCATGAACCAGGAAAAATGTACAAGAGTAAACTTCTGCCCGGTTGACTTAGCCTTATACTGCCAGTGTTCCCCATTTCAGCCTCTTCTATGCAGGTTTATAGCTAGCAATTTGCACACTAACTGACTGACCCATTTGCCGCCTGCCTACAGTATACATATGATCTCCAGAAGCCCACATGCCCTTTCTCAGAATGTGATCACTGTCTCCGTTTCTAAGTGTCAGTCAAGTGTACTCCAGTTCCTCTGTGTTTTGGTAATTTGTCTTCCCACTTTATTTTCAGGATCTTGTGCAGGCATCTCCTGTTCAATCTGCTGATGTCTAGCATATGTAGCCCGCATATCTGAACCATAAAGCAGGGATGATGGCATGCAAGTCTCATAAATTTGCATAGTCACCTTAGTCGATCATTTGCTGTTATTCCAGGCATGTTTCTGTAATAGGCCAAAATTCTTAGCTGCTTTTCCAGTTCTATTAGTTAGTTAAATCTGAAGGGCAAGATTCCTGCTGATCATAGAACCCAAGTAACAAAAGCTATCAATGATGCCAAGAAATTTACCTTGCAGAGGAATGTCAGGCATTGGTTATTCCACCCCTTGGTACATGATTACAATCTTCTTGAAGCTAATTATCAATCCAAAGTTCTTGCATGCTGCAGAAAATCTACCCAAGAGATTTTGCTGGGAAGATTCACTGTGGGCAACCAGGGCCATGTCATCCACAAACAGGAAATCTCTCAAAAGCTGCTCTTTCACTTTGTTTTTTCGCTCTAACCCTTGCAATGTTAAACAAGCTTCCATCTAGTCCAGTTCAAAGATAATGCTATCATTGTTGCCCTTTAAATGCATGAAAAAGCAAGAATGAAAAGCAGGTGTTAAAAAGCATAGGGGCTAAAACACACCCGTTTCACCCCATTGTTGATATTAAAGGCATTTGTTTCTACGTTCTCATGCACTATAGTTGCCCTCTTACCTTGATGTAATGAACAAATGATGATCAACAACCCAGTTTCTTCAGAATAAAAAGGCCATGTCTGTTGACCATATCAAAAGCCTTCCTCTGATCAATGAAGGCTATGTACAGTGGTATTTGTTTTTCTCTACACTTCACTAAAAATATCAAAGTATTAATAAGACATGGGGAGAAAAGGACAAAACTCCTCCTTGTTGCCATAAGAAAGGATGTCCCTGAAGGCATGCCTGACACCACCACTGCCTCTGTTGGTCTGTATAGTGGAAAACAATGATGCCAAGTGTTTCTTTCCATACTCCAATAAATCTTTAGTTCTGCTATAAAACAGACAAGACAAGAATTTAAACCAGAGTTTTATTGCTCAATATTTCTTGTGGGATTTAATTTGTGAAGAAAAAAATTGATAAAGCTGAATCTCACTAGTTCAGGGGTTCTCACACTCCTGTATACTGTGGACCACAACTCAATAGAGTGTCTTATGGACCTGCTTCCCTCTCATTTGCAATCAATATTTTTGTGGCAACTAAGGTAATTGCGTGCATGGAACAGTAACATTAGGATATTTATGTATTTTAACTCTTTTTTTAAAGTGCACAGTGTCTTTCTTCTTTTCACCTCCCTCTTCCACCTATTATGTTTCTCCTTGAAAAGGCAGTGCTTAAAGTCTTTGCCCTGTCTACACTACTGCTTCTGTTAGGATTGGTGGAACTTGCACCACTATAGAAAAATACACATTTTCCCAGTGTAGACACACCCCTAATGGCTAGCCACTCCTGTTCCACTGGGCCACCCTACTGACAATATTGTCAACCCCAAGTGTTCAAAAGACGTGAATTGGGCACCTTAAAAAGTCATTAGATTTAGTTTCAAAATCTCACTATTTTTAAGCCAATTCAGGATTATTTTATTTTCCTTCTAGGTTTGTGTTTTCAAGCTTTTCCCTGCAACCCTGAAAACTAGCGACTTGAAAAAAAAAAAAAAAAAAAAACTGCTGAGTGTTTTTATGTAATCACATGGCACCAGGAGCTTGGGCTTTTAGGAAAAAAAAATTCCAAATATTGTGAAACTCACTATAAAATTAGTTTGAAATTGTTTTACAAATGGGAACACACAAGCACAGAGAAGTGAGATGTCAGTGGAACTCAAGTCTCCTGAGTCCCCATTGTGTAGATTCTGTTCTTCGAGTTACTATCCCAATGGGCGCTCTAAGTAAGGTGTAAAAAGAAAAGGAGTACTTGTGGCACCTTAGAGACTAACAAATTTATTTGAGCATAAGCTTTTGTGAGCTACGGCTCACTTTACTTATGCTCAAATTTGTTAGTCTCTAAGGTGCCACAAGTACTCCTTTTCTTTTTGCGAATACAGACTAACACGGCTGCTACTCTGAAACCTAAGTAAGGTGTGTGCACTCCTGTCTGCCTTTGATCAGAGATTTTTTTCATCAGAAGTGTCTGAGAGGCCACGTCTACACCCTACACACCCTTTTGCTCTGGACAGAGAATATAGGGAGGGGAGATCTGCTGCTGCTCTAGTTCCTTCTCAGCTGGCTGTGGCTAGAGACGGAACACTGCAGCATCCATTAGCAAAGCCTGCTATCTGACCTTTACATTTCTATTTAATGTTCTTTATTTTTACATTTGTTTATTTCTTTTCCTGGCAGTTTCATTCCATGGGGTCTCCATGCCTTAATCCTTGGTTTGCTACAGCTAGCTAGGGCATTTGCCATCTTTTAACCTTTGTAGCCTTTCTTCTGCCCAAAATTCCAGGCTTCAAACCCTGCCAGACCTGTCTCAGATCCTCCCCCTCCCTTAGGATCTGTGGAGCATTATTGAGAGGATCCAGGTCAATGGCAAGAGGGAAGGAGCAAAATTCATCCCCAAACCACACTGCCACCTCTTCTTGCAGTTACATGAGCTTCATGTATAGACTGGGCTAAAGGCATCCTTATTGAGAAATAGGGGATAAATTCTGCATACACCATTGGTCAGCAGCACGCTCTGTGTTGGGATTAACTTGCTAGTGCAGTCATGAAAGGGTTTTTTTAAATTTTTTAATGGGATATTGAGGTAATAGTGTTAGTCGAAGGAAAAGAATCCCAGTAGCTCATCTGAATTTTATAATGTGTTTAACATGGTATTAATTAGGCTGAGATCTCCCTATCAAACCCTGGACCTTGTTTAACACTGTTTAATATTGGACAGTGACTGGATTATGTTAACACCTTTGGCCTGTGTATTATATTTAAACTAATACAACAATTCACACAGGGTTTGTGTTGGGATCCCATTTTCATGTCCACCTCCCTCAAGGATCACCACAACAAATGCATCCTTACTAGGTTGGGGAGCTCACCTTAAGGACTCCATAGTGCAGGGTAAATAGATCCCTCTAAGAATTGCTGCTCCACATCAACATTCTTGTGCTCAGGGCAGTCTGATACGCATGCCTCCACTTCCTGCCCAGGATCAAGTGTCACAACTGACAACCGCGCAATGATGTACTAGATCAACTGCCAAGGAAGAGCAAGATCTCAATCTTCATTCACAGAAGCGATGAAGCTCTGGAATTGGTGTCTAACCCACCAAATCAATATCTTAGCTGCCTACCTATTGGGTCTGCAGAACACCTTAGCAGACACTCTGGACAGGCGTTTTTGCCAGGATCACAAGTGGGAGTTGGGCAATCCTAACTCTTGCAAGATCTGTGTCTCCCTACAGATAGAAATCTTTGACACCATCCAACATGAAATACCAGCACGCTGCCTCAAGGGGAGGACTTGGCTGCAACTCTCTGGGGAGATGCCTTCCTTACATCTTAGACTTGGATTCTGTTTTATGCCTGTGTTCCAACACCACTGCTCCTCAGAGTCTTGAAGACACTGAAACAGGAGAAAGTGGTAACCTCATAGCCCCAACATAACTGAGACAGGTTGGGTTTCCAGACCTGATTTGTCTAGGTCAAAGGCCACCTTTTCTCTTTGGTCACAGACCTCCTGACCCAGGAGTCTGGCCATGTAACTCATTCCAATCTCTTCTTGTTACACCTCCATGCGTGGCTTTCAGGCCTACAGCAGGATTGTTCTCTTCAGATGCAGTCTGTGCTGCTGAAGAGTAGAAAACCCACCACAAGGAAACCTACCTGCCAAAGTGGAAGCGTTTCCAGCTTTGGTGTGCACAGCAGTCATCTCTATGTGAAGCTCACCTCTCTGTCATACGTGGCTACGTGTTAAACTTAAAAACCCTTGGGTTATCATTAAGCTCTATCAAAGTCCACCTAGCTGCCATTTCAGCCTTTCACCAACCAGCTGAAGGGTTTTCAGTTTTTGTGCATCCTACTACAAGATTCATGAAGAGACTGATCAACCATCCACCTTGAACCCTTGGAGTTGTTTCCTTCTGCATTTATCCTACAAAACCATGTTCCTTGTAGCCATTATTTCAGCCAGAAGGATATGTGAATTGGGAGCTAGTGATGGGGTTGTGGAATTGCAATCTTTTTCCTGCTACTGGCACCTCCTGTAGGTTACCAATCTCACTAGGTGGGTCTTCAATGACTCAGCCCTCTGGCCAAGTCACACAGTCAAGAATGGACCCTTCAAGGACAGCAAAGAGCTCACCTGTCTGCCCTCACCAGGGCCTTCAGTCCCATCTCTGGGCCCTTTAAACCCAGCCCTTTGCTCAGGTTTGTAAAGAAGCCTTGTCTTCTTCTCTGGGCTTAGTCCACTTTGCCAGTGGACAGGTTTCAGAGTAGCAGCCGTGTTAGTCTGTATTCACAAAAAGAAAAGGAGTACTTGTGGCACCTTAGAGACTAACAAATTTATCTGAGCATAAGCTTTCGTGAGCTACAGCTCACTTCATCGGATGCATTTGGTGGAGTGTGTATTTTCCACCAAATGCATCCGATGAAGTGAGCTGTAACTCACGAAAGCTTATGCTCAAATAAATTTGTTAGTCTCTAAGGTGCCACAAGTACTCCTTTTCTTTTTGCCAGTGGAGGGAACCTGGACCTGCTCGCTACTCCAGGTTCCAGCCCAGGGACCCTATAAACAGCAGCCACATACTGCTTCCATCAATTGGTTGCTGCTGTGATCCCTAGGCCTCTTCCTACCTGGTCCCTTTGTCTTAGTCCATCACCTGGGTTATAGTTCTCAGGTCCTCTCTCTCTCCTTCCCCCCCCCCCCCCCGCCCCCGGATGGAGGGTATGCAGTCAGTCAAGCTCTTCTGGCCAGAGAGCAGAACCCTTCCCAGCCTCCCTGTTCCCAGCCAGGAAATACCTTGTAAAAGGCCTGCAGCTTTTTATCAGAGCCGGCTGGGCTCTGATTGGCTGCTTCTATCAGGCCTCTCTAGGCAGGCCTGGAAGACCCACCTCTGCTGCTCCCTCCTGAGGCAGGGTTTAGCAGGACTGCAGGGCCTCCAGCAGGGGACCCTGTCACAGGGCTTTTGTAGCTGATCCACTGAACATAGAATACTATCAAGGCAAGGTGACTCTTGATCCTCATCCTCATTTTCTATCCAAAATGATGTGAAAAACAAACAAGAATCAGGACATTCATCTACCATTTTTTTTACCCCAGACCTCATACTTCAATGGAAGAAACCAATCTACATACTCTAAGTGTGAGAAGACCACTTGCTTTCAATCTCAACAGGACCAAATCCTTCACATCCTCTCCTAGGCTCTTTGTCTCCAATGCAGAGAGAATGAAGGAGCTTCTCTTTCCACACAGACTGTCTAAATGGGTCTTCAGGATGCAACTTAGCCTGTTACAAAGCTTCTGAGGTGCACCTTCCACCTAGGATGACAGCCCATTCCATCAGAGCTCAATCCACTTCTGTAGCCCTGCTTATAAACATCCCCATTACAGACATTTGCAAACCTGTCATCTGTACACACTTTTTCCCAACATTATGCTGTCGTTCATGCCTCCAGATCAGATGTGGCCTTTGGTGAGACCATTCTCCAAACTATTCTAAACTCAATTTCTCAGTACCCTCCTCTGTAATAGAGATACTGCTCAGGAGTCATCTAACATAGAGCACTCGCAGGGACAATAGCTTGAAGAAGGAGACTATTTATACGGACACTGGAGTTCTTGGAGGTGTTTTCTCTCTATGGGTGCTCCACTAACTGTCCTCCTTTCTCCTCTGCTTTGAAGTTCTCTTCTTCAGACTGTGTTTAAGAAGGAACTAGGGAGGGTGGAACCACCACTACTCCATATACCCTCATTCTGGAGCATGAGGGTGTGTACGGCACAGACCCGTGGACACTGCTGATGAGAAAAATCTGATTGAAAGCTAAAACGCATGTGCACTTCTAATGTGGAGCAGCCAGAGGGACAAAACATCTTGAACTCCAGATATTGTACAAGTACCTTAGAGACTAACAAATTTATTAGAGCATAAGCTTTCGTGAGCTACAGCTCACTTCATCGGATGCATTTGGTGGAAAAAACAGAGTAGAGATTTATATACACACACACAGAGAACATGAAACAATGGGTTTATCATACACACTGTAAGGAGAGTGATCACTTAAGATAAGCCATCACCAACAGCAGGGGGGGGAAGGAGGAAAACCTTTCATGGTTTTGTCACCATGAAAGGTTTTCCTCCTTCCCCCCCCTGCTGTTGGTGATGGCTTATCTTAAGTGATCACTCTCCTTACAGTGTGTATGATAAACCCATTGTTTCATGTTCTCTGTGTGTGTGTATATAAATCTCTACTCTGTTTTTTCCACCAAATGCATCCGATGAAGTGAGCTGTAGCTCACGAAAGCTTATGCTCTAATAAATTTGTTAGTCTCTAAGGTGCCACAAGTACTCCTTTTCTTTTTGAGAATACAGACTAACACGGCTGCTACTCTGAAACCTGTACAAGTACCTGCTCCTTTTTTATCCTGGGCTCTCTCCTCTGTTTCTTTCTTTTCTTTCTTGAGTGTAGGGGCTTGTCTTTCTCATCATCTTTTTCCAGTGTCTGTTATCCTTCTGATTTAACTTTTTTATTTTTTTTACAGCCTACCTTCCTCTAAATGTTTCCTTCATCCCTCTAATAGAGTGGCTTGCCCCTTAAAGGCTAGAGATCTGGGATCAGCCAACCCTTATTTCCAAGTTGGCACACCTGAGCAGGAATCAAGTGATTCCCCTATAAGATCGACGGGAAGTTACAGAGAAGGGGTTGGGGTGTTGCACAGGGAGACTGGGAAGTGAGACTACAGGCAGAAAAGGCATGGGAGTGCCTCAATAAGAAGATAAACAGATGGACTTTGAGTTTTATTTTAAGTTTACTTTGTGAATAAACCCAGACCCCAAGAAGCAGTGTTGTGAATAGACAAAACAGGTATGTGAAGTTTATTTGAAGAACCAAGAGAAGAAACTGAGGTGAGAGGCCACTTATAGGTCTGCTCAGAGGCCACCAGGGGGATGCTTGGGAGGATTCTACTCAATGACCATCTTTCTCTCCCTGTCTGGCTCCAACCCCCTGTCAAGTTTCTGCACCTTCCCACCTTGGATCTCCTATCCCTCAGATTTCTTGTCCTCTCCATTCTCCTAGATCAGTGGTTTTCAGCCTGTAGTCCGTGGACCCTTGGGGTTCAGCAGACTGTCTAAGATTTCCAAAGGGGTCCACCCCTCCATTTGACATTTTGTAGGTGTCTGCAAAAGAAAAAAAGGTTGAAAACTGCTGTCCTAGATGTTCTTTACCCTTTTTTGCTTTTCCCCTGTATGCTCTCTCTCTTCTTGGGACTCATTATCTTTTCAGTGGGCTCCTTCTTCCAACCCCTCTCTACACAGATTTCCATTCTTAGATCTTTCCTTTTCCCCCACATAACAAAAGGTCTTCCTCTCTCACCCCTCCTAGTAAGTCTCAGTTCCCACACATCCTTAGTGTTTTCCCCACACTGCAGTCCCCTTCTTTACTCTGTTTGGACTCTCAACCTCAATCGTGCCCTGCTCTCTTTTACATCAAATCCTCTGTCCCAGCACCTCACCCCCCCTCCCCCGAACCTTATTGAACAGCAGCTTCTGCCCCTTGTATCCCAGCCTCTAACTCACCCCTTCTGCCACTGGCACTTAGTCACTTCCCTGTTCTGCCCCACTGTGCTGCACCATCTCTGTCTTAGTCCTTAACACCCAGCCTCCAACCTATTCTGCCTCTAGCACCTCCTCATTCCCCCTTGCACCCCTAACCAGTGGCACCCCAGTAACCCAGATTAGATGATCTAATGATCCCTTATGGCCTTAAACTCTATGAACCCCCATCTTAGCCATTTTCACCTATTGCTCCTGACAACCCCTAAGCACCAGCCACCTCTTCTCCCAAAAGTCCCTAAGTATTGCACCCTCTACCTCCCATCCCCCTGCTCTGCCCCAGCCTCTCATCTGCGTATCCTCTACTGTCACCCAACCTCCCTGCACAGGATCCTCATGGCTGGCCCATTCTCCCCTGTCCCAGCGCCATGAGCTGCCTTGTGCTGGAGAGGCTGAGCTGGGCAGGGGCAGAGCGGCAGCTGCTGCTGGCTGACTGCAGGAAAAGGGAGTGTCATGATGCCCCCTGTCTACTAGGAGGAGGAGCTGCAGAGAATTGGCCAGAAGCCCCTGGGGCGGGCACTCTGCTGTGGGGGTCCCTAACTCCTGTCTACAGCCCAGGCCTGGGAGACTGGCAAGGTAGGGCGGGACTTGACTGAGGCCTTTCCATCTGCAATCCTGCCTAGCAACAGGGCTCTCCCTTTTTTTGATTGGGTGACACTAGCCTCTGCTCCCCCCCCCCCGCCCCAGGAAAGGGCCTGAGGGGAAACCAAAACTGCCTGGCGCCTCGGGATGGCATGAGGCAGAGTCCCTCGTGTTCTGATTGGCCGAGGCTGCTCCTATCCTCGCCCTGATTGGCTATACAAGGGGTGGGCTGGGCAGTCTCCAGCCAGAACAGCCTCGGGCTGGTCTGCGGTGAGGGCAGGAGGGAGGCTGGGAGGCAGCTGGGTTCCCCACCTCCCCCTCCCGCTTGGGGTGCCCAGCCTGAGGTAACTGTTCCAGCAATCTCCGCCCTGCCCCCACTCGGAACAACGCCCCCACCCCACAGTACCCCGGGGGGGGGGAGGGATACTCCCCGGCGGGCAGTGGCACCCCCGCCTCCTGCCCCTCCAGCAGGCAAACTCAGCCCTGGAGTCAGGCGTTCTGGGGCCTCGGGCGCAGCACACGGCCAGGCCCGCAGCTCACCCTGCACAGGGTCCTGGGGCTCTCGTGGGGCCCCTTTCTCCCTAGAGCAGCAGGGGCATGGGGCTCCTTTAGTGTGTATGTTGGTGAGGGCAGCTGGGCTGGGCCTGCTGCACTTTTCTCTTCCTCCTGCGGCTGGAGTGGCTTTGGCAGGGTCCGGCAGAGCACTGGGTCTTGGCAGCTACGTCCCACTGAGCCGCACAGGGACATTCGCACCCTTCTGAGCTACTGTCTCAGGCCCTCTGCAGACTCGGACGTACGTCATCACATCAGTGAGACCTGGGCCCCAGGCTCCAACTTAATTTCATAACCACCAGGCTAGAAATTTACTTTAAAAAAAAAAACCAAAAACACTCAGATTCTGATGTAATCCCATGACTCCAGGAGCTGAGGCCCTGCCTGTGTCTTATTTTGGTTCTGCACAAACTGCTCTTCTAAGAAATCTCTGTATTTTGTGCAGGGATAAATATGAGAGAAGAGGATTATGTTGGGGGTAAGGGAGAGATGGATAATTTCTCTTGGGTATTAACACCCTCTAAAGAACGCTTCCCTCCCCTTGTGTTTGCTATCAAAGATTGCTCCTTTCTTTTCCTATAGATTAGCAGTCCCTTCTTCCTCCTATTGTGGTGATTAACAGACCATTTCACCTCTCCCACCCCCAATATTTTTTTTCTTTGCCAGGTTATTACACTTCTCTTTCCCTCCAACCAAGAATATTCTGCTCACCCTCACTCTGGTATCTTCTTGAAGCTGAAATTGTATGCAACCTCACTTTATTGAAAAGCTTGACTTTCTTGATAATCTGTTTAAGGGGGAGTTTTCTCTGTCCAAGCTGTACTCACAACACTTCAGAAACAAATATTATAAAAATAGTTCAGGAACTTACTGTTACTGTAACATTATGTTGTGCCTGAATTTAATAATTGTTTGTTAAAATTCCCAATAATTTAATTCCATTGGTATTATTTATGAGCACAAAGTTAAGCTAAAGAACAATGTTCTGATCATACAACCTTTTTAATAAGGGATATTTAACTGGAAATTCTGAATGAGAAAAGCAGGATGAAGTCTCTTCCTCTATGGGAGAGTTTTACCTCAAGTAAGGCCCCTGTCCACAATTCACACTGATATAAGATAGGGCCTTAGTCTTAGGTAATTATTTCCATTCCTTATCTCAGAAGATATAAAGTTATTTGAGATGATGGAATGAAAGGTACTATAGAAATTCAAAGTACTAGTGTTATAGCATGGGTGCTTGGGTAGCATGGTCCTTGGGTGGCTTATAAGGACTTGTACCATTTTGGGGATGATGATGTTCTGACAGTTTTTTTTTTTTTATTAAATATGAGGTGCTAGATGGCTCAGAAGGTTAGTAATGGGTTATGTTAGAATTTCACCTCTACATCATTAATTTGAATTGGTACAGGTAGATAGCATCCAGCTGAAATGTTTGTTAGCCTATACAAGTTAAATTGCTGATCTCAGTCCAAATTCTAGTTGCAAAATGTATTGACAAATCTGTATACAACTTAATATATCTCCAGCATTCATGAGCACATATTTATACTTGCACATAAAAATTCAAGTTTCCAATTCCAATCTTTAATACACACAATACTTATCTAGTAAAATCACGTATTGCACAGTTTAATACAGATGACTTACAGGGAAAATATTTATTATAAAACTTCATATAATGTCGAGAGAATCTTTGACTATGGGCACTTTAATGCCAACTATTATTTTATTTTCACAAGATGACCACACAATCTGAGTGGTACAGAAAAGCAAAAATAGAATGTGCATTATATTGCTCACTATGCCACATTGTGGCCCCAATCATGCGAACGCTTACACCCGAGTAACATTATGCATGTGAATTGCCACACTTAGATCAGTGGGACTACTCATATGTAAAGCTGTTTACATTAGTGTTTGCAGGATTGGGACTTATGTTATTACAATACAACTTATTTTGTATTTCATCTTCCATACAAACTATACATGAAAATGCTTAGGCTAAATAATACAGTTACAGAGAGGGAGTCTGCAAAGCAACTGTGTATGAATTTTTTGTTAGATCTATGGTTTCTTATGACACCAAAATGGATATAGAAAAAAGATTTATTGATGCCTTTTATTTTGCAACTATTCTATATCATCTGTATTATTAACATTGTCTTTTTTTTATTTTAACAGGAATCTTCAATTACAAAAATGAGACATAATCTGGTCTGTCAGACACCTCGCACTGTCACTGTTCATATAAAGTCGAGTGCATCTAGATCACACCAGCAAAAAAAATCTATTAGTCTAAAACGTCCTATTTTTAAAGACAGTCAGGAAAATTGTGAAAAAGATGTGCACAGTAACAAGTCTAAACGTACAAAAGGTGCATGTCTGGTTATTCAGCGTCAGGAAATGACTGCTTTCTTTAAACTATTTGGTAGGTTAACAGTTATACATTTTGGGTAAAATATGTTGATTGAACACTAAAATACTTTTTATAAGGAACTATGTTTTCTAAATATAATAACTTGAGAGTGCTTCTCATGCATACGTTAACAGCCACATCTTGGTCTGAATAAAATCTGAGGCCAGAGTGAGTACTCAGACCACTAAACTGAAATGGCTGAATATTATTCCTCAATTAACTGAAAACACTTCCATTCCTCCACCACAACTGTTATATTTCAATGTATAAATATTTACATTTTAAATAAAAAATAACTACAAAAGGATTGTCAAACTGCTGAAAAATAGGTTGTTTAAAGATAAAACAAAAATAATTTGACCCTTCCTATACATCTCCTTCCTTTCCCTTTTATTTCTTCCTTCATCCTGATCCCACCCTGCAGGTCAACAAAGCTCTTTTTGCCAATATACATTTGTTTTACATTATGTTTCAGAACAGATTTGAAAGAGGCTAGATTTCCCACCAATGTAAACAAATACATTATTGTGGGAAGAAAAGCCTTGTAGTTATGTATGGTGGAAAGTGGAAGGAAGGTAGAAGGAAGAAAGGAGTTTGGAGAAGTTAGTATTTTTCTCTCTTCCATATAATTTTTGTTGTTTTTTTCTGCTTCAGCTGAAAAGAGTGAGAAACAGAGGAAAGCTGTTTTGTTGCTGACTTGAAAATGTTGAGTATAGGAGTCAATCAAAGCAGAGAATTTATAGTAGCCAATTACAGTAAATTTTCATATTTGTAGAATGGTTATTAAAAGTGGTACACTGATAGGGCAAACAATCAAACTTGTTTTGCTTACTAATGGTTGTCAGAGTGCAGAGATTCTCAAAACTGTATGGTTAATCAGAAATAATTGTAAATTTATAATGTAAGTTATTTACAACCCATTAAGAGTGCAGGGAATAAAATAAAGGAGAAAAACACTGTACAATGGCTTTCAGTTGAGTTGCACTCACTAATGTTAACAGAGAATTTGGTTCTTTGTGTTCTCCACTTTGCTTTTGTTATGGCTTCTCTTTTTTCTTTTGTTCAGATTTTTTTCTAAGCCTAAGGTATCTCTTCTGTCAGCTGCTCTGCTCCCTACTGATCAGTCCAGCTGATATGCTTTTCTTTGGCTTGATAAAATGCCCATCTGCATCTATATCTATAGAAACAAATGCTTCCTCCCCTCCCCCCCAATAAAAAAAATCATTTTTTCAATTGAAATATCACCGCTGTTTTTTGTTGTAGATGATGATCTAATTCAAGATTTCCTGTGGATGGACTGCTGCTATAAAATTGCAGATAAGGTAAATTTGGTATTGTTTTGGTTCGTAGGCCACTTTTTGCGTCTTTTACTTTTAATCACTTGGTATTGTAATATGAACATAAACCATATTCTGCTTTCTCATGTATTCACCTAGCTTCTGGCAAAGTAATACAGGAAACTATTTACACTTTTCTGAGGGTGGGAAATTAATAAAATCTTATGGTGTCAAGGTTCCTTCCCCACTCTGAACTCTAGGGTACAGATGTGGGGACCTGCATGAAAACCCCCTAAGCTTATTTTTACCAGCTTAGGTTAAAACTTCCCCAAGGTACAAACTATTTTACCTTTTGCCCTTGGACTTTATTGCTGCCACCACCAAGCGTCTAACAAATATATAACAGGGAAAGAGCCCGCTTGGAAACGTCTTTCCCCCCAAAATCCTCCCCAAACCCTACACCCCCTTTCCTGGGGAAGGTTTGATAAAAATCCTCACCAATTTGCATAGGTGAACACAGACCCAAACCCTTGGATCTTAAGAACAATGAAAAAGCAATCAGGTTTTTAAAAGAAGAATTTTAATTGAAGAAAAAAAGTAAAAGAATCACCTCTGTAAAATCAGGATGGTAAATACCTTACAGGGTAATTGGATTCAAAACATACAGAATCCCTCTAGGCAAAACCTTAAGTTACAAAAAGACACAAAAACAGAAATTCATTCCATTCAGTACAGCTTTTTATCAGCCATTTAAACAAAACAGAACCTAACACATATCTAGCTAGATTATTTACTAATTTCTAAGACTCCATTCCTTTTCTGTTCCCGGCAAAAGCATCACGCAGACAGAGAGAGCCTTTGTTTCTTACCCCCTCTAGCTTTGAAAGTATCTTGTCTCCTCATTGGTCATTTTGGTCAGGTGCCAGCGAGGTTATCCTAGCTTCTTAACCCTTTACAGGTGAAAGGGTTTTTCCTCTGGCCAGGAGGGATTTTAAAGGTGTTTCCCTTCCCTTTATATTTATGACATATGGTGATGTCAGAAACAGATTTAAAAGATGCTACGTCCTTTTAGGAAATTTTATATAGAAAACAAAAGAATACTAATGTTCTATTTAAATATTTTGTTTTTCTAACAGTATCTTTTGGCAATGACTTTTGTTTATTTCAAGAGGGCTAGCTTCAGTTTAAATGAGCACACCAGACTTAATTTCTTTATTGCTCTGTAAGTATTCTTTAAATATTTTTTTCATTTATTTAGTTCTGTGTTTATTCCATTAATAATTTTGATTTATAAATTAGGGTTCTTTAGGGGAGAGGTTTCACATCACAACCCCTCCCCATATGAGCGGGCTAGAGAAAAATACATTAATTTGCCCAGGTTAAAAACTTCTTGAAATCTTTTCTTTGAACAGCACCCCCAGGCTTTGGAGCAGGGACTTGAAATTTGGCAGGGGGATTGCCTTTGTATTAAGGGAGTGCCTTTTGCCATCTTTCTGAAAATCTGCCCGAATATGGCCAAATTATAAGCCATTAAAAATTAGAGTTCATACATGTTGTTCAGTAGACACTTCAATGTTAGCAGCTGTAATCTCCAAAAATTCTGCTCTCATGAAGCAAGCGCAAGATTCTCACAGCTCCTAGCTGACAAGACTGCACCTGCACCTTCCCCACAGAGCAACTGAGCATGGTGCACCATAGGGCTACAGAGCCTCAGAACAACTTTCCCTATAATGAAAAGGAGTACTTGTGGCACCTTAGAGACTAACAAATTTATTTGAGCATAAGCTTTCGTGAGCTACAGCTCACTTCAGTACTTCACTTCACTCACTACTGTAGCTCACGAAAGCTTATGCTCAGATAAATTTGTTAGTCTCTAAGGTGCCACAAGTACTCCTTTTCTTTTTGCGAATACAGACTAACACGGCTGCTACTCTGAAACCTTTCCCTATAATGGCTCCTCCTGGCTTGGGAGCAGGACTGGGCGCTGGAACTGAGAGGAAGGGAGTCTGTCTCGCTCCTGTGCTCTTAGCATGCTCTTCCGATGAAGTGAGCTGTAGCTCACGAAAGCTTATGCTCTAATAAATTTGTTAGTCTCTAAGGTGCCACAAGTACTCCTTTTCTTTTTGAGAATACAGACTAACACGGCTGCTACTCTGAAACCTGTTCCCCACCACTGCGTCTTTATCACAGTGCCATTCAACCTGTTGGGACCTAGGCAGCATGGAGAAAGATGTCTGATTCAAATGCAGAAGAGACAAACCAGACCTGGGAGAGGGAAAGGAATAGATTGGGACAAGGGAGTCTCGTGAGACTGGGATTGGAATGGGGAGAGAAACTGTGACTGAGAGTTGAAGGTGGGAGGTGAGGACTGTCTGGGCAAGGAGATTGGGAACCGAAGACGAAGGAGCAGGCTAGGATTGGTTGAACTAGGAGGCTGGGGTGGATTGGGCAAGCGGATTGGGAACAGGAGCCTTTGAGGGAAATGGAGAGGGACTTGAAGCCGGAGAAAACACTGAGATCAGATGAGGAACTAGGGAAAGCAGGAGACTGAGACTGGCTGGACAAGGAGACTAGGAACTAGTTGGAGGAGTGGGAGCAGAAGGTGGAAGAGAGACAGATCTAACAAGGAGTTGGGGTGTGGAAGGAGAATTAGGACTTGCTGGGCAAAGAAACTGGGAAAAGGAATCAGGGACAGGTGGAGAGGGAGACTGAGATTAGATGAGGATCCTTGGGAGGGAGACTATAACTTGGATACAGTGCGGAGGAGGGACAGACTGATTGGATGAGGAGCTGGAAGGGGGAACTTGTATTGCCAGGGCATGGGGGTTGAGGATAAGGAGTTGGGGCTGGATGGGGAAGAGCTGGGACTGTCTGGGTAAGGAGACTAGGGTAAGAAGCCTGAGGAGTGGAGACTGGATTGGGTAGACAGGGTGAATAGCACTGCAACAAGGATCGAGTGGTGGGGAAGAGACAGAAAGAGCAGAAGGGGTCAAATTTCAGGGAAATGGGCAGAACAGTCTGTATCTTCTGGAGCACACTCCCTTCCAGAGTCTGGAATAGAACCCATGATTCCTGTGTCTCTCCATACCTCTGCTGTCAGCAAATGGGTGAAACCAAGTGGCAAAGATGGCAACAGTTAGTTACTGGAGCAGGGGGACTCAATTCTGGGTCTCCCACAATAGTGCCTTATCCTCCAGGATATAGAATCATCCTCACTCTCTCTTTCTGGCCTAATGACTATTTAAATATTTATCCAAAATGGACAGCTTCAACAGGAGAAACTGCAAGCAACCCTCATCAGAATATCCCCTAGGCTAGTTAGATACTAAGATATAGATAGTACTAAGATACTGTTCTAAGAGATGGGAAATTCCTATTTAAATCCTTTCACCCAATCAGGCAGAAGGGAGAATTGAACCCAAGTCTCCCACATCTAGAGTGAGTGCTCTAATCCCACTGGGTTGAAAGGAGGTGGGGCCATCTCTGCCACCTCCTCAGTTTTGTATGGGCCCCAATCCAAAAGGCATGATCTGATCACATCTGCCAGATCGGGCCCTGCAGGTGAAATAGGCAGGGGAACACTTATCTTCACCTGGTTAGAGGATGTAACTGGGGCTTAGGCATGAGATAGGTGTCCGGACACCTAGAGTGAGGCAGCAGTGCGCATGTCCAGAGGCAGAAACGTAGGCAGGTAGAGGACTTTTACAGTGAAAATTTACACGCTGAGTGAATTTAGGTGCTTATTGGGTTAAGCGGCTGCTGAACCAGGAGTTTTGAGGACCTCGTTGGTGCCTAAATTTTCAACTTAAGCACCTAAAGTGGGGAGTTAAGTGCTTCGGTCCTTTTGTAGACCTGGACTTCTATGTCTGGGCTGCTAAACATTCATGACCCTTTAGCAAGCTGTACTGATAGCTGATTGTGATGGTTTTGTGGCTCTAGATAGGAGGTAACAATATTTGCCTATGGTCTGGAGGGAATAGGAGGGAGAAAACAGAGGAACAAGAAATATAATTTTTTGAAAGAATGGAGAAATGTGGATGTTAAAAAAAGTGGGTTCTTCTTAAAAATGGTGGTGTACCTATTGTATGCTTTTATTTATTTTGCTGCTTTATTAATGTTTAATATTTTTTGCTGCCTGGTTTCTAAACAGATGTGGTTTAGGAAGTATAACTTTTACATGTAAACAAGGCCTGTAAGGCCTTAGTTTTGAAGCAGATCTATCACTTACATTTTCTTTAAACTTTTAAACCTCAGACAATGTATTTGTGCCTCATATCCTAAGGAGTCAATCAAAAACTATTCATTTTAATGTTAGAATGCCGTTGATCTGGCAAAAGCAGTGAAACTGAATTATATTTCATGTATGTGCCCATCCAGTGGATGTTAGTACAAAGCCAATTTTTATGACTTTCATATGTGTTTGTATTAAATAGATTGAAGTAAACCAGAAAACTCCTCTCATCCTGGGAGAAGTCTAAACTTTGGTAGCAAATTTCCCCAAACTAGTGGAAGTAAGGAATTATTTTAAAGGTGTATAAAGTTAAAATCATGTGATGTGATGACTCAAGGTTGGAGATCCTTAATATATATTTTTGTAGGTATCTCGCAAATACAGTTGAAGAAGATGATGAAGAGTCAAAGTATGAAATTTTTCCATGGGCTTTGGGAAAAACCTGGCGGAAGCTTTTCCCTAATTTCTTAAAGTTAAGAGACCAGCTCTGGGGTAGAATTGACTACAGAGCTATTGTAAGCAGACGTTGCTGTGAAGAGGTAGGTAGACTTTTCATGCATTCGATTCTTGAGCTATTTATGCCAGTTGAGGATCTGGTCTGATGTATATTAAATACATTTTCTTTACCAGAAATGTATTGATAAACCAGGGATTAAGGAGAAAAAAGCAGCTGAAATTTAATGATTTGCCTATTCTGTTTTGAAACTGATTATTTTCCTTTGCATTTAATATGCATTCTTAGGAACTCTGGCCTGAATTCAGAAAGGGACTTAGGCTTGCAACTATGAACATCATGGCACCTAACTTCTAGGTGCCTGTAAAATCACAGGGATAACATCATAATCCACAAAACCTAAATTAGGTGCCCAGGGTCCCTATATAATGAGTAGGAAGAGACGGATTGTATTTTAAGGCAACATGTTAGATGGGGAGCTGCCTAAGCTAGCCAATGAGAGGGGTATGCAAAATGGTGTCATGGAGATAAATGCCTAAATCTGGGCTTCAGAGAAGCGCCTATCTCTTCCTAGCAATCCATATATAGGAACCTGTCTCCTAGGAGTCAGGTGGCTTAGGTGCCTAAATAGGTTTTTGGAGAAATGAGTTAGGGCACCTGCCTCACTCTACACAAAAGGAACAGAGATGGTGCTACTCCCCTAAACTTTTATTGCAGTGGTTACATCACTTGCCTGGGATGTGGGAAACCCAGGTTCAATCCTCCCCCCGCCCACAGCAAGAAGGGAAGACAGGATTTGAACAGGGCTCTCCCACTTCTTTTCTCCCACTCTGGCAGAGGGAAGAATTGAACCTGAGTCTCCCACTGGGTGCTCTTGCCACTGAGATAAATGTTATAAGCCAGGCACTACTACCACCTCCTCTGGTAGGTGGCCTATGAGCACACCTTCTAGATTGGGCTCCTCACATGATTTAGGGGGATGAATGCATATTTTCCCCTAGCTTGTGAATTGCTCTGGCATTTAGGTAGGAAACAAGTGCCTGGATATCTAGAGTGAGACAGCAGTGTGCATGCCCAGAGACAGAAACTTAGGCACCTTGGGAACTTATACCCTGAAAACTTAGATGCTGAATGAGTTTAGGCTCCTACAGTGCTTGGTGGGAGTTTTGTGGATCGCAGTAGAGCCAAAAACTGGGACTGAAGCCATTAGGTGCCTAAGTCTGGGGTTTTGTGTCTAACTACCTTTGTGGATCTAGGCCTCTGTTTTTAGGATAAACTCAACAGAACTGTTTCAAACTCCATATCCAAATTTTTAAAAATTTGCCCACATAGCCAGTCCACCTTGCACTTGTAAAGTTTTACATTGTGCCACTGAGCATTCACTACCAAAGTTGCTGCATGAGTTTTTGCTGACCAGAGTGCTTGTGTCTTATATAAATACCCTATTTACTATTGGTCCTGAATGAAGGAATTTGCAGCAAAGAGGAAACTGATTATGGAAGTCACCTCATTCAGTTTAGAATTATTTCATTTTTCAGACTACTTGGAAAATTGTCAATTTTCATTTTTCGATAAAAATCCAATACTTTGGGTGAAATCCTGGCCCAAGTGAACTCAACAGCAAAACTCCATTTGACTTCAGTAGGGCCAGGATTTCTAAAAATTAAAGGTGTTTTAACAACCGCTTAATTGCTTTTGCATTATTTCATCCTGTTTTCCAAACCTGAGTTTAACAGGAAAAAAAAAAAGTCACCCTGAAAAATATTGTTCCTTAGTATTCTGTTTGGATTTATTCCTACTGCCAGGAAGGGCCCTGTTATGACATGGGGGATTGAACTGTAGAAAGTAGTGAAATACATTTTGTTTGGATCTGGAAAAGATGGGAGCTTATCTATTTCCCTTAAATATTGTGAAACTGCACAGTTACACCCTAGCACAGCGAGAACTGATACCAGATTTAAGACTTTGAGGAAACAAAACAATTCCCCAAACTAACTATTTTTTCTGTTAGGAGGCTCCATGTTGAAACTATGGCATCATCAATTGTTGGAAAGCATGATACAGTTCACACTGGGGTTTTACACTGGATAAGTGGAACAGCACAAGACTGTGAAACTGTAAAGTTAAGGGAATTTTAATTAAGTCATCCAGAGCGGTTCAGCCAGCAAAGTGCACTTCTAACTTCCCTATCACTGTAAACCAATGATGTGTATTTCTCAGTCACAGATATGATGGAAACTGAATGTGGCTTTTCTTCCCTGAATCCCTACATCAATTAGAAATTAGTGCTTATTCAATCACCAAAAATTTTTTTGCACAGAGGAGCTATTTTCAAACTTGTTCTTTCCACTGTAATGTTCAGTTTCATACAAAGGTACCATCTTCCAGGATAAGCATGTACTTAGAAACAGAAATAGGTTTCTCTCAGTTTCAGTTTTATAGTATTTGTTGATTTTTCTAACACTGGTTCCATACGTAAGTAAGATTTTCTAATCTAGGTAATGGCTATTGCTCCATCACATTATATATGGCAGCGAGAACGTTCCATGCATCACAGTGGGGCTGTCAGAAACTACAGCAGAGATGAAGTGCAGCTGCCCCGCGGACCAAGCGCCACACCAGCAGATTGTTCGCTTTGTGGTAAGAAAAGAAGATTTGTAGGACTGGGATTATCATCCTCATCTTCGTCCACTGGGACTTTGGAGATGATGGAGCAACATGTATCTCAGGAATTGAAGGACATTTTCCCAGTTGAAAAAATGCTAATTGATCCTTCTCCTTGCTGTTATTCCCAAGGTACAGTTTAGTATTGTAAGTCACTTTCATTTAGTTGGTTTAAGTATATATTTATTACCTTGGAAGCTGCTTATCTGTATAACACAGGGGGTCTTAAACTAGGGGTTGTGACCTCTCAGGGGGTCCCAAGGTTATTACATGGGGGGGTCGCAAGCTGTCAGCCTCTACCCCAAACCCTGCTTTGCCTCCAGCATTTATAATGGTGTTAAATATATTTAAAAGTGTTTTTAATTTATAAGGGGGGGTTGCACTCAGGGGCTTGCTGTTTGAAAGGGGTCACCATACAAAAGTTTAAGAACCACTGGTATAGCACATTTAATATATCAGCATTTATAAAGCACACACCTCTGCTGCAGGACTGAGTTCTGTACAAAGTGGGACTAAATTCCTCTGCTTTTTTCCCTTCTTCTGTATGTAAAAGATCTATCACTTAACCAACAGCTTGACATAAAGTCAGAAACAAACCACTTCATATTCTACTTGCATGTCAATTTTGGAAAGGATGAATGTAGTGCTTGTGAAAAGAGACTAGAATCTCTTATCTGCCCTGCCAAGGTTGCTTATCTCTAACCTGGAGAAACACTGGTGGAGCAGTGTGGTGAAGCTTTTCTAGTAATAAGACCACAGTGTAGTCTTCATGCCTATTAAATCCTTGGAGACTCTATTAAGACTCAAATTTATGGGAATGGGGGCTATACAGGCATCTAGCCAGACTGCCAACAAATGTGCTAATTAGTGCCAAGCATGTTTTAGTTTTGTATTCTGAACATTTATTAAATCAATTTTCTTGACCTCCAAGGGTTTAGCAGTGTTGTGCAGCCAGTGAACAATCCCATTTGTAACCAGAACTCTATCCAGATTGTGTGCTATTCTTAGTAAAATAAATAAGTATTTTGAGTAAACCCTTGTTAGGATACAGCTCTCAGATGTTTTACCATCAGAAAGCACATCTGTCTGTTTGAACAACTAATGTTTTATCTTAAGGCATCTTTTGCAAAAGTATTGAGTTCCTTCCATGGTTCTTTACATACTTGCAATAAAGAGCAGTATGTTTTGTTTTACCAAATTATTCTGAAGTCGTGTTAGACTAAATTTACTATCACAATAACAGACTATTTTTATTGCAAATTACCCTTTCCTGTTAGTACTAATCTAAACACTCTGTGGCTGAATGAACTAAAGATGTTCTAGGTTTATTGAAATTATCCTTGTCTACTTAACTAGATGTTGAACGGTTCTCAATTCTAACTCTTCTGGGAGTTGACAAATCCTGTTAACTTTTATTCATAACTACTCACTAACTTCAGCATACTGTTGATGAATATATACTACTATGAGCAAGAAGCTGTCCACTATTAATTTCTCAAATTAATTCTGAAAATTCCTTTCTAACATTTCCTGTTTGTTAGAAGCAGCAATAAGAATAAATTATGCTTATCTGAGTTTCAAAATTACTGTTGTGAGCAACACAAGTTCAGGGTTTAAAAAAAAAACACCAGTGCAGCTTGCGCTCGCTCTCTCTCTCTCGCTCTCTCTATATTATATATATTCTGAATTTGATCACTCATTAAATCAATTGTGGTGGTGGTTTTTCTAACCCACCCCAAAATATTGGATAGCTTTTATTGTATCTGAGATGTCTAACATATAAAGTAGGTATTTGTTCATTTTTAAATTAAGTATTAAGACTGGATCATGCTTTAGATGGTTATCTTTTGGTAGATTCATTTTATAAAAATGTATAAGGCCCAAATCTACCAAGATTTACACATGTGCTTAACCACTGGGCACTACTCAGTGTGAAACATTAAATACATGCATAAATCTTTGAAGCAGTGGAATTAATTTGTCTAAATAAAAATTGGAGACATAAATTCTCTTTAATATCCATTTTTCCATTAGTGCAAATAGGATTGAAATGTTGGCATTAGGACTCCTACAGAGTTTTATACTTACTGTTTTGATATTGTCTGTAAACTGCTCCAATTCTAAGGGGCTTTTTAAACCTGGAAAATTTTTCAATTGTGTGATATTTATAACAGAAAAGGAATTAGGCAGACGAGTCCAATAGAACACATCACAGGTTCAGCTCACTATTTAAATACTTTGCACTTACACAGAGCCTTCAATCTGAGACTATAATCACACTTGTCCTAATTTTTTTAAACTTACTATTGTTACAGATAAGAGTTAAGATTACTATATCTGAAAGAGATTAGGAAAAATTTAGTTTATTTACTTCATGCATTTGATAGCACTTTGTATATAGTTAGGTTCATGGTGTCCCTGGAACAAGTAGTCCTTTTGCTCTGCTTGTGTGGGTTTTTCGCACAGCTTCAGATGAGAAAAACGTTTTAAAAGAAATTTATATACCCACAACTGACAGAAGAACTGAGGAAGGTGGTAATACTTGAAATTATTTCTAATGTATTTTAAGTGGTCCAGACCCAGTGGATGGTTTCCCTTTCAACCGCACAATACCCCATAGGGTAGAAAAGTTTTAGCATATCCATTTTAAATAGGGAGAAATTCAGGCACAGATTTTTTTTCCAGAACTACATAAGAAATCCATTTCAGGGGTGGGATTAAAACTAGTACTCCTGACTCTTCTGTCCTATGCTTTGTCCACAGTACCATCCCTCCACTTCTTCCTCTAACAAATAGACACGCTTTCTGTCTGTGAGGTTTTTCGTAGAAGAGGGTGGGTGAGATTCTGTGGCCTGCGCTGTGCAGGAGGTCAGACTAGATGATCAGAATGGTCCCTTCTGACCTTAGTATCTATGAATCTGTAATGATGCTGAAAATGATCTGACCACTCTCAGCCAAACAATCAATCTTCAGCCCTGATTGACAGAGGTATAGCAAGGAAAATCTTGTCAATAACTGGTCTTTTTCTGTATGTAAACAGTGCCTTGTAGTAAATAAGTATATATAATAGGGCCAAAATTCCATGAATTGCATTTCTATTGACTCAATGTAGAACTGTGCAAACATATTTTGCTCCAAAAAGGCTATCAGTATTTATTGGTACATAACAATGCAAATAGGAATTGCACATGTAGCAGAGGGCAGAATTTGGTCTACTGTATTCTTACCTTATGTAAACAAATTCCTTTTCTTTTTTTTCCTAAATTTCTGGTAGATTGCAACAGCCTATCCCCCAAAGGGAGAACGAATAGCTGCATGAATCAAGACAAATCCATGGACTGGTTTATAGGAAATGAAGAATGAAATGTTTGACCGGAGTTAGACATAGCTCAGAATATCAAACTCAGTGCAAGATCAATTAGAAAATTGTTTCCAACAATATTGCATAGCTGTACCATAGTTCACTATTTCATTAGCATCCCTTCTTTAGTTTGTACATAGAATATAAAAATGTACATTCACTATAAATCAAAGTAGTAATTTAAAAAAATTCACAAGTCTACAAAATTCAACAGCCATTTACAACATTTAATTTTATTCTGGCAAAGTACAGTACTCAAATTAGCAGCTGCCATCTGGAGCAGTGTCTGGATATGCCACTTTATATTTCCTCATCTTGATGAGAAATGCTAGTTGGAGGGGAAAAAAATATATATTATTGCCACAGCAACCTCAGTGTGCATTTAATAGATAACTGCTATAAGTTATATCATTTCATTATGTCAATGATAAAATACTAGTTTAGAAAGAGCGAGTGTTTGTGAAAAATACAATACCATTTAACAAATATTATAAAAACATTTCCCAAACATTTCTTACCTGTGTGACCAGCTTGCCAAGGGTAAGGTCTAGCAATGTAAGGCACTGAACCATATGGTTCGACATAATCAGAAAGTGATTCTGCTGAATCAAAATAAAAATATATTTATTTCCTGACAGGTAAAAAATAAATAGATTTACATACATCAGATGAGTGTATTTTAGGTCTAAATACTAATATCCCTAATATCTTGCCTCTCTCTTTTGTTAATCTACTCCTATCAGGCTGCTCTGCAGCCATCCATCAGTACAGACAGCCTCTTTTTCTATATTCACAAATCTATAGCTAGAATGAGCTGTACTATCTGAATTTGTCAGAGCTGCAGCTTGCAGACAAAATATCCTGTTTTGGTTAATGTCTGCTATACGCAGTCCTAACACAGACCATAATCATAATGGATCAGAAAGCAGCAATAGTCTGAACATGGGAGCTACCCTAAGACAACAGTTTCTGAATTCAAGTTTAAAAAGTTTCACTGACTAGCATGATTGAGCTGCCAATTAGAATTTATTTTGTATGTATTTAATTTGCAACTGGATTTATTAAAAGGTCATCTCATTTATATTTACCATTAATATAGCTGCCAATCAAAATTTAGGAAAGAGCTTCCCAAGAAATATTGATTGTAGCCAGAAAAAATTTGTAGGAGGAGAGGACTTGGGTGCTAAACCTGTTCTCCACAACCCAGACTTTCAGCTTCACTACTCCTAGTACTTTTCATAGGAAGAAGTACAAGAGCTAGGGGTGAGTAGATCAGGAAGTGTCTGAAAAACAGAAAATGGTATTTTACAGGATTAGATTTTAGCTCTAAAAAACCCCTCGTTTATATGATAAAGTAAAAAGTGTCTGTTTATATTTCATGCATAGAGACCCAGATTTGCAGCTTTCAGACTACAAAAAAATTATACTGCAAGCCAACCACACCAACAGCAAGTCTCTGTCTGTTAAGCATGGGCTAGTACTTTTGCATCATGCAACAGCAATGCTTCTGGAAAGGTGTTAGAAAACCAGCAGATGTGGTGAGGGAAAATCTCTCTTCAAGGGGGGGGGGGGTGGGATTTACATTAGTCTTCTAGTCCAATACATATCTAATTCAGGGTAGCTCCTTACCAATATCATTTTCTCCAACTACTGCTTGATCCTGAATAGGAAGTTCTTCACCTTTTCGTTGAGGTTCCTCATCTATAATTTGTGGAGGTTCCACTCTTGGGGCTAACCTGCCATCCTTCCGCTTAGCAGGGAGTACCAACCAATCTTTGTGAGTCACCTCAATGATCCTTTCACATAAGAGAGAGAGATTGCAGGTCCGTATTCCTTCCAACAGATCAATAACCTGTGTGATACTTTGAGAAATGCAGGAGAGATAGTGTTACATTTTTCTTTGAGATCCTTTTATACAACTGCTAGTCCTGGACCTGGGCACTGCACTGTGGTCTTCACTTCTTGATGAAGACAAAGCCATCAGCTTTAGTATAACCCAGCAACAAATCTGACTACTGCATTGAAGAACATAGGCAATTATCCTGCAGACATTCAGGTAAAACTCCCCCTGACACCAATGGGAATTTTGCCTAAGGTAAAGACTGCAGGACTTGTACTGAGTGCATCTCAAAGTATTACAGAAAAAACAAATATAGAAAACTTGACAAAAAAACATTTTCTATTTAAAATCTATTATGCATAAAGACATGCTTAACAAAACTACAGTTATCCGATGTCTGTATCGGACAAGTTTATAAATGCCAGGTTTTAATACTTACTTTGCTAGGTATACAGCACATACACCACCCTGCTTAAGATGTGGATACAAAACAGGCAAAGCTATCTGAGGGTTAAGCATGTCCAAAGCAACCTATAGAAGAACAAGATAATTATTAACCAAACTGAATAGACAAATCAGTTTCTCCAAGTGAACAAAAGCAGAAAACAATGAGTTAGTTCATGGAAAATTAATTTTATTCCATCCTCTGAACAGATTATGTAGGCCTAAAATCCATGCATTTAAAAAAAAAAAAATAAATCCTGAACTCTTAGACCTTTCAGTGTTACTGCATTCCAAATGAAGCATTGATGAGATCTGGTAGTTTTTACTAAATGAGCTGTTCATATTTAACCAAAATACAGTAGTGTTGGGTTAATGTCAAACTGTCCAGCAATTAAACTATATCATGCTGGCAGAATAAAAAAAAAAAAACTAATGCCTGAAACAGATTGCATGTAATTGATTTTTTTATCTGCTTTAAAAAGTTAATATTCAAACCATATTTTGCAATGAAATAATCACATCATACTATTAAATATTAAAATTCAGATGTTTAACTCAGACTTCTATCTCAGCAAACTCTCTGAAAACCCCTCTTCAAGAAACTATTTAAGCTGCAAACAAAGAATGAGTATGTAAGAATACCTATTTTGTGGACTAAAACTGTTTTATCCAAGATTCTGAGTCAGATTATATTTTTAGGTGCTGGCCATTTTGAATCTGTGCACATAAACTCGTCAACAAAATTTCATTTAATTTGTTTAATCTAAAGATTTATGTTGAGTCAGTAAGACTGATAATAAAATACTGCATTAACTAGCTTCCCACTGTTTATGTTGGAACAATATGCATTCAACCAATTCTTGTAAAACACATCAATTTAAAAGAATAAGGATATAAAAACCAAAAATGTATTTTGTTTACATACTTTGAATGAAAATGTTAAGAGTTACAGCCTTAAAACAGAGGAATTGACAATACCCTTCATTACTTCAATTTAGACTAGTAACATTTTATTCAGGAGCACAGGTGATATAAAAGGGTTATTTTTTAAACAACAAGTCTCCAATTTTTCTTGAACTTAATACATACATAGCATGTGCCTAGTTCAGCAGTGGAAAAATCTATTTTCCCTCACAACTGTACTACTGCCAATGGAGACTAACAGTGTGCTTTCTCCTATAAGACAGAAAGGAGTAAATGTATAGACTATCAGGGTTTCTTTTGAGGGTGATGCACCATCAGATTTTCAGACACTTGCTGACAACGGGATTTATCCATCCCCGCTAACAGAGGCTTGGTTGTTTCTTTATGCTTAGGCTAGATGTGGGAAATCCCACAATGGAGCGGATAAGAAAATTGCTTTTTATTTAATCAGAAAATAAAAAATCAGATGCCAATCTCTTTAAGGTAGGGAGTTTTCTACTAAAGACTTACTGCATCAAATGTTATAGATTTCATATCCTCAGCAGCTGTTAAAATATCTTTATTAATGAAATCCACGTTATCTGGCCACTCTTCTGCATGTCCTATTTCCCATGCATCACGCCAGCGCCTGTAATTCTTCTTAGCTACCGCATGGTGATCTTTTCTGATTTCATAACTTATGACACGTCCTCGAGGCCCAACTTAAAGCAAATGAAACACACTAAATTTACTTTTTCCTGATTCAAGTTAACAAGTTAAAAACATCAAAGTAAACAACAGCATGGGTTAGTCTAAAATGTCTCCCTTTCCTTACCCTAGCAAATTATTATATAAAAGAATCAACTACAATTTATTTTGGTTTAAATTTAAGTGCTCCTGTGCAGGTAAAAAGTGCCAAATCTCAGCCTCCAAGATGTTACTCTATGAACAGATACAGCAGAGGCTGGCAGAACCATTTGTCTCAACTCTGACCTCTAGAGAGCATCTCTAGTGACAAGAGAAGAACTCAATATCTATGGTCCTTTCTATCTCTGATCTCTCTGCCAACAATGGTATGAGCTAATCTACACTGCTGCAATAAAGTTATGTGCTGTCTCTCTCCAGGGCAGATGCTGCAGGCACAAACTAAAAGGTTTCTAATGCACATTAATGTAGCCCTGTTCAGAGAGGATAACATTAATGAGAACTAGGAACCTTTTAGTTTATGCCTGCACCAGCCACACGCGGGAGTTACAGCGCAGCAACTGCAGGGCATAGCCTCAGTTATGCCTAATATTGGGGCAAGATTAAAGCAGTGGTCAAACAGAGACTACACTGAAACCCAATGCACTTATTTTCACTTGTAACCCACATCAGAGGGCAAGTCTCCAGGAGTGAAACAGCAGCCTCACCCAGACACTCTGTCCTTCAGTTAACTCGCTCTGTAGCGGATACAGGAGTTCAGGAAAGATAAACATAGGCACTGGAAATGAAGGTGTCTAAGTCAGGGTAGGTTTTACATTCACAGTAACAGAAGCATGGCTCTCTTGCTGAAATTCACTTCTGTGCAGAAGGTCAACACAAGGTGTCTATGGACCACTTAAGCCTTGTGTCAACATTGCACCACTCTGATCCCCTTCTCTCCCTACTCCTCTGCACAACTCTGACATCCCCTTTTCCGTAGGAGCAGCAGCAACTGTGGGTGAAGGAAAACCTGGGGAGCCCATTTTCTACTATTGGAAGCAGAACAGGGGAGGTGGGGAGTTCTAGGTTCCTTCCTCAAGTGAAGAAAGGGGAGTGAAGGAGCTCTTTCTCCCAGCCTGGTGGAGCAGCCATAGAGAAGAATTTGGGATGAATATGGGGATATTTGTAGGGAAGGGGGCAGGAAGGGCAGAAGGCATCGACGGTTCCACTCTCTGGCCGTTACCAGTTATGTCACTGGACAGGAAGGTGCCCAACCTTCCCCCTCTTATGGTTTTGTTCTGTCAGGGTGTCTGAATTCCCAAAGAGCAAAGACCACTTTGAAGATGATCCCTTTTTCATTGAAATTGTAGGGAAAAAAAATTACATGTCCCTGGTAAATTTTGAGGCCCAAGGGAGGACAAAAGGCTGTGAAGAATGCAGACAGAAGTGAGAGGAGAGTGGAGGTCCAGAATCTGTACCTCACATCTAGGTCCAGTGTATAGGGAAGAGGTTCTACATTTCCCTCTTCCTCACAGGAAGCTCATGGAGGCGTGAAGTAGCCCATTCATCTCAAAGAAATGTTCTCAGCAGAATGAGAACACCCCATGGTGGAGATGATACAACCTGAAACAATGGGTGTTTATTGGTCCATTCCTCTCAAAGCTTGTTCTCATCCTGCCCTCCTTATCTGTCAGCTCCTGTGGGCCTATGTCAAGCTTGCTGGTTCTCAGCTCCTCGCCCTGGCCTCAGCATTGTAAGCACCAAGCATTCCTGTTCTCAGCTCCCCAGTACAGTCTCAGCAGTGTGTACCGTGCCATGCCATGCCATGCACTGACTATGCCTCACCCTAATCTCAATGAGTTTCTGTGCCACGCATACCTGTTCTCAGTGCCTGGCGCAGACTCTGTTTATCATTTCTAATGCAGGAGAATTCATCAAGCCTATCACAGAAAATAAATGATCTGTTCTGTCTGGGACTCTTGTGCTGGCTCTGATTCCATTTGCAATGTGGCAACTAGTTCCTCCCATATCATCTTGGCCCCACCACTTCTATTTCGGCTTCATGGTCCTGCCCTGCGTGACATAGTTCGGTCAATCTAACCCCCACTGTCGATGCAGCTTGGTTGATGGAGAAATTCTTCCATGGACCTAGCTAGTGCCTCTCGAAGAGGTAGAATAACTACGTCAATAGAAAAATCCCTTCTCATCAATGCAAGAAGCATCTACGCTACAGCACTATGGCTGCAGTACAATAGCTGTCCACTGCAGTGTAGACATGGCCTAAGCAAACCTCAACCTCAAGAGCAGAGCTGCTCCTCTCCTATGATCACAACTTCAGCGATGCAGTCTACTTACCTACACACAGTCAAAGAGGGGTGAGGAAAGAGTAACCCAAGAATAGCAAGAAAGGGGCTAGAAAGGCAATACAAGGATACCAATGAAGCAATGATAAAAATATAGAGTGAAATTTGGACCCATACAAGCATCAGCACAAGGCCTGTACACCTTATGACATCAAAATGCAGCTTAAATGGCTTATGGGCTATGTGCTGGCCCTTTGCACAGTGCTAAATTTCACCCTAGGTAAACAGTACGTATAAATCTGAAAAGTCACAGCAAATCCTGAAAGTGGACATAGAGAGTGACTTCAAGTTTTTTTTTTATTAATGGAAAAGTAGCACTTATTATACGAGTATTATCTGTGTTCCTTCCCAAATAAACTCCTAAATTAGTTAAATCTAAATTACCTGCTCTTGACAGAAACAAGCTCATACCACCAGACCCAGTACCAGTTTCCACCACAGTGTCTCCTTGGTTGATATCCATCATCATCAGCATTGCATTAATATCCTAAGGGTTAAAAGAGAAGTAAAAACCCAATACTTTCTATACTGTATATTCAAACAGTAATATGTTAGAATACAGCTTAAATGGATGGCTTGATTTTCAGTGGTGCTGAGTACTCTTGGGTTCCATTGAAATCAATAGGAGGTGTGGGTATGCTGTGTCTCTGAAAATCACTATGCAATCGCATAAGCCACCTGAATATCCTGCAGCTATTCAGATCAACAGAGCAAATATTAAATAGGAAGAAGTAATTCACTAATACAGGAATGATAGGACTCCTTAATATATTAAAAACACAAAAGTGGCAAATTATGATTGTGAAAGCTAAAATATCCCACTGTAAAACACTGACTTTTTAGTAGTAAGGAAGCTGTCTAAAAATAAATTGTATGGCTGTTTCCCTAAACTGAAAATGCTTGTATATGCAAATTAACATCAAAAGACTCTCCATTGGAGACCTGCATCTCTAACAAGGTTTTAAATTAGGGCTACCCACACTTTTATATGTGAAGGGCTGCTTAACAGACATCCAAAGCATCTCCAGAACCTGGAGATTGGAACTGTACATCTAATCAAAGTTCCCTAAACCCATGGCTCAGCGGGCCCTTCACCACCTTAACGCAAAGGCTTGGGTGCCCATCTTGTCGCTGGGTGAACCGGGCCCGGGCCCGGGCGGTCCTGCCTTTTTAAAACCAATCATCGTCACCGGCTGCTGTTTAAAACAGGTTTTTAAGTTAAAATTGTTCAGTTCTGGAAACATCCATTGCAACAACTGACAACCCACGCAACCGTGACTTACCTTTGGATATGAAATAGTAGGTCCTCTCTTCATCAACAGCACAAAATCTTCTAAGGCTGGTCTCCTTATCAGGAACTGAAACCCACTAGAAGTCCTAAACATTTGGCCCGGTAGCTTGCCTATGATCTCCAGGTGGCTAATAGCCCCCCAGTTGCTATTCAATTTCCCGACAGCTGTCAGGTTACGCATATGTTTAAACTCCAGGTAGGTTTTTCTGCGAAACTCTGCTACGATCAAGTCCCCGACTTGGAAAGTCCCATCTTTCGCCGCCGTGTTAGGGGTGTCAACAGGCGCATGGTCTTCATCCCTCTGCGGCCGTGCTGCGGCAGCCCGACTGGCAGCGGGCGGCTGAGAGTCGCTGTTTCCACGGCCGTCCTCCTGCCTTGATTCCCCCTGGTCTGCGCGCCGTATGTCCCCGATCTCGCCCGAGAGCAACTCCTCCGGCAGCAGTCGGCTCACTCTTTCCAGGGGAGACAGGGCCCTTTCCCAAGCTCGCCTCCTCCGGCTCCCCAGCCCCTGCGCCGGGGGGGAGGCCGCGACAGCGACCTGCTCTTCCGACTGGGCGCCATCTCCCTGCCGGGGCGCGCCGGAACACAGCGCTCTGGCCGCCCGGGGCCGAGGGGCTGAAGGCAGGGGAGCGGCAGCCGCTGCCCCGGCGCGATCGCTAGCCCCACACCTGCAAGGCACGGACACGCCCCCGCCCAGCAGCGCCCGCCTCCTCCCGCCCGGCGGCACCCACGCGCTCTTCTGCGGCCCCGCACGCGCGGGCTGCGGCGCCCGACTCTGCCTTCCCAGCGCGCGCAGGCTCAGCCGCCGCCCGGCGCACTGCAGCATGGCCGCGCCCTCCCGCCGGGGGCGCTGCACGCAGAGCGGCCGGGCCCGGGTCCGGGTCCGGGTCCGGGTCCGGGCGCTGCTTGCCGGCCCAGCCTGTCCCGCCGCCCGCCCGCCACCCCGGGGCTGGACTAAGGCCTCGCTCACGCGCAGGCGGACTCGCCTTTGCCTTCCCCCTGCAGGAACCGCGAGGCCCAACACGGCGACTCCCGTCTGTATTAAGCCTGCGACCGCCCGGATCCACGTGTTTGCCCACGTGGCCCAGGCAGCGCCGATCAGATTGGCGTCCAGCAGCTGCTGTTCCCTTCACAGGCAGCCCTGCGTTCCTTCGACCCCCGCACCCTAATAGCCTGAGCTTTTGAAAAGGATGCATGAAAACCCGTCACCGTGCAGGGGAAAGATTTGAAAACGGCTTTAAAATGAATACAGACTGCAAAGCTGGGTCCTTCCAAGTAGGAACAAATGGGCGACAAGGAGCGGATCACCTGATGATTACCTGTTCTAGTCATTCCCTCTGGGGCACCTGGCACTGGCCACTGTCTGAAGACTGGTTTCAGAGGAGCAGCCCTGTTAGTCTGTATCCGCAAAAAGAACAGGAGGACTTGTGGCACCTTAGAGACTAACAAATTGATTAGAGCATAAGCTTTCGTGAGCTACAGCTCACTTCATCGGATGCGCATCCAGTGAAGTGAGCTGTAGCTCACGAAAGCTTATGATCAAATCAATTCGTTAATCTGTAAGGTGCCACAAGTCCTCCTTTTCTTTTTGTCTGAAGACAGGAGGACACTGGGCTAGATGGACCTTTGGTCTGACCCAGTATGTCAGTTCATATGTTCTTAAGTAAACGAGATTTGGAAGGATTTGAAATACAATCCCATAAACATTCCCATCTATAAAAAAGGGGAATAACTGACTCTCAAATCTGTCCTGAAGATGACAAACATTAATCAAAATCCAGTTAAAGTATTTTGAACAAAAAAAATTGCTATATGAATGCTAAGATTATTATTTATTTTACCCTCTTATAGTTGCTGCCACACATCCCTCCCCCCCAAAACAAGAAAACAAAAACATACCTTGGAAGTAACAACTAATTTGAATGAATAAAATTAAAATCTGGCTTCTTGTTCAGCCAGACAAAAACATGAAACATAACATTTTAATTTAAATGAATTATACTGTAATTTAACTTTATTTTAGCAAAACAGTTTGGCACAAAACATAAGTAATGCAAATATGCTGCTGCAATTTAATGTTTTTCAAAAACATACAATCAAAAGAATTACAATATGTTGTAAATTTGAATATAACTTTGTCTAGAAGTTTGTCTAGAAGCTTGTTTTCATTTACAATGCCTAATGGTGAAGAGGGAACAACTGGAAAACCACTAGGCTGGAGGTCAGGGATTGACTACATTTTCTGAAGATTTAAGGTTTCTGTTTATGCTGGAACATTGTCTTTATTTTTCAGAATGAATTATAAGGCCCCCATCTGGAATGAACTCAGTGTGGATGGACCGTGGGACCACAGGGAGCTCACTGCAAGACTGGAACCTTAAAAGAGGGAAGAAAATGGGAATCTGATGGCATGTGTCTATTTCAAAAAACAATAGCTGAAAACCTAAAACTAAGAGAAACTAATTTAACAATCCATCTTCCCTCTTCCTAACCTTCCTTTAAATCCTTCCATAAAATTAATTTCTGCTGTGTTGTTTAGAAGTCAGTTCCTTCACTGAGGAAAAAAATTCAAAGCTTCATTATTTGCATCAGAACCATAAGATATACACAGACCCAGAGTGAATTCTTATATTGTTACTGTAAACTATTATGTACTTTCTCATCCCTTGCCATCATCCCTGTGGGACACAGACCTTGAGTAAAATTTTCAAAAGCACCTATATGACTTATGAGCCCAAGTCCTGTTTTTAAAGGCACTTTTAAAAATGTTACTGGTTGTCTTTTCTCATGTTTCTGTAAAGTGACTACCATATTTCCAGGCGCTGTAAATCAAATAGATAATCATGTTAATAGCTCTTGAAGATCTTCTGGCTGTGAGATATGCATGGTTTTAATGCTGAACATAAGTCATTATACATTTATACTAACAGTCTATAAATATGTTTACATTCAGAACAGGTTTCTGGGCTTTGCCTGCTCTCCTCTTCTGTGGAAAACTATTTATGATAGAGACACATTGGTCATTAGCAATATTTTCATTTTTTTTCATCGTATTAATTTTCCCCATGTTAAAGGAAGTAGACAGGAATTATTAAATGAGAGGGTATGAAAAAATTTACATTTGCAAGGAAAAAAAGAAAAGGAATACTTGTGGCACCTTAGAGACTAACAAATTTATTTGAGCATAAGCTTTCGTGAGCTATAGCTCACTTCATCGGATGCATCTAGATTACCCCTCTAGATTACACTTTCTAGTGCTTTTTCCATTCTTGCTTAAAATATCTTACCCACGGGGACTTCCACCACTACCCATGGGAAACTATGTTGCATTTTAATAGACCCCACTGACCAAGACTTTTTTTCTGATATCTAGGCTGTATTTTCTATTTCCTGTTTCAGAGTAGCAGCCGTGTTAGTCTGTATTCGCAAAAAGAAAAGGAGTACTTGTGGCACCTTAGAGACTAACAAATTTATTAGAGCATAAGCTTTCGTGAGCTCTGTAGCTCACGAAAGCTTATGCTCTAATAAATTTGTTAGTCTCTAAGGTGCCACAAGTACTCCTTTTCTTTTTTCTATTTCCTATCACTCCTACAGGATAATGGAGCAGCTAATACAGAACTCAATTAATGCAGGAGAGTAATATAATTAATGCCAGTCTACATGGGTTTATGAAAAACAGATCCTGTCAAACTGTAGCTCACAAAAGCTTATACTCAAATTTGTTAGTCTCTAGGGTGCCACAAGTAATCCTTTTCTTTTTGTCAAACGAACTTGGTATCTTTTTTTTTTTTGATAAGATTACAAGTTTGGTGTTGACGTAATATACTTAGACTTCTGTACCTTCCCCAGACCTGAAGCTCAAAAGCTTTGTACCTTCCACCAACACAAATTGATCCAAAATAAAAGACATTGTCTCTCTCAACTTCTGTAAGGCATTTGACTTGGTACTGCATGACATTTTGATTAAAAAACTAGAACAATATAAAATTAGCATGGCACACATTAAATGGATTAAAAATGGCAGATTGGTCTCAAAATGTAATTAAAAACAGGGAAACATCATAGACAGATGTGTTTCTAGGGGGCTCCCACAGGGATCAGTTCTTTGCCTTATGCTACTTAACATTTTTACTAATGACCTGGACAAACATAAAAATATCACCAAAATTGTGGTGATGACACAAAAGTTGGGGGAGTGTTAAATAACGAAGAGGATAGGTCACTGGATTGCTTGGTAAGCTATGCGCAGGAAAACAATATGTGTTTTGATTTAACTAAATGGGAATGTATATGTCTAGGAACAAATATTTAATACTTGGCTCTTCAATCTATCAGAGAAAAGTATAACACAATCCAATGGCTGGAAGTTGAAGTTGGACAAATTCAGACTGGAAATAAAGTGTACATTTTTAACATTGAAAGTAATTAACCATTGGAACAGCCATGGTGGATTCTCCATCACTGACCATTTTTAAATCAAGATTGGATATTTTTCTAAAAGCTCTGCTCTAAGAATTACTTTGGAGACTTTCTATGACCTATGTTACACAAGAAGTCGCACTAGATCAGGGATCGGCAACCTTTGGCATGTGGCCCACCAGGAAAAGCCCCTAGTGTGCTGCCGGGCCCGGCCAGTTTGTTTACCTGCAGTGTCTGCAGGTTTGGCTGATCATGACTCCCACTGGCTGCGATTCACCGCTCCAGGTCGATGGGGGCTGCAGGAAGCGGCGCGGGTTGAGGGATGTGCTGGCCGCCCTTCCCACAGCCCCCATTGGCCTGGGATACCAATGGGAGCCACGATCGGCCAAACAAACCAGCCTGGCCCGCCAGGGCCTTTCCCTGGTGGGCCGCATGCCAAAGGTTGCCGATCCCTGTACTAGATGATCACATGGATACCTTCTGGCCTGGGAATCTATGAATCCTTTGATCAGTTCTGGCAGAGAGAAAGCAGATGTTTCTGCAGTGTTTACTCTTTCCGAGTATCTAACAACGAGATGAATCTTAATAAAATTAATATGCAACCATGTCCCAGGCATCCCTTGGTACAGTCACATTATATCCTACATTTGACAGGCCTGCAAAATTAGAAGCCTTAAAAAAACTTTTAAAAAAAAGCTTGTCATACATCTCTTGACACCCACCCCCCCCCCAAAAAAAAACCCCAGCACACCGAAAGTATTTCCCAAAGCTGTCATATATTCAGCCCACAGGACCCCATCTTTCACCCTTGATACTCTCATAACCCTCCCCCCACCAGCCTGAAAATACTATTTGAACACACATCACACCCCCTCTCCTGCCACACTCAGCCCCTCCTGCCACCCTCACCTCCCCCCCGACTCCTTCTCCTGCCACACTCAGCCCCTCCCTAGACCCCTCTCCTGCCACCCCCTCCTGCCACACTCAGCCCTCCATCCCACCGCGGGCCGTGCAGCGGAGGGGCGGAGCGGCGCAGCCCGTCCCCGCCCAGTGCGCCTGCGCGGGGCGGAAACACGTGGCCGCTGCGCCGCTGGCCTGGAGCAGAGGCCGGGCCGAGAGCGCCATGGCGGCGGCCGGAGCAGCGTGTGGCGGGGACGCCCCGCGGGCCCCCTGCGCCTTCTCCCCGCGCGGCCGCCGCTCCCTGGCGCTGTGCGGCCCCGACGGGCGCCTGCGGGTGTGGGACACACCGAGCAGCCGCCTGCAGCACGAGTACGTGCCCTCCGCCCACCTCAGCGCCGCCTGCACCTGCCTGGCCTGGGCCCCGCCGGGGGACCGCCAGCCCCCGAGCAAGGTACGGGGGCGGGAGGGAACGCGGGGCCGGGCCGGGGAGCCGCCGCCGCCGCCGCCCGCTCGCCCCGTGCGGGGCCGGGCCTGCGCCGCCCCAGCTCCCGGCACCATGTGGCTTCCCCGGGGAGAGCAGCCAGCAGGCCCCGAGTGCGGGGGGGAGGAGCCGCCCCGACAGCCGGGAAGAGCCCCCGTGTGACGGGTACACGGTCACAGCCCCCCTCCCCATTTCCTGCAGGCCTCCCGCCTCCTGCCCGCACCACCCTGCCGGGCAACGCGACTACAGACGGGCCCCCGGCAGCGCACGTGGGGCACCCACCCGTGGTGGGGCCGACAGGGTCCCCTCCCGGGGGAGCCGCTCCAGTGCGGGCAAGCCCCTGGGGGAAGGGAAGAATTAGATGAGCCAAGTCCTAGGCTTGCGGGTGGGGAGAGCGTGGGATGGGGGAATCTTACCTCCCATCGTGGGTGCATCTAGTGGTGAGGTAGTCCTTGGGTGGCCCAAGCTGGTGTCGTCTCCTCTGGAGCAGTATTCAGAGTAGCAGCCGTGTTAGTCTGTATTCGCAAAAAGAAAAGGAGGACTTGTGGCACCTTAGAGACTAACACATTTATTTGAGCGTAAGCTTTCGCGAGCTACAGCATCCGATGAAGTGAGCTGTAGCTCACGAAAGCTTACGCTCAAATAAATGTGTTAGTCTCTAAGGTGCCACAACACATTTATTTGAGCGTAAGCTTTCGCGAGCTACAGCATCCGATGAAGTGAGCTGTAGCTCACGAAAGCTTATGCTCAAATAAATTTGTTAGTCTCTAAGGTGCCACAAGTCCTCCTTTTCTTTCTGGAGCAGTAGTAACACAGAGTTTACAGTCGCTACGTGTATGGTGCTTCATCTGTGCCTGTGTGTACTTTATCTATGCCACAATAACACCTGTGGTGTCTTTCATTAGGGAGCCTCTAAGCACTTTAGAGGTGTTATTGCACTAAGACTCTCAGCCCCTTTGTGATGTAGGTAAGCATTTTCTACTTTTACAGGTTGGGAAAACTGATGAAGGGAGTATGTGTCTTGCCCAAGGTCACCCAGTGTCCAAAGATAGGAAAAGAACTCGGGAACAATGATTTATTGAATCTATGGGACACTTTTGACATATACCTTGTACAGACCCATTTATCCAAAATGCTTGTGTAATCAAAAATATCTGGGGATCCAGATAATTGGGGGTGGAGGGAAGCACTTGGGTAAGCCATTCTCACCTATGGCTGTGACAGAATGATTTGGCTGACAGGTAGTTCTTCTGAAATAGGTTTGTATTAGCCATGTAAATTAATTGAACTGTGTATATGTGTAATAGCTGTAAGTATGCCTTGCTCAAAGAATGAATCATATTTGCAATATGCTGTCCTTTGTATCAGCTCTATTGGTAAGATACTCTTAAGGAGAGAGTAATGGCATTAGGAATTCAACCACTATTAATTTATGTAGAATTCAGTCTTTCCTTTTTGGATAATATCTGCCTCACCATTTTTGCTCTTTGCAAGTTATTTGTGGAGGGGGAAATTGTTCCATGATTCAGGGATGCTTTAAATAGGTATGAGTAACATTCAGTGATTTCACTCAGAGCAATCATTCTGGAAATTGGAAATTCCAGTGTTGAATTTCAGAGCATTTATCTATTTTTTACGGTTCATTACCAAACCAAAGATGTGGCTCAGAATTCAAACAACAAGGCACTATTTCAGTTAGGTCCTGTCTATACTGAGATTTGAAGGCACCACCTCAGCCTTTTTTTTTTTTTTTTTTTTTTAAAGGATAAAAACAGTATTTGAACCTTGTTCTTGTTCAGAAAGTGCTGTTTTTCCCTGGCTAGTAGTATAGATAGGGCTTAACCATATTATAATATTTTGTATTTCTATAACATCTGTACAAGGATTTCAGAGTGCTTTATGTACTTGTTTAATTTATTCTGAGAGTGCTCCTGAGTATTATCCCATATTACTGATTGAGAAATTGGAGAGATTGTGAACTGCCCAAGGACAAAGGATTTCTGTGGCAGAAAGAAGTAGTTCAGATCTCCTAATTTATTGTCCTGTACTTTAATTTGCTCAATTATAACACACTTTTGAAAACCATATTTATAATTCGGTATCTATGCTGACTGAAGAAACTGCGGGGCTCTCTCACTTAGTGTATTGTATGTTGGGACACCATTTCATAGCATTGATTTAATTTTGCTTGTGTGGATGGACCCAAAGTATGTTTAACCTGTAATGTAGCTTTCAAACATAGCTTTCAAACATTGTTATAACATGGTGTCCTGGCATGATACAATGTGCACATGAGCTCCTTAAGCAGCATTCTAGCAAGATCTGTGTTTGAAAATGGTTCTCCAGAAGAGGGCTAACGCTTTTAAAATCTAGGTGTAGACAGGGCTTTTTGTCTTGTGTGAGGAACTTTGTCGAACACTGGGTCACATCTTAGTGCTAATTATCTCTTAACATGTTAAACTTTGAGCATTACCTGGATTTCAGCATGTTCTCTTGTGGAATTGGTAACTTTTCATATCTTGCAGTATTTATTCTGTGTAGCTTTGCAACCTGTTGGTATGTGCTCAGATTGAATGAGCGGGGGGGGGGGGGAGCTTAAAGCTCTGATAGCTGAACCAACTAAAGGATGCTTGTAACGTAAGTTTTGTTTCCTTTTGCGCTGGAAAGCTTGCTGTTTTCTGCTCATGTGTCATATGTTTTAAGAACAATCATATGCCGGTAGATGCCTCTAGGTGGTGTTTGGCCAGGTTCCACTTACACAAAGGCAGAGTATGTTCTGGACTCTTGCCACTTCAATGATGACCACACGTTTTTTGGCCAGTATGGGGATGAGTTATAGAAATTGGTGGGATCTTGAACTCTAATCCTGGGAATTCCTAGCTCTGTGTTAGCTGCTTGGAGCACGCATCTCCCTAATCTCTGTATATGTGCTTGTAGTGTGGGAGGTATTTTAGCTTTTGTTATGATGACGCTATTTTCTTAAAGTGCTGGTCGGTAGAAAGTCTCCCTGAAACAGACCCTTATAAAAATCTACTTTTCATGTGAGACTATTAGGGAAAAGCATGCCCTCTTAAAAGAAAAAAATCTAATTATTTTACCATAATTGCTTTAATTAAAATACTAATATTCCTCAGTCAAAATTATAAATTAATTCTAAATATTTCTTCAATCCCTAGCATCTGAAAAAATAGTAAGGCACTCGTATGTGGCAGGATCAAGTTCTGTGTTTTGCACGTGAAAGCCTAGATGTTGCCTGGTATCTTAAGGCCCTGATCCTGCAGTGAGCTTCGTGTTGGGTTGCAGTGAAGTTAATAGGAGATATTGCCATGTGGCGATCATTGCAGGACCAGGACCTAAGACTGGTTTGCATTTTAGTTCTATGGTTTTTTTTTTGGAAGGGTGTGAGCCAGGCACTTTCTAGATCAATATCTAATCCTCATGTTTGTTTAGCACCTTTTATTCCAAAGTCGCCATACCCAAATACCCTCATTAGCCAGGCTTTTGGGAGCATTTCAGCAAAGATATAAGGTAACTTAAAACCAAGTTCCCTTTGGATAATCTTTGCTACTACCTGGCTTGCTCATTCTGTGACATCAGAAATGCTATGAGTTGGATGGACTTCGGTAAGACTTGTTTGTATTTGTAATGTGTTCTGGAATATCTCTAGTGGACTAAGAATTGGTGGGGGAGAGGGGAAGAGGTGATTGGAGGGAGGATGGAAGAATTTTAGATAGATTAGTAGGTTCTTCTGTGCTGATGGATGGTTGCTTGCTATTTCAAGGGGAAAGGGTTTTCAGCACCCATCTGTGTTTAACTGGTTTAATTTTTCCTTTGCAGTTCATCTTTAGTATGGAAGAGTATTAGTAAATGCAGATAGTGTTTAGGGTCTTCTGGTACTATCTGGCCATTCAGTGCGAACATAGGCCTGATCTTCACTGACCAAAGAACTGTGTTTAAACACAGCTTTAATGTGACTACCTCCAAACAAGTTTAGTTAGTTGGTTTAATGTTCGGACCTAGTATTGATCATGACTTTAAACCCAGATTAACATGCATTAGACCTAGTTTGAAATGTTTAATTCCAGATATGAACGTGCTTTGGAATGTGTTATAGTTTTTGCTGCACTCATGTTTTTGGTGCGGTTTTTTTTTTAAACTTCTTCCTTTGTCTCTGAAAATGAAGCCTGAAAGTATGTTCCTGAAAAGCAAAGACCTCAGCTTTCTACTTATGTTTGGCTTTATTTGAAAGCTTTTGGAATGGAGTTACTTTTTATTCAAATGTCAGTTATTCTGATTTTTATTAAACTGGCATAGAGTTAACTTCAGCTAAAATGATTCTACTTTTGCTTGCCAAATATCCTACATTTAGCCCTGCGTCAAAAGTTTTTAAAGTACTGGATCTTCAAGGATCCAAAGTCTGTGTCTCTTTTTTTTTTTGGTTGCATTGTTTAAAATTCTAAACTTAAATGTGTAAGCTTCCAGATGCCCTGCAGCTCTCTTATCTTTGGGCTTGGGCACAAACTAATTACATGCTACATGTCACCTATTGTAATGTAAGATAGACACCTATGTAGGTGGAGCAGCAAGGCTCTCATAGAGTTGGCTGCTCTTGTTTTAAGCCCACAAGGAGTCCTTTTTGGGCTTCCTGGCAGTGCATTAGTGCAGATATCCTGTTCTGTAGAGGAAACCTCATTTTGTGTCTGTGGGTAGAAAGTTTTTAAAAATGAAATCTGAGATGACCTAGTGTCTACATAAGGTACAACAAACTCGGCAGAAAAATGTTTTCCTTTTGCCTGGGGTTGGGACTGCTTCGTTCTTCTGAAGCTCTTAAAAAGGTGAGTATGAACACAGTCTGACATTAAACCCTTGTGAGCAGAAGTGTGGTGGTGGCTTTTCTTCCTCCATTCTTTATGGTTTGGCATCCTGAAAAACTGATTCTAGTCTCTTTCATTTACCTAACCTGGCCATCCCACCACACTTCTGGCCAACGAGGACAGGCTGAAACTCTGTGTAGAGATGGTCAGTGGCTCTCAAACTGAGAGGGCAAGGGATTAAAAAATGGTCTGAGCGTGGGAGCCAGGAACTATGAGATATGGTGCTCGTTCAGATACTGTCTTCCTTTGTGGCCTTGGGCAAATCACTGTGTTGTCCTAATTTTTCCCATCTGTAAAATGGAAATAGCACTTTCCTCTCAGGGGAGTTGAAGATTTATTTATTGTTTGTAAAGTGCTTTGAAAAATGAAAAGTACTATAGAAGTGCTAAATTCTGTTAAGGTTTTGATCTTCCCCTTTGGGGATGAAGCATACTCCGTGTTCTACGTTTTAGCCTGGCTCTGGGAATAAAGCAAAGACTAGAAAATCACTTGAGGTTTTCTTCATGGAGCAGCACACTGTCTTTGGGTTTGTCTACACTAAGATTTGTAATCCTTTTAGTTGACATGTTAAAACATGATCGTGTCCTGTCTACACTAGAATTTACACACGTTTGTTCCCAATTGTTTGAACTCTAGGGTTACGGAACCCTTATTTGGGGAAGCTGACCAGACTAACTTGTTACTTTTCTTTTTTCTTTTTTTTTAACCCCACTCCCAATCTCTTTTTCAGGAGGGTCCTCAGAGGAAAAAAAGGAAATCTGAAGCTGCAGAAGCAGGCGAACAGTTTGATCTGTTGGCTATTGGTACAGCGGTTGGCAGTATTTTATTATACAGCACAGTTAAAGGAGAATTACAGAGCAAACTAGTAAGCATCATATCAATCTTTCTGCCTATTTGTAATGTCGTATCTGTTGCTGAAAGGGGAGGGCTAAGCTAATTTAACAAAGTCTTAAATTCTGAATGGTTATGTAGTTACACATATAAATGGGCACATAGTATCCACAAGAATGTCAGAATGACTCTACTTCTAGTGTTGCTAGTATGTATAGGCTGAGGAATTACTTTTTTTCTAGGCTAGCGCAACATCATACGATTACATGTACATTTGTAATTCTTGAGTTCCTTTTAACTCAAGAGAATAGTAAGGATTTAGACACCATGAAATTCGTCTTGGGTGTACTGCGTCTTCAACAATTAGACAATATTCTGTGTCTGAAAATTAAAAAAAAAATTCTTTGGCTAGCATGGAGATGCTACTTGCACTGGCATGTTGGCTTTTGTATAAAAGTGTGAATCACAGACTTGGATTTCCATATAAAGTCTTATGTGAGTCCTTATAGTCTCAGCATATGGTTTTCTCAAACCCATCAGGAGGTGGTTCCATCCTGCTGTCATTTTTCCTTCTCATTAACATCACCTCTTCTCTTCCTTTTCATTTAGTCTTGATTTGTAACAAAAGAAAGGAATATAATGGTTGATATCAGTGATAATATTTTGGAATAGATATATAATACTGATTTCTTCCACCTGGTTCTAGACTATTAGTCATGTGGCATTGATGCACTGTGTGTATGTATTACATATGGGAAAGCATCTGTGTGCCTTGTTAAGTTGGGTACTGGTTTAGCAACATTAGCTTAAAATTGATAGGGTCAGTGCTGAAACTTTGCTGGTGACGCATCTTTATTTTATCCACAAAGTTCATGTTTTTGATGGGTTCACAGAAATGTTCACCAGTTTTCTTTTGTTAGTAACAGAGTAGTGGCTTGTATTGGGGGTGTCATTATTAAAAAAAAATATATTTAGAATTGCAAGAACATTCCTCACTCTTTCATAACTGAAAAGTTATTTTTGGTTTTGAAATATATCAAATTAAAATTTTTCTCTGCCCATATTCAAGCATAATGCCTTGCTGTGATGATACTTACTTGGTTTCACTCACTGCTGACTTGCAGTGAAGACATTTTCCTCTTGGCTGTCTGAGCAGGCTGGTGCTGAATTAAATAGTAAAATTCAGAAACTAAAAAAACTAACTAAAAAAAAGAAACTCAAATTATGACTACAAGTGGGTTAGCAATGCTCTTACAAAACTGCTTTAATCTTTTGGAAGAGATCCAATAACTTTTCTAAGCACGTGTTTCATCCCCTCATTCTGGGTAGAACAGTCTTAGTAAAATGCTGGTGCTTTTTGGTAGCCACTTGAGTTCTAATACAGGTCTCAGATTAAGTATAATCCAGTGCATTTTTTTCCCCACACTGATAAACTCCCATGTTTGGGACACATGATGCCAGGATTATTCAATGACTCGACTAATGAGCCCTGTGATGGGATCCCTGGGGTGCAGCTTGGGACTGTGGGACCACTGTGCCCCCTGAACTCTCTCCAGCCTGGGCTGTCTCTCACAATGCCTTGCTAGTGACCAGCAGCGAAGCCCTCTGGTTGCTGTTAGCGTTCAGCACAACAGCATGTGGAGCCCCACACCCAGCTATATTGCATGAATGCTCCCAGAGCCACTCACGAATCACAGAGAGAGAGGCACCAGAGCCAAATTCCCTCAGCTCCCAGCACTGCATCTCAGGAATATACTGTCTTGCACTGCTCAAGATGAGCAGTGCAAATTTATTAATCGGTTCACTACTTCATCAATGGAATGTGCATTTGCAAACCTGAGCAGATTTGCCACACACTTCATACAAATTCACTGGTAAAGATAAACAGTAAAATAGATTTATTGACTACAAAAGATTGATTTTAAGTCATAGGCAAAAAATTAGATTTAGTTACCAAAAGAAATAAAATATAAGCAAACAGTCTAAACTCTCAACCCTATTAGACTGGGCAACAACTAGACTAAGTAGTATTTCTCACCCCCACTGGATATTGCAGTTCATAGTACACAGATTTCACCCTTGAAATCTGGGCAAGTCTCCTCAGTTGGAGTCTTCAGAGTGTCCTTGTTGCTTGCAGCATGGGTGGGTGAAGGAGAAAGGGGCCACATGCTTGGCCTGGGTCTGTTTTATACCCTAAGTCCTGTGTGCCTGAGTCTCCAGGCAAGGGTCTGAGCAATTCCCCTGGTGTGGCCTCATGCAAGTGAGTCATTGCATCATAGCTCCCTTGCTGGACAATGGTTGTTGATGGGTTGATTGACTCCTGCCTGGGCGTTGGCTACTTTCCTTACTGTTGTCTCTGGGAAGCTAATATCTGGCTGATTCCCCAACTTACATTCTCTTACATACGAAGTTATGAGAATTGTGTTGTATGGTTGTCACTGAAACAACCAGGTTTCAGTGACAACCATACAATACAATTCTCATAATTTCATACGCATTAATGATATGACCTTCAACTGATCATAACCTTTCCCCTGATACCTTACAATACAAGCTTTATATGTAAAATCACAATTATATAAAAATGAATATGGGGGGTTATAGGACGCTCTCCTGAGGTATAGAATGTTACAACCCCAACCTTCTCTAAAATTTCAGAGCTGGAAACCCTTCTGCTAGTGCCTCTGGTTTTCCTCCTCCTGCCTTTTCTCTTTCATCTCTGCCCCTTATCAAAAAAACTCCTTGTGTAGGGTATCAGATTTAGCTGCCTTTAGAGATTACATCGTGACAGTCCCCATTTTCTTCCTTGTTTGGTCTAGACTCTATTTAATCTTGAGATATTCCGTAGAGTGTTTAGTTATGCCCGTCCAGTTTTTTTTCTAGGCCTGTGAGCTTGCAGCCATTTTGAACACTTGATGGACAGAAGTGGCTGATGTTTCTTGCTGAGTCCTTGGGTCTGGTCTGGTGATGGTTCCTTCTGAAGTGCTGAATACAAGGAAATGGCACTTATTTAGCAGCTTGTTTGGACAGGCAGGCTCTGAAGTGTCCATCTGAGAGATGTATTTATGGTCAGGGAAGAAGGCAAGCAAGATGCATAGTTTATTCAGAAGGCTGTTTGGGCTGCATTTATGTTGATGTAATGAGGAGGGGGATGGTTTTCTTTATCTGTGACTTTAAAGTGCTAGAGCCGGCTTGAATTCTCAAAGAATTTTAAAGATGTAACCACTTATATTTCTAGCATCTAGATGTAAGTTTGTGAGACCAGCTTAAAACTGCAGTATAGTCCCGTCTCTCTGTTTGAGTGAATAACCCTTTTCATATTTTCCATAACCTGATTTAGCTCCCCAAAAGTGGCCTGTTCTGTATGCTGATTGAACAAAAACTCGTTAGCCAAGGCCAGCTGCATTTGCCCATTAACAGTTAAACCTTTTTTTCTCTTGTAGGATGGTGGTCATGACAATAGAATAAACTGTGTACGGTGGCACCAGGACAATGGTTGCTTATATAGTTGTTCAGAAGACAAACACATTGTGGAATGGAACACACAGACCTGCAAAGTGAAGTGGTGAGTGAGACTGGTCTGCAGTCAGTAGTGTCAGCATTTCTTTTACACACGCCCTTTTTCCCCTCATCAAAGCATTTTGGTCAGGTCTAGTTGGAGGTGTCATATTTGGCTATGGAAGGCGTTTGGACACTGAGCTTCATGCCAGTAAGGGCTGGTAGCCAGTCTTCTGTGCTGAAGGGAAAACTGTCACTCTGCTGGGCTTTGGAGGGGGACTGTTGTGGCCCTGTGAAGGGCATAAAGGATGCACTATGCCTAGAAAATAATTGGATCTGACATTTCTGCAAAATCAATTATAAAAAATATCAGACATTCTCATCACAAGTCTCGGCAAAAATATAAATTTGAATTTTTCGAGTGCTTGCTCGTTTCCATTCCACATTAGGAGAACACCAGTTACGGAAAAGGTAACTCTTTTATTCAGAACTGTTTTTAGGTTGTCTTCACAAAACCAGATTTCACAAGCATTTAATTTAGAACATGTTCTTTGTATTATAAAGTAGGTCTGTTGAAACTCTAAAAATGTGCTGTGCAGTACACTGTCTTCATCTAGCATTTCACAGTCACGTAGTTATGTAAATCCGTGTCAGCCTATTGAAATGCAGGCCACGATTTTCAAAAATGTTGAATACCCAGCATCTCCTGCTGACTTCATTGGGTGTGTGCTCATTGCTTCTGAAAATCAGACCACTTATTTGGATGTTTAAATACAGATTCAGATCATAACCTCAGGCACCCATTATTTTGAAGGTATGAACTGAAAACTATTGAAGTGGTAAGACCATTGCAAAAAGGCAGAAAATTCATAGATTAAATTGCTAATATGTAGCCACAACAAAACACACATACGTTCTAGTATAAAAGGGCTAAATATTTAAACATCTCTGAAATATGCCCATGACAACAATCTTAATTGGCTCTTGTTCTGTTGTATGCTGTGCGGAAAGCAGCTGAGGTAGCAATATTGTCACAGATCCATTTCCAGTAAGGTACAGTGGCTGGCAGCCTGTCAGATTGTCTGTCTGCATTATACACAACCATGTGCTTGTACAGTTGCATCCCACAGTTAAGATTGTCTGTTAGATTATGGATATCACTAACTGTGTCAGGCAACCATGCCAGTGCATAATCTGTCTGTAGTATACATAAGGAGTTGGTGCTTTTGTTCACGCTAGTGAGGGAAATTATGCTAGCATGTCTGTTCTAGCTAGTGTACGCTATATGCAACTGTGGCAATCCATGGCAGATTTGTAAAATGGCTTACATTGCAGCTAGTGGTCACCCCAGGTAATATAGACAGGACAAGTTAACCTCATTTCTTGCAAGAACTGAAACCTTTGAAACAGAACCAGCTTTAAAAAGTAGGAAATCTTAAAAGGAGGCTTTTTCCTCTCTGATGCAACAGTAAGTATATTACACAGTTTTACAGAACGTCATGGGGCTTCACTATTGACATAGTGTTCAATAGTTCATTTGTTGCTCTGACTTCAGCAGTATGTATGGTAGGATTGCTACATTGGTGTGGAATCTGGTTGTGGCAGACACACATCACAAAATGTGAAAGGTTGTGTAAGCCTTTCTTTTAAGTAATGCACAAAAATGCCCTTTTAGCCTGACTACTGAGAATGTTTTCAGCAGAACTAAATTTGACGGAATTCCTCAGTCCATGGGACAACTACTTTCTATACTCCAGAATCCTCTTGGTTTAATAGCCTCATGTGTGTTTGTTTCTGATTCCTGTTGCACTGTTGTGACTCAGCCACCACACAATGCAGGATTGAGAGGGTGAGTGCAGGTGCATGAGAAGACTTTTTATCTGCTGCTGAAACTTTCTGTATAAAAGCTTGACCATTGTTAAAACTCTTGTTTTCATCTGTCTTGCGTTGTCTATCTCAGGCCTTGTCTAATTGTGAAAGTTGTACTGATAAATCCCCTTGAGTGTATACTCTTAAATTGGTTTGAGTGAATTATATTAATTTAGCTTAACAATATTCCTCACCAATATAAACTTAAATTGATACATCAGTAAGGAATTGACTTATACTAAATCAACATCAGTCACTCTTAAATGGATTAACAAGTGTTCATCAAAGGTGATTGCACAGATTTGACCAAACATCTCAATTGTGTGTACACAGCCCCTCGGTTTATTGCTGCTACAAAACAGATGGAGTTCACATAATTTTTCTGAGTCCATAGAAATGTCTGTTGGCTTTCAGCTGCAGAATAGTAGACTCTTGTGAGATGTCTCTACAATAGATATTTAGGGTAAAATGTTCAAGTGCCCTAAATGATAGGAGCTCAAATACTGTTTTCAAAAGTGACTTGGGCACTTAGGCTGCTACCTCATTTTTGAAAATAGGACTTGAACTCCTAAATTAAGAAGGTGTCTTACTCTTAACCCCAAACACACCTGATACTCTTTGAAACACACAATAGTCCTGTTTGCAATAAATTATTTGCAGTAAAACCTAATATGCAAAACTCATTGAGTTTCAGGCTCATGTGATCATGAGACAATCAAGATGATATTCTTGTGCTATGGTTGTACGCTGATGCACGTCCCACTGAAGTGAATGGAAAGAGTTCTGTTCACTTCAGTGGGCATTGGCTAAAGCCCATATTTGGGCCACATTTTCTTTTGTGGTGAAGCAGCTTTGCACATCTGCACTAGAAGAAAGCAGTCTGAAAATGACTGACTAGCCACGGGAGGGTCACATCAGTTTATGGGAATCCTCTAGAGCCAGCATAGTGGGATATGTGTTTGGGTAAGGTAGAATAGATACATGAACCTGAGCAGCTTCATGAGCCTCTTGCGGATGTTAGCAGTCATTAAAGATTAGAGAAGCCTTCAGACAGTTCTAACCTTACACCAAGGGGACTGACCAAGCCTTTTGCACAGCCAGAGCAGATCAGGGAATGCAAAGGTGTTTTAAATCCACATTTGCAATTCCTTCCTGAGCTGTATTGTGCAGTCCTCTGCTGCAGGTGATATTACTTGGAGGCTATTGTGTTCTTAGATGCTGAGCTATCCACAAACACCCTGCCATTCCAGACCCATCCTGACAGGGATGAGTGGTTGTATGGCTGGGGAAAAATGACCTATTTAACATGACATGGTATCCAATTACTTATATGCTTAAGACATCCTCATTTGCCCTCCTGTAGTTTCTCAGGCACCACTTCTTTCCCCCCCCATTCCACTATCGCTGCTGCGATTCAGTGCACAGCAGGGAGGGAGTGGTGAGCTGGCCATCTCATGAATTCTCTCCAAGTGAAGGTCTTTTCGGAAGGTCTTTTTCGTTCTGCAGATGGCATTTTCTGGTTGAAGTGGTAGTTCACATTGACCAAAAGTAGCACAATAAGACGGCGTATGAATCACAACATCATCACATGCACTCCAGCACATCCCAGGTACTTATCTACTGGATCAACCATGCCTATTGTCGTGTTTGTATTTTATTTTGTTCAACATCAGTCTCTATCTTCTAAGGACCACATCTATCCTCCTGTTACAGCACAGGAGGTATGTGACCACTGGAACCATGCTCAGCTACAGATGAGTGGGCTCCTGCCATTGTTGTGCTGGGTTCATCATTGTCCATGTCTTTCCTACCGCTGCTGTTTGTGGCTGGCTGATCTGAAAATCTTATCAGGGACAAGAATGTGCAAATGATACCGACAGCTATGCAGTCCTCACCACTGTTGGTTTGTTGTGTTTCATGGGCATGGCCTGTGGATTTTTTTTTTCCCCCCCCAAGCACTCTTTTACTACTTGCTTTTTTGACATGCTAAGTCTGGAATCTTTGGAAAAGTGAGTGTGACGTTTAAACTGCTATGTCACTTGCGCACTTTTGAGAATTTTACCTTAGGAATCCAAAGGACGTTCTCGCACCATGGTGTAAAGTCAGGAACTAATATTTATCCTGACACTGTAATGTTCGTTAAATCAGTAGTCTTTGCCCGTTCATTAAGCAGAATGCCTTGCTGTGATGATACCCACTTGGTTTCGCTCGCTACTGATGTGCAGTGGGGACAACTTCCTCTTGGCTGTCTGAGCAGGCTGGTGCTGACTGTAATACTGTAAAACAGAAAAGCTGAAGGCAGCAATTGCTAGAGGGCCAGAGTAGCCATTTGTTTTTTGTTTTTGTTTTTTTTAATTTTGCAAAATCTGCTTTGAAAATTAAAACACAAACCATATCCTCTTGACTTCTAAGTGCCGTCTTTGATAAAGCTATCACTCAGTAGGACACTTAACCCTTGTAACATTGCATTGTCATTGGTGTAGCTCCACTGGTGGTGGCAAGAGTGGAAGTGCTAGTGCAGACTTGCCAGCAGCAGACTATTCTAGCGCTATCACCAGTGGGAATTGGAAGAAAAATGCTAGTGTGGACACAGCCTTAGGTCATGACAGGATGTCTCAGATTCTGTATCTCAATCAGTGTAGTACTGTATTGTCTTTAAAATCGCTTTAATTCCTTTGTTTGACCACTGTTGTCGTCTTGTCAGCTGGTACAATCATTCTTTCAATATCTAGCTCACAATGTGTTTAGAGTACAGAAAATGATATAAAGGCTTTGCCAATGTGCTGGTGTGTGTTGGAAATTATGAAACGTATCTGGAATGGGGAGTGAGTCTCTGAAGCGATCTTAGTAAGAGAGGGTGGGACTGATTTGGCCTCTCTGCTTTTGCTCCTATATGCTGCTCTGACCACATGGCATTGGTGCAGGTAGCTCTGCACTACATATCCCAGTGCATAGGGGTGGGAGGAGGAGGTGTTCCCATAGTGCTAGGTGCTGCACGGATTCTAAGCTGCTGCATAGCCCTTATTTAGCACTGGGGAGGCTGCCATAAGTTACAGAAGCACACAGGGCCGCTTGAGCCATTTCAGTCCTGCAGCAGCCCAGAATCTGAAAGAGACAAAGGTAGCATAAAGCAACCTTTGCCATCCTTTTCCCTGGTGTGCGCCTCTTGGGTGTTACTGCACAGAATCTAGCCAGGTGTGTTTTGAAAGGAAATTCTCAGGGTATATCTGCATTGGAGCCAGGACAGTGAGCGCCAGCTTCTGTAGATCTACTGGCGCTAGCTGTATTCGAGCTAGCTCACTAAAACTAGAAGGGAGGATGCCGTGGTGTGGGCTTCACAAGCCTGCTTGATTCCCCTGAGTACGTATTTGCCTCTGCAGCTTGCATTGAAGCTCTCACCACTGTGTCCTCTCTTCTATTTTTAGCGAGCTAGCTAGAGTACAGCTAGTGTGGGTATATCAACATAAGCTGCCATTCACATCCCTCACTGCAGTATAGATGTACATTCAAATATGGTGACCTGTAAATTTTATTCTTCTGTGCTATTTCCCTGAAATAATTCTTTAATAATTTAAACAGAATAGTTGACTTCTTACAAAAGCATTAAAAGAGAGTTCTAAGTAGACATTATTAAAAAACCATCAGTGTTGTGGTGAAAGAAGTTAACAGTTATAAGTAAAACTAGGTGGTTATAGAAGATTTTTTTTCTCAGTACGTCTGTCTCAGCCCATCTCTTCTCAGATAGTTCAGTTGTTAATGCAGCAGTAAGCCTGTGTTTCTCCTAATTCTTTCACTGGAATCCAGAACTGTTTTTAGGAATCTGTGAAAGCACCACCATCTAATGATTGATTAGTACTGTGCAGATAGGTCTCTGCTTGGTTTAATGCTAAATTTAAAAATATCTTGTCAGAAGAGGAGGAAGTTGTGTCTCTTCCCTGGATGACTTTTTGGCTCCCCCATAAGGGGCTGGGTCTTCCTGGCGGAGCTAATCCTCATGCTCAGTGGGAACTGATCTGTATTCGTGTATTTGTTCCTTAAAGAATTTCCTTATGGTAGCATTGATCTCAGTGGATTGCCCTGAGTCTGTTTGTCACTGAGTTCTCAGTAGCTCACAAAGCCAGAATTACCACAGGATGTTTGATTAGGTGACTTGCATTGGAAGCAATATTAGGTAAAGTCTTGTTTCTGTAGCTCCATCGCTGGAACCAACACAGTACTTTGATCAATGCAACCTGTGGATTTGAAGATGCCTTGAAAAATCACTGCTAGGGGCCGGATTGTTCATAGGTGGGGTTTATCATGTGACCTGTATTCAGTGTGTCTCAGTAGCTGCTCAAAGCATTTAACAATGGTTGCCTTTAACGTTTGAAAGAAACCATATTCACTGCAGTTGTCTGCTGTTGTTGATAACTACAGAAGAAATGTACTTAATTAGAATATATAAACTGAAGGCACACCAACAACATAAAAATCACACTTCTGTCTGAAAATCCCTTACCTGCAGTTGTTACAAGTCACAATGTTACTGTGACTGAAAACTGGAAAAAACTATTTTTCTTTATCCTGTCATATTTACTTTGTGTAGTTGATAGCTCTAAGGTACAAGAATTTTCCCTGTTTCCCCTGGTTTTTTGGAGTATTTCACACAGTAACAGGGCAGAGAAACATTTTTTTTCAAGACCTAGAAAAAGGTGATTGTCAAACTGTCAAGGGTCCTCCTAGAATGATCTAGAGATAGGTATGGCACTTGAAACTACTTTAAACTTTTTAAAAAGGAGTTCAAATTGCATCCCTTTAAACAAAGATTGTGAAACTGTATTAAAACAAACCACTTGAAATATGTTTTGAAATCTCCACTGATATGAATATTGAATCTGTGATCCCGGTGGGCATCCATTTTACTAATTCCAAGGGGAAACACTGCCCAATAACACGTTTCAAAAGCAGTAAGATCAGACACAGAGAACAGCCGGAAACTTCCACACTTCTTTTGGTAAGAAATTAAAGCATTGAATGGGTATATATACTGAAATGCTTTTTTTGGGGGGGGGGGAATCAGTGTTAGAGAAGGGGGTTAAATACCAAACCTACCCAAAGAGCAGTGGAAAACCTCTGCTCTTCTCTCTCACCTGCTGTAGCTGCTTATTGTCTGACTGCATCCTTGCTATGTGTCATCAGTATCACAATATAGCTCTTCCTTGCTGTATAGTTTCATATCTAAATATTTTATATGGAAGGAATTTTTAAATAGTAACTTATGATTTTTAGTTGTATTTTATATTTATTGGTTTAAAAATTTTTTACGTGGGCCCGGAGCAGAATATTTAAATAAGTGTCAATTTGGATGCTGTTTGCTTAGTCTTGTCTTTTCCTCTTTGGAAGAGCATATGAAACCAAAGAACTCTATTGAACATATCATATTCCTGTGAAGTATACAGGCAATGAAACCTTTTCCATTTAGACTCTTCTGTTGGATTGTCAAGGATGGTGTGGAATAAATTAGCTTGGTTTTGAAGATATTCAATCTTGTGAATATTGCATTGAAGCATTTCAGAAAAAACTGTCTTAAAATTTTAACAATGAACCAGATGTTTATGATGGGTTGCATGGATCACTTCTTACACTGAATGAACTCCTCTTGCAGTTTAGTGGCCTGTGTGAAGCGTGTTGGTCACTAACTAGTTCCTAGTGGAGACAAGTGTACATGGCAACATTTGACACTTTTATAACACCTTTATTCAAGGACCTCAAAAGTCTTTTAATGAACTAAGCCTCAATAATGGCACACAGCAGAATTACACTGTTGGGAGAGTCTGTCCAGAACAAGTTGAGCACACTTTCTGGGGTCTGGTGCAGTAGGAATCGTATACTACTGTGCCCCATGCTACATCTATTTTGGGTGTAGAGGATTTTGGGGCAGTCAGTTGATGCACATTAATATTTTTGTGTGTAAATGGCTTTGGTTGTGGGAGGACAAAAAACTAATTGCTGTGATACAACTTGTAGCTTCTTAAATCTGTTGCATTTTTCTTAGCCTCTTCAACATTGCTGCTCTGAGTTTGAGATGTATTAACTGGTGCCCCTTTCCTTTCTCCTTTCCTACCTTCTTCTATTCCCTTGCAAACAAAAATCTAGCAAATGGAAAGGTGACAACAGCAGCGTAAGCTGCCTGTGCATCAGCCCAGATGGAAAGATGTTACTTTCAGCTGGTCGAACTATCAAATTGTGGGACCTGGAGACCAAAGAAGTCTACAGAGTAAGTGAATTTTTTTAGTACTGGATCTAAAAAAACCCTTCCCTGATTAAACTGACTTCGTGTGGCTAGTATTTCCTGATGCAGCATGTCCCAGTTGTGTTGCGTATAAAGAAATAATTGTCAGTCCAGGGGCTGCTGGAAGTTGCTGCTATGATGATACCTTCACACTGTGGTTTGACTTGCTAACAGTTGAATGAGGACACTAAATTCCTTGGCTGTGTCTTAGTGTGCTGTCAGTAGCCCCTTTGTAAGCCAATATTAACGTAAGCTTCATATGGCTCCTTTTCACTGGATGCATTTTTTGCGTGTTCTCCTAATTCTGACTATAGAGATGTAAAAATAGACCAAACCAGCTCCTTTCAGATGTGACAATGGACTCTGCCAGCAGCATTCAGCAGAGACCCAGTGCTATTAGACTTCAGACAGCATCTTTCCAATCTTAATGTAACCGGCTACATTATTAATCTGTTACCTAAACAGGTTGGGAGGCATAGTAGCAAATCTTCATGAGAAGATGAATAGACGGGGAAGTAACTTTGGGCAGTAACAGCACTACCTGTGTAGCACTGCCTCATTGGGTAGTCCCACAGGGGACTTTGTAAAATACAGAAGGTTGTTGGGGAGGATGACTTTTTTCTCTCAATGTTTTTTCCCAACCTGAAATTCCACCTATTAGTCTGTCTCTTTTCCTTGTGTAACCTCTTTCATTTCTCTCTTGATGAATATCATGAGGTTCAAGAAACCCTTCTTGGAGATTTATAAACTCAAGGCAGCTGGATTCTATTTCTAACTGAAAACACTGCAGAAATGTCTTGACTTATTCTGTAATACTTGGATTTGACCTGTGCAGCTTGTATAATGTTCCTTGTCACAGCTTAAACATCAAAATTTTACTATATGACTGCTCCTCGCCATCCCATCACAAGTAAAATTTCATTTTCTCTAGAATTTCACAGGCCATGCAACAGCAGTTTCATCACTAATGTTCACCACGGTACGACCTCCGAATGAAAGTCAGCCCTTTGATGGAATTACAGGGCTCTATTTCTTGTCTGGAGCAGCACGTGACCGGTTACTCAGTGTATGGTATGTAGGCTTTTCTTGTGACAATCTGTTGATACTCAGTTTGAGCATAGACTTTTCACAAAAGTATTAATTGAATTCTGTTGCTCATAGATAAACAGAAGGGTTATTCTGGTTTGATGCAATGATGATTCAACTGTGGTTTCAATTCACTGACAATCAAATGAGGATGTGAATTTCCTTGGCTGTGTCTGAGCATGCTACCTGTAGACCCTACTCAAGACTATAATACATGCTATGAGCATGTTACATGACTGACTTCTTTGCTCTTAGTGTCTTATTTTTAAAAAAGTGTGTGTTTAAAAATTCACATTTTCTTTGCACTTGGGGATTGTTTTGTACAAGAATCTTGACTAAGTGTTTGGTGTTTTTTTTATTTTTTTAAAGTAATTTACGGTTTGGGGCTAGAATACTCTTAGGAGTTTGAGAACTTAATATGATTGGCATGGTCAGCTTTGAATAGTTAAAGCACTTTTTAATAGTTAAGTCTTTAATCCACATAGAGCTGGGTTGTAGATGGTCACTGTTTAGGGAATTTATAATATTGTGCTCTCCTTCAGTGATGATGCAGAGGGTAGCAGAGTAACGAATGTTTTTTCTTACTATGCTAAATATGTGCTATTTGTGTCTCCAGGCAGATCAGATCAGATAGGAAAGACAAGAATGCTGTGATGTCTTTTACTGTTACAGATGAGCCAGTCTTTATTGACCTAACAGTGTCAGAAAGCAAAGAGGAGGTAAGAGAAGTAGTTTGCACTTGTACATTTCGGTTTCAAGTTTTCAGTGCTGATTTCTTGTTAATGTTGGAAGAAAACACTTTGGTGTGTGATAAGCAAGGATGAATGTTGAATGCGAATTAATGGATTTGTTTGAGAACTGAACTTAGACTAGGGAGCTACATAGTAACAGCATTCAGACTTCCCTATCTTAAATGTTTTTCAGCATTCTTGTTAATAATGTGAAAATGTTAACTGACTTATAAAATTGAAACAAGTTATTATCAATCAGTTACTTGCCACATCTTGTAGCACAAAATAAGCATGTTTCTTTCTGAAATAGGGGTCAGGTATTGCCATGGTTTTCCTGAAATGAGGAGGCAAGGACAATCCCACTGAATTTTGAATGAATTACAATTTAATATGTTGTATCAGATATGCATTCCATAAGTCAGATTTTTAGCACGTTACGATGTTCTGCAGGAAACTTCTACATAAAAGAATTGGGGAATTGAAGCACATCTTCAGATGATACATCTGAAGCATGTTCAATAACATTTCAGTCTCTATTTAAGCCACAATGCTCTTTCCTACATCCTTTACTTTCCTTCTTAAAATGCACTGTCAAGCCAAGTTTTCTACTTTTTCAGCCATTACTGTAGAGATCTCAGACAGAATATGATATATTATATGTATACCCGTTAATTAGCCAAAGAGGTATGTATGGCTGACTTGCTGCCTCGCATATATGTTCTTCTATAGAAACAGCCTCCATGTATATATGCTGAAAATCCTGCTTTATTAAACAGTTACCAAACCTATGCCTCTCCACTTGAGCCCAAGCCATTTTAGTAGGATTGCCCATATCAGTGGTACTTCAGTAGGTTTAATTTAAGTTCCTACCATAGTAGCATATGTTGTTTTCTCATGATGTATCAATGACTGGAAGTTTGTTCTCTGATCTAATAAAAACCATATGTTGTGACTTTCTTTCAGCCAGTGAAGTTAGCAGTTGTATGCAGAGATGGACAGTTGCATTTATTTGAACACATCTTAAATGGGTAAGTTGGTATTTAAAAAAATTCTAAGTTCTTTATGTTGACCTTGTATTTAAGAACGTGGGGATACTGCAAGGCAGTTCATAGTCATTTCCAAATATGGTCCTGTTCAGGTCTTAAACTGTTACATCCTGGTCATAAGATAGGACCCAGTTGCTTCTTGGACACGACGCTTGTTTCTCAGAACTTGTGTTCTATAAAGTTGGTACCTTGCATATGTAACTGTGGGAGACTGTTATCTAGTGGCTAGAGCAGAGGACTGTGAAAATTAGTTTCTTGTATTCTACACTCATCTCTGCTATTGACTGTCACATTAGACAAGTTGCTTAACCTCCTTGAGCCTCTCTTAACCCACCTTTAAAATTATAAACTGAGATTGAGTTGATTGGAGAGCTGATAGAAGGTGCTCTAGAAGTGCAAAGTATTATTGTTTTTAGCTAAATCTGTTTTGATTAAATCATTTCTTTTCAGATACTGCAAAAAGCCCTTAACATCAAATTGTACTATCCAGATAGCAACGTCTGAAAAGGACAGTGATGTCACACCAAAACCAGTCCCTATTCTAGCAGCTGCATTTTGCTCTGACAAGCAGTCGTTACTGCTTGTGTATGGAAACACCTTACAACCCATCATTGAGAGAGTGGTATGTAAAGCCTATTTGATTTGGAACCTAATGTTTTGTAAGCATGTAACACAAACTCCCAACTACTCTCTGAATGGAGGAATTTTTAATTTGGACTTGCATAGCGAGGTAAAGCCACTCTTTTCTGTGGTGTGTTCAGTGCCCTCAGTACAGCTGTCTGAAAGAAAATTTGATTCTGCTTTCTTTTATTAAATACAATATAGCTAATGTTGGGGGTATTTCCTGCTATTGTTCCAACAGGCATTGTTGAGCACTCCATTTGAGCAACTTTAAAACTGGTGTTTATCAATTAAGCTTCAGTTGAAGATCCTCCATTACCTGAACAAGTTCCCTTGAAAGGCATAGGAATCTGGTGACTTGAGGAAAAGCAAAGCTTTCCTGAAGTAACCGAAATTTCACTTTCCTTCCAATGCCTGCTGAGTTATTTCTAACTTGTTGAAGTAGTTTCATGAGTCACAGTGGCATGTTAAAATGATGTGGACTGTTTTTCTTTTCTTACCATGTTAGTCCTTGAACAGCGCTGAATCTCACATATGCTTGATAAGGGACGTTCAAAAGACCATGGCACTTCAAACAGAAATGTCTGTAACAAAGGTGAGTGGTGTATGAAATATCATCCTAGATCCTATTCCGGGTTTATATTTATCAATACTAAACCTTGCATTTTAGCAGGGAAGATAGGGTTCTACATTGGTTACTTCTGAGAAGTTCAATAACAAATAGCATTCCTTGAACAAAATGCATCTCATTGGCTTTTACTGGTCCTAGCGCACAGTGCTTAGATGGAGATAGGGTATTGCGGACTAGGACTACTACTGCCTTCATCTCTGTATTTAAGATGAGCCATCTCCATTTTTGCCAGTTAGGTGCAGATCCTTGGGTCATGAGAAGTTGCCCTTGCAGCTTTCAGTTGGGCAAGGTTTGGGTGCTCTTGTTTTAGTATTTCTGTAAAATTAATCCTGCCTTTTTTGTAGATTCTTAAATCGGGTATCCTGGCTTTTCTGTGAAGTGGCCTTCATATGTTCCAATTCCCAGGGATACAGCACCTGGGAATGTGAACTTGAAATCTTACACAGCAATGTCTGTTGAGACCATTTTCCACCTCTGGCCCAGGGTATTAAAAGGGGAGGCTACCTTGAAGATACTTATCAGTAAGTGGCTTTTGGTGAAGGGTGTTGTCGCTGTATAATCCCTGCCCCTGCCTTTGCAACTTGGGAATCTCAGCTTTCTTCAGGTTAAGAATTTCTGAATTAGTGGAAAGAACAAAAAGGCAGTTGAGGCTGCTCCCCCTTTTGTACCCTGGGAACCCTGAATTATGGTATGAGTTGGCCCAATGGACACTCTGCTCAGAAGATTCCTGGCTTGTAGACTCAGTGCACTTATCCCACAAGTGTAAATGTATAGAGGCGGCATTTTCTCAGACTACACTTACTGATAACTCTTGAGTTGACCCACCAAGAATCTGTGGCACACTTAATTTTAGTGTACGAGTTGGCTTATTGGGTTTCGGACTACTACTACATCTCTGGGTTTCTGTGAGCCAGATGTGGGCTTGTGTTCTTTTGTAGTCATGAAGCCAATGATAGATGCACTAAAGTGAAAGCTATAGGGAATCTTGGGCTTGCCATGATGACCTTCGTCTTGGTTTCGCTTATTGCTGAATTCCATGAAGACACATTTCTCTTGGCTGTCTGAGCATGCCTTCTGGAGAAGAGTTCCATGTGTCATGCACTTGACACTGTCCTACAAATATCTGTAGCTAGAGTAGGTTTCAAAACTACATCTGCTGTACTGTAACAACGTAAAATTGGAGTATCACTTTTTGCCTACTACATCTAAATCTTACTAGAAGTGAAGTGATAAATGGAATTTGCTACAGTCATTATAGTAGTCTGCACTGGTGTACTGACAGCTAGTGCTGCTGCTTATTGGGAACCGGTCATATCTCGAAGCAAGAAGGATTAGGTTGGGTCAGTGCTGGAATGGATGATCTGGAAGTAAATAGGTTTCTGCAATAAGTGATTATTGGAGTTTTGTACGTGTCACGCTTCCCCGCATCTCCACTGATCCAGTGTGATCACGGTGCTGCTGGAGGTGCTGACTTCAAGTTAAGACTTACAACTCAACTTCCTTGTGTTCATTAAAGATCCCATGGCTTTTCTTTTTGTGATAAAGGGTTGCTTATTCAAGCATCCTGGTCTGATTTAATTACTTGTATTCTGCCTCCCTAAATGAGAACCACTGCTCTAGGGTGCAAATTTACTTGATTGCACACACTCTTCTCTCCCCCCCCCCCCGCCCTTTTTGTCTGTTATAATTTATGCCCTCTCTCCTGCTGCACAAGTACATATACAGTAACACCTCGCTTAACGTTGTAATTATGTTCCTGAAAAACGCGACTTTAAGCTAATCCAGTTTCCCCATAAGCATTAATGTAAATGGGGAGGGAGGGGAGGGTTAGGTTCCAGGGGAATTTTTTTCACTGGACAAAAGACGTACGTGTGTGTGTGTGTGTGTGTGTGTGTGTGTGTACATATATAAACCTATACTACACACACACAGTATAAGTTTTAAACAAACAATTTAATACTGTACACAGCAGTGTTGATTGTGAAGCTTGGTTGAGGTGGTGGAGTCAGAGGGTGTGATATTTCCCAGGGAATGCCTTGCTGCTAAATGATGAACTAGCACTTGACTGAGCCCTCAAGGGTTAACACGTTGTTGTTAATGCTGCCTGACGCTCTACAAGGCAGCCTGAATGAAGGGAGGAGACATAATAGACGCATGGCAGTGGCTGCAAACATTCCCTGCAGAAACTGAACACAATAATGAACCCACACTATCCCTCTGGAACGCACCACTCCCTCCACTTTACAAAGTGCTGGGGGGTGGGGGTGTGTGTGACAGTCACACTGTGTGTGTGTGTGTGTGTATGTGTGAGAGAGAGACGCACATTGCCCATTTAAGTATGACCCCACTCTTAAGTACACTGCCTTTTTAAGTAGATCAGCAAATTGAGACAGCAGCTGCTGCCAGCAAGCTCCCTCCATCCTAGTCCTGAGCGCCGTCATGTACCCACCCTGCTTTGTGGAGATGGGGTACATAAGCTGGGGGAGGGGGACACCCTGACATCAGCACCCCTCTTCCCCCCACCGCATGCACAGCAAGCAGGCGGCTCCTGGGAGCAGCTCCAAGGTAGAGGATAGGAGCAGCACACGGCAGTGGGGGGAGGGACATCTGAACTGATAGCCTGCTGGAAGGGTGCCGCACAGGGAATATAAGGGAGCTGATGGGTAGCTGCTGACTAACCCTGGTTCCAAGCCCCCACCAGCTAGCTCCAGTAGGCTGCTCTTCCTGCAAGCAGTGGACAAAGCAAGTAGTTGCCAAACTATGTTATAAGGGAGCATTGTGCGACTTTAAACAAGCATGTTCTCTAATAGATCAGCAATGTAACAATGTTGTCCCGGTTAACGTTGTTTCGTTAAGTGAGGAATTAATGTACCAATAAAAATAAATCAACATGCAACTCACTAAATATTAAAAACAGTAAATCATTGATTCAAACAGAGCCAGCGAATGATCCATTGTAATAAGAGCAAAAGCAAAACTGCAATTGTGGTTGATGCTTACAATTAAATGTACGAACCACATCGTAGCAAACATATTAAAGTACAGATGGCAACTACTTTGTATAATGCTTTGCAAGCTTAACAGAAACCCATCAAAATGCACACTACCCTCTAGAGTCAAATGCACAGCGCCATCCAGGCCCTGATGTGTCTGGAGGAATCCGGGTCGCTAATTATGCATTGCTGTGGGTAATCTGTGTGCAGGAAATCTTTAAAATTTTTTTCCTCTAAAGTTTATCAGCCCCCCTGCACTCCTTCCCCCCAGAATACATGCACCTCCCCAAGGGGTCCTGCCCCCCAGTTGGAGAATCTCTGCCCTAGTGATCCACTAATTTCCCTAAACTGTTGTATGGTGATGCTGTTAAATGGTTGCTATCTTTCAGTGATAGATAAGGCAATCCTTTTTGAAGGTGTTAGATTTTCTACACTTACTATGTATATTTCCAGCAAAGATGCAAGTGTTTCTGTTAAGTGTAATTAGGAAACACTTCCTCTAGTTGAACACCCTGGAATATAAATAAACGATTCTCACTTGGTGTGTAATTAGCCCAATTACAAATATTAATTGAGTTAGTTCAGCAAATGGTTCACTGAGATCAACCTTAAACTTCATTATAGGACTTTCCTGTCTTAATACCAGACATGGATTCTGAGAAGAGATATTCATACATAGCAGGGAATGGTTTTACCATGTGTGTGGGTCTGAAACAATAAACCAGTGTTTTGGACTACAGAAAACAAACATGAACATGTTTCCTATTTGTGTGTATGTGGATGTCTATTTGTCACTAGGTAAAAACGCCAATTGTGAACAAAGACGCCAAAGTTTTAGTGCCTGGAATTCCTGGACATAGTGCAACCATCAAATCTCAGTCCTCTGGAATGCAGAAAATGGAAAGCAAAAGAAAACCTGGAGACAAAGAGGTAATCAAAGTGCTCTTACCAAACAGTAATAAGCATGCCAGATTGGACTGTTTCCCTTTTTGGCCAAAATAATCATCCAGAGCTAACTGTTGTACTATCACTTGATATGAATTGGCTTCATCTGGGATGAGCTCTCCTGCAGCTGTGAATCACGGCAGTCTTGTATCCAAGTACTAGACGCCCACAAATCTACCAGGTTGAAGAACTTTGTATTCTTGCCTTCTCTCTTCTAGAGCATGTTGCTGGGCTTTGAACCCCCACTTCTCAACACAGATGCCATATTCCCCTTCTCCAGCTCTGCTTGCTCCTTCCTTCCTGAATGTGTCTGCTATGCCATGAGAGATAAGAACTTGTCCTGCTTAAAAAATATAGCAAGATAGGACTTGACATCGAGAACTGTTGCAGAGGGTTCAGTACCCTGCTTCAGCTGGTGGCTCAAAAAACACTTCTGAGAAAACATAACTGATAGAGTCCAAGCCTTATATATTTGGTTGAAGTGACCACTGCCCATATTTATTTCTTTTGCAGGATAGCATTGAAGACCGTCTTGGTGCAATGGATATTGACACTGTGAAAATAAAAACAAAAGGTGGCCTTCCACAAACTGACAGCTTTGCAGTGCTTTTGGTTCAGGGCTTGGAAAGCAATGATCCCGATATTTTAAATGTAAGTGTTATAAGAGAACCACGTGATGCTCAAGTTATTCTGCTTAGACTTGTGAAGTGGCTTCTTGTACATACTAGGCTGTATGACTAGTGTTTAAATTTGCCACTTCCTCTCTTCTGTTTTTTTGCATTATCCCACTGCCTTGCAGCATAGAAACAGTAGTTCCATTATGTTTATCTGTCATATATATTGCTTTAATTGATGACATTTGCTATGTTTTTTTCTATTTGATCTGTTTTGCAAGATGTCTTCTGGATCCTCCCCCCAACTGAACCCCTGGATTTCAAAGCTAATTGGTTTGTTATATACAACATAGAAATGTAGGGCTGGAAGGGACTTTGGAAGGTCTTTTTAGTTCTTCACCTCACATTGAGGCAGGACCACATACAGTATATCTAGACCATCCCCGGCAGGTGTTTGTCTAAATTATATTTAAAAACCTCCAGTGATGTGTATTCCACAACCTCTCTAGGTAACAAGTTTCAGTACTTAACTTTCTAACTATATAAAAATAGTTTTTCCTAATATGTAACTTAACTTTCCTTTGCTACGGATTAAGCTGATTGATTGCTTCTTGTCCTACCTTCAGTGAGCATGGAGAACAATTGATCACCATCCTCTTTGTAACATATTTCAAGACTGTTACCAGGTCCCCATCTGTCTTCTTTTCTCAAAACTAAACAAACTTTCTGCACAGGTCAGGTTAAAAATGGTTATCTAACTATAAATTCTGTAGTGTCACAGTTCACCTGTTCTTCCATTAATATTAATAATGTGTAACTTTTTCCTTTTGGGTTTGATTAGAGCATGGTTTCTACTTAGACCCAACTTGAGATCTTCTGAGTGGATATGCTTTGGATAAATAAGTATTGGAGGGCCCACAACTCAGCTGATGTAATAAACTTGCTGTTGCGGGTGTGTAGGAATAGGAGGGGTTAAATATTTAAGAGAACTTGGTGCTGCATTAGCAGTCCTGGGAGGCCTGAATCTGAAGTCCTTTATCCACAGGACAGGTGGACCACCGACAGTAGCAAGGAAAAGTTCCGTGCCTCAACCTTAACATGGAGTGGCTCCATGATGGATGAAATGAAGTTTTGTCCATGACCCAATCATTCCAGTATTTTTTTTTTCATGAACACTAAATTTACTGAAAAAACAGAACACCTCTGTAATGGGCAAACATGCTAGCAGCTTTTTTGCATATCCCTCAAAGAACTTGCTTGTCTCTTTAGGAAGTGCCCCATTAAAGATGACTCTGTGCTCATCTCCTCTCTAGCACACATGTCCTCAGACTTTTTACATACAAGGTTGAGATCTGAGTGTCAGAGCTACAAACCTCATCTTTTTCTGTCTCCTGTTGTTCTGTGCCCTGTAGATATGTCTTTGGTGTCCTTGATTGTATACATATATATTTATTGATGAATCTTTCTCTGATCTCATATTTTTCCCCCCTTCACAGAAAGTGCTTCAAACAAGGAAGGAAGCTTTAATAAAGAACACAATAGCTAAAATACCTGTACATGCTGTCATTCCATTGCTGCATGAGGTAGGAGAATTACTGCTGTAGAACTTCCGCTGTTGTAGAACAAGTTTAACTCTGGGCTTTTCCCCTTACTTGGGAAGTCCAAATATACACCTGCTTTTACTCCATAGAATCGGTGTGGAGGTTATCCAGTATTGAAGCAGTTTTTGTCTTGACTCTGACAGTTGTCTCCTGAGGCAAACATATGGAAACCATGTCATTCCCAGAGTTGGGCTTAGCCTCCTGGTTGTGTTAACGAGGTATTAACTCATCAGAGGCCAGCTTTGAGTAGTCTGACTTGTCACTGAAACGTTTAATTCAGGAGAGCTGAGTCAGGTTCTGCGTTACTCTGAAACCATGCAAAATAACTGCACATTCATTGGACTTGTCTCACTGTCAGTCCTGCTAGGGATTAACTGTGGTGTTTTTTCACAATAAAAACTGGGAAGATGGTTTTGTGAAGACACTGGCCTAGAACTCAGCACAACCAGGAACTGAACTCTGATCTCCTATCCCCTTCTGTGACTTCCTTTGAGACTATGGGTGACTTAATGAATATCTGCGCCTCAGATCCTCATGTATAAAATGGGGATAATGATCTACCTAAGAGGGTGGTGTGAGAATAACTTACTTCAGAGGCACTCAGCGATACTACAATGATGAGGACCTTATATGTACCTAGCTGGCAGGGTAGTAACAGTGTTACATTGAACTTGTACTTCCAGATGAGGGTGAAAATTTTGTTTGCAGTGCTTAAGTCCCATTGTCAGAAGTGACTTAGGAGTCCAAGTCCCATTGAGTTCCAATGATACTTGGGTTCCTAAGTACCTTGAGTCACTTTTGAAAATGGGTCTTAGAGCCTAAATCAGTTAGGATAAAAAATGTAACAGTGCTTAATTCTCTACATGTATTCAATTAGATTTGAAAAAAACACACCACTTGTATTTGGACTGAAACGTCTCGTGTGTAGCTTTACCCAGAAGTGGATTTCTGTTTTGAACTGATACCCCATTCAATCACTTGAGTTACCTGAATGTGAAATAAGTCCATTTTGTTTAAAATTAAGGCATGTTGTCTGCTTTTTAATACGAATGGCTTTGGTTTGATGGTAACCGTGAATGAGGAATGCTAACTGCCTTGTTTTGAATGTTAAACTTGCAGCAAGCATACAGGCTGATACGTTGATTCTAAGTAGGTAGGGAGATGCAGTGTTTCTAATATAGACTCCTCTTTATTTGAGTGATCACACTTTGATATGTGCATGTTCCTTTGACTGTATTAATCGGGGAGAGGAAAAGACCTTAACAAGTATACTTAACAAGTATATCCTTTCCAGTACTTGAGACTTTTTACTTGGTGCTCAGCACCCTTTTCCTGCAACAGTAGCTCGTCTTATCAACGTATCACCTGTGCAGCAGGTGCTGTAATAGGTATTAAATATAGTGAGATTTTGCATGCACAGTCTGAGGGATTCAGTTCTGGTTCCTGCTGCCATCTATGACCTGGTTTCCATGTGCACTTGTAACACATAGTTTGACTCATATTAGCTTCAGTAGTGTTACTGTAATGAAGCTCTGCTTCCCCAAAAGCAGTCAGGGCGCTGAACAAGGACATAGTGCAACCAATATGACTTCACAGTGTACATTTTATTTATTGCTGGTGATTTTAGCAGACTTTAAATACCTGAAGATTTTTGTGCCTTGATTTCTGGGCTGATACACAGATGTTATGTTAGGATGAGAACTATCATGTATACCATACTTCTAAGTGACCTCATCTTTCTTTCTTTCTTCAGATTACAAAGCGGTTGCAAGGCCACCCATACAGGTAAGGGAAATGATTCACAAGCAAGCTTCGCTGACTTTTTTAAAGGAATGGTGTTTTTTCATTTGTTTGGAGGAGGCCCACGGTAGTGGTTAAAAAAACTAGCTTCATGAAAGGAAATATCTGACTTGACTGATGGAGGTTCCAGCTGTTTGGGGTTGTTTCTGTCTGAACTTATTCTGTTGAGAAATCATTGCATACATCAAAATGTAAGAGAAACGGAAAAGGACATCTGCGTATGGAAACAATATTCCCTTAACTCATTACCCACTGGACCTCTGGCCGCCTGTATCAGCAGTTTATAATTAAAACAACTTAAATAGGTGCCTTTATTGCCTTAGAGAGAAATGGCTAAAACGTAGGCACTCTCATTTTTGCTAAAGAAGTAAAATATATGGTAAACACAGTGAGATTTTTGAATGAATATAATAGAGTAGTATCTCTGAATAAACTTTTATACTGAAATTTTTTTGATTGTGCACTTTTATTGTGTTAATAGAAGAGACATTTTGCCCAGTGGAGGGGTTCTAAAAATCTCAGTTGAGTTGACGAAAAAGGTTTGTAACCCAGTGGCCTTTTAATGTTTCAGAGACTCAGTTAAAATCCTTAAATGAATAGGTCAGCCATTAAGAAAGATGTCTTTTTATTTATATATATATATATATATATATCTGAATTATAAAGCCGCTCTTAATAGTTGGGTTAAACAAGTTGCAGTTAGAATATACTTGTTCACTGGCTTTCCCAAATAGAACTTCCACTTGTAACCTGGAGTGGGGGTGGAGAGGGGGACAGAAGTGTGTGTGTGTGTGGGGGGGGTTAAATTATCTCAGATTTAGTTTCTGATTTCAGAATTAAAATCATATATGCAGTGTGAATATTTGTATAGTTGTCATATTGGAAATTACTATGTATGGTTTACAAAGATAAATATCACAGAGGATAATATAATCTGAATTGTATATTAACCCATAAATCACAAAATAGTAAAACTTGTTTATATTGAGAAAAGAATTGTTAAATATTTACTAGATTAGTCTTCTCAGCATGTGTAGAACCTGTTATATCAGTACTGGGGCCGTTTTAGAACTCCCAGGGTTATCTGCCCTGTTCTTATGTTGGGAGGCAAAGTTTACTCAATAATTGGAGGGGGAAAAAAAAGAAAAGAGAGAGAATGCTTTAGATCAGGGATTTCAAACTCAAATTATCAGGAGGGCCGCATGAAGACTAATACGTTGGCCTGAGGGCCGCAACACTTACACTGCTCACCTCCCCAAGCTGCCCCTGGCCCCATCCCCACTCCACCCCTTCCATGAGGCCCCACCTCTTCCCAACCCTTCCCCACCCCTTTTCCCAAAGTCTCCACCCCAACTCCGCCCCCCTCCCTGCCCCTATTCCAACCTCTTCCCCAAATCCCTGCCCCTGCCCCACCTCTTCTCCAACTCCTCCCCTGAGCAAGCAGCTCCCCGCTCCTCCCCCCTCCCTTCTGGAAACTGCTGAGGCGTGCTGGTGGGGCAGGGGGGAGGGGAGCTTGGTGAATGCAGGAAATAACTCGGGGGGGGGGGGGGGAGTTGGGAGGTGCAAGGAGCTTGGCGGGCCACAGCAATATGCGGACCGCGTGTTTGAGACCCCTGCTATTAGATCTTTGATCAATCTAAACTTGGCAGGGAAGATATTGGAAGCAACCACAAAACAAATTTAGTCTAACTCAGACACTTAAATGACTATTCCAGTTCTAATGGAACTGTTTGTCTCCTATCTGTGTAGATGAATTGTTCTTATTTCTATCTTGGCTTCTCTTTCTAAAACAAAACACTGAAGCATTTTGATTTAAACCATTTTAGTGGTAAAAACACAAGGTGTTCTCTTGGCTACACTCATCTTTGATTTACTGTGGTGTTCTCTCCTTTAGTGCTTCACACATGGTCCGGTGGTTAAAGTCTGTTTTCACTATACATGCATCCTACCTTTCCACAGTAAGTATCTTGCTCAGCAGTTGATGCTTGTAGCTAACTAAAATTTACCTCTGTTCTTGTTTTGCTGTTGCTCTTCCATTAAAAGTCAACCCTCCTAACATCCTAATCTGGTGCTACTATTGTCTAAATGAATCTCCCCCGAAAGAATGTTTCATGTCCTGTGCAACACTTTTTTTGCCACAACATGCTATAAATTTCCTGGTAGCTGACATTATCTAGTACAACCATGAGTACGAGTTCAAACTGAAGTTGATTAGCATGCCTCTGTTAGTTATGGACCCATACACAGAGCTGGCTGAATATATGATGATCTAGCCTTGTTGGGTGAACTTCCTAAACAGAAATTGCCCAAGTACTTTCCTACTGCAGACTGACCTGAGATTATCTTGAGTGCGGCTAGCTTTACTGCATAAAAGTATGCTGGAAGAGGAGTATTAGCTGAGTGTCATGGATACGCTAATGCAGGAGCATTTTAGCCTCTTGGCTTCTGACTTCAAAGCCTACCATCATTCACAAGTGAAGGATGAATTTAGTCTTGACCTAGTGATAGAAACCACTAGTTTGGCACAATTGGCCTTCTGTTCCAGAAAGGACCAGGTCTACAGTATGGGAGTTTGTGGGTTAGGATTGATGTGCATTTACATTCCCAGACTCTTGGCTGATACTTGCGCAGTTCCAATTCAAACTGGCCCTTCCCATTAGTACTCTTAATGCTGTAAACCACAATCAAGTGAAGAAGTAAAACTAGATCTGCGTGAGTTGAAAGTGGATGAGAGGCCTAGACAGGCATTGGTTTAACAGATTGCGCCTCGGACAAAATTAGAACTGAGATTTCACTATGTATGAACGATTATTACTTCAAGCAATGTGAGCAAGGACCCTCTAGGCAGCACCTAAAATGCAGTTTAGAAACTTCTTATAAAATGGAGGACGACAAAAAAAAAGCCTCATTCTTGTGCTTTTTCTCTCAAGTTGCCAGACCTGGTTCCCCAGTTGGGTATGCTATATCAGTTAATGGAGAGCAGAGTAAAAACATTGCAGAAGCTCTCTCGCCTCCATGGCAAACTCTATCTTATCATCACCCAGGTGAGTTCAAGCTATAAACATTGGGGTATAAGATGGAAATGTTGTTGGAAATGGTTGTCTTCAAATTTGATGTGACCAAACCTGCTATCGACAGCTCAGTACAGTTGCTGGATGGTCACATTGATAATGCTGAAGACAACACAGTTGATTAACAAGCATCTTGCTACTGACCACATTTTTCTAAACTGACTTAATATTAATTGGGGATGTGTTTTCATTGAAGGTCAGTCACATTTTTCCTTTTGATTTATATGCTGACCCTCAATCTTTTTAGACTGGAAATAAGCAGGAGAATTTTAAACCACTTAAGGTGCATCTCTCTTCTTTTTAGTATTTTAACTTTTCTGCCCATCCTAAATACTCAGCTATTTTAAAACTATTGATATGGATGGAAGAATAAAATCCAGGCCTAATGGAGATTTCACTTAAATTGTGATGAGTTTTGTAAACACTTGGTAGGTTTTAAGGTTGCATTACATGACTGCAGTTTATTGTGATTTGCAAATCTCTTTCAGGTTGCAGCACTGGAAAAAATTCAGGATGCAACTGATATTAATCAGACTGCAAAACTAGTGTATGAGGAAGGTAAGCAGAAGACTTCCTGTGGGGTTACCTTGGGAACTGATCAAACCATTGTACACTTGGTGTAGCTCAGCTCCTTCACTAAGGTTACACCTAACGTTTGCCAGCCATCCACGTTCCAATTCTATGCCTGTTGCTGTGTGATCTGCCATGGAGGATTTACTTGAAGTCAGTGGAGGGGAGAAGGTGGTAAGGAGTTGTCAAGTAGCATTTTGGTTGGTTGGATTTTTTTCCTCTCCAGTTATGAAAACCCTGGTGGTAACTGCAAGTGCAGCATACCGCTTAACTCTAGTGCCAGCAATTCAGATTTGTTGGCCCATGTCTCTAGTGCAGAATGCACCTTTCCTGAAGATGAAGTCACTAAAAGAAACTTCCAAATCTGTCCAGAATCCAGAGGATTTAAAGTATCTGTATACCTGAGGTTTGGGTCTTATGTAAACTCTGAAATATTGTGCATACGATGGTGATTGAGGAACAGTGCTTGATTTGTACTGATCAAAAGAACCTAAAGTTCAGTTCTGGTAGATTGTCTTAAATGTCAAAGCCAGTTAATATGTAGTGGCACATGATCTTGGATTTCATTTGAGCAAAGACTGCATCAAACCTGTTGTGTTCTCCTGATTTATGCAGCATTTTCCATTTACAGAATCTTCTGAGGATGGTTCTGAAGATGAGATGATTGCAGATAAAGGTTCTGATGTAAGTAAAATTCTCTGTCCAGGACTTCTGTCCTTCACTTGACTGATTGCAGGAGAATAGGATTGTAGAAATGCTTGCACCAAATATTAAGCTGTTCCTGGGGGTTTTTTTTTTTTTTGGTTCCAGGAGAACTGGGATGAAGATGAAGAGAAAGGGGAGCACTCAGATGAAGAGAAAGGGGAGCACTCAGATGAAGAGAAAGGGGAGCACTCAGATGAAGAGAAAGGGGAGCACTCAGATGAACAAGAAATGGCTGTTGAAAAAGAAATCAATGGGGAATCTGATTTGGACCCAGAAAATGAAAGTGAAGAAGAATAACAGATGGTTTTAAACAAAAGTGAAACACCTATTAAAAGAAGTGGGCTGCCAGAACTCTAAAATTCTGGATCACCTTGCTAAAAGTTGCTGTAGTCACATAGCCAGGCATGAGTCTGCACTTGCCACGTGCAGAGGCACTTCTGGGCACTGTGCATTACCGAATCCAGAATGTTTAACCATGCCAGTCTTCTCTTGCCCCATATCCCCGAGCTTATATATTACATTTCTGCCATCTCATGGTCAGATTGCACCCATCTCATGGACAAGCGTGTTTGTATTCAAGAGAAATAAACCTGCCACCGCCATTTGTGTGGTAAAGTTGTTGCAGCTTTACATTGAATTTGTTAGGCTATACCTTCTCTTCTCACTTCAGTTAGCGATAGCAAGTGGCATCCTGCTGCATTTTTTCAAAAAAAAAAATAAAAAATAAAAAATATTTTTGTAATATTTAAATTCACTATTGAATTTCTTCATTTTTCTTCTCATAGGTTCACCCATGCCTTGGCAATGTCTGAATGCCAACCTGGTTTAAAACAGCTTTTTCTTTTTTAAACAATATTGGACTCGACTTTTATATGTATGTATAAATCTATGGCTTTTTTTGTGCTTCAGAAGGACATTAGAACTATCAGTGGTTTCTAATTTGTTTTAATTGATCCTGTATATAAGTTTAACACTGACCCATGGAGAGACTTCATCTTGAAGGGGAGGGGGAATGGAAAAAAATTAGGGGAGAGGGAGGGGGAATGCTTGTGAATATGTAACGCAAAGTGTATACATTTATTACTGATTTTTAACCTCTCAGTGGCAGAACAAGGATTGCTATTTGCTCAGCTAATGGAAGCTGAAGTGGTATAAACACATTTTTAAGAGCAAAATATGGTAAAGGTTTGAGCCATTCACCAATATAATGTACAGTATATTTGTCTATAAATGGAGCTGTTGCAACTAAATACTGCCCTCTTTGTAAAGTGAATAAATATACATCTCCTTTACCAAGTACTTGTTCTGTAATATATGTGGGAATAGAAGAGGTTGTGTGCCTGAGGGAGTTGTCTCATAAGTAGGTATCCAGGGGAAAATGATGACCATGTTCTGGGCTTGAAGCACATGCAGTGGTAACTCAGAATCTCAACTCCCTCTGTCTTTAACTGTGTCTGCTAGCTTCACTGACACAAACAGGCTTTCACTATGCTTGGCTTCCAGGTGCTCAGAGGGAGGGCAGGTTGGATTCTCTCGTGTGCTGCATGGCATTGTCCGCCAAGTTCACTTCAAAATCTTATAGGTGAAGATGGAAAGCACGAGAAGCATGGCTTGGTTTTCCCAATCCTAGGTGGAGTTTGCAAGTATTGTCAATTGGAAAAATCTCTTTGGTAGTGTAAACTAGGCGCATGTTATACCTGTGCCATGGAGAGAGGGTAAATACAGAAGCCCCGAGGCCTTGCCTCCACACACTCCATTACCAAACTAAGCTAAATTGATATGACCATTGTTAAGCAATATGTGTTCCTATGGAGAAGTCTGTGCCATTTTAAATCAATTTAAAACAGATTTTAGTGAAACCATTGCAACTTTTGAGGGTTGGTAAATCCAAACTCAGAAAATCCAGTCTCATTTCAGAGCATAATGGCACTTTTACTGTTAGCTTTTTTTCATATCTGTTACATTGAATGAGCAATTTGTATTTAAAGCAAAAAAGGTAGTAGCAGAATGCTTATGGAGAGACACTTCCAAGAGTGGTGCATGCTTAATACATGACAACTTCCCACAGGTGGCTTTTAAAACTAAATATGAAGTCTCTCCCTCCTTCCCTTTCCTACCCCCCAATAATGGGACCATTTCACTATTGCTGCTGTTTGTGGTGCTGGCAGTAACTCAGCTGGTGGTGATCTGCCAACTGAGCAACTTGACTGGCTCCGTGATCGTATCTGATTTATGCTCTTTGTGTAATACGGGATTCTGAATGTATGAACCCTGTCCAGGCTCTTAGGAACTGAATGTGCTGCCATAACTTACATGAAAGATAATTTTCCTAAGATGTACTGTTGTCTCAGATTGGACCTATGACATATATCATAGGAGTTCAGTCTTAATGAGTTCATTGGCTGGGTGCCTTCACTAGCACCCCATATTTTAGCTTTGCAAAGTTGGATTGCATGTAATTGGTTTTCCTGCATCGTGATATATGTCTCTCTGGTTTTGCTCTTGCTTATGTAGCTTTAGGGACCCTTTGTGGGAGTCCTGAGTTTGATACAGGGACAGGAAAACTCTGCTTGTCTGCAGTACCTTGCTATAATTTTTGAATGAGTGCCAAAAAAAATTGCTTGCCCAAATAATTAAAGGGCTAATGCCTTGCGATCTGCCACAGCTAGAAACAAAGGCTGTAAACCATAGAGTCTCAACTTTGGGGGGGACACAGATCCAGAGGGATGACCATCCCTTTCTAGATGGAAGGAGGGTCCTGAACAGAAAAAGGGGTCCTGGTATGGAAAAGGCTGAGAACACTGCTGTAAACAACTAAAAGTAAGGCCTGGTCTACACTGGAAAAGATTAACTGCTATACCTATGCCAGCAAACCCTCTAGTGTAGACATAGTTATACTGACACGAGAATGTTTGTTTGTTTTTGGCAGTGTAGATTATACTGGTTCAGGGAACAAAATAAGCTATACTGCCAAAACACGTTTTATGCCAGGGCAATTATCTACACTAGAGTGTTTTACTGATACAGCTATTTACTTAGCTATAAAAATAAACATCTGTTCCAGGCTCTAGGTGCCTTACATAATTAAATTAAACCTCAGCAGCATTTAAATCAGTTCTACAAGGATTCCATCACCCTCCACCTACCCACTTCAGCCTCTAGGAAGTGGTGCACCCTGAGCATTCTTCAGAGACCCGGTCAAAGAGATGCCTTTTGCAGCTTTCCCAGAAAGTCTCCAGATTTGGACTATTATGGACCAACCTGCGTCCTAAAAAATCATATCCTTAACTGACATAGCTATGCTGGCAAAAAAACAAACCAAACCAAATCAAAACAAAAACACTCTCTAGTGTAGACCTATCCTATGGTTCCAAGCTTTCCTGAAACACACAGAACTAATAACAGGTTTCAGAGTAGCAGCCGTGTTAGTCTGTATTCGCAAAAAGAAAAGGAGTACTTGTGGCACCTTAGAGACTAACAAATTTATTAGAGCATAAGCTTTCGTGAGCTACAGCTCACTTCATCGGATGCATTCCGATGAAGTGAGCTGTAGCTCACGAAAGCTTATGCTCTAATAAATTTGTTAGTCTCTAAGGTGCCACAAGTACTCCTTTTCTTTTTACAGAACTAATACTTTGTGTTTTTAGAACACCCACCATTTGACGATCTCAGTGCTTTACAAACATTAATTAAGCCTCATATCCTGACGTTGTACTGTCCACCATAAAAAACCCTGAGGAAACCAAGGCGCACAAAGTGGTTTTAAGTGACTGCCCCAGATTTGCCATGATTGAGCAGGGCACTGGAATAGAGCCTCAACTTTCCGATTCCCTGTTTCAACCACCAATAATGCTTAGCTCTTACACATTATTCTTCATCAATACATCTCAAAGTGCTTTCCAAAGAAGGTCAGTTCTCATTGGGGAAACTGAGGCACAGAGGTGAAGTGACTTGCCCATGGTCACCCACCATACTAGTGTCAGAGCCTTGAATAGATCTGAGGGGGGCTGAATTCCATTCCAGGGCTCTGTCCACTAGGATACATTACTTTTCAAAAAAAAAAAAAAACCTATTTAATTGACTTTTATAATGCTAGAATTGAAGTTGTGGAGAGTATGGGACTAATCAGAATAGCCTGATTTTAAAAATGCAGGGGTCACCTAACTTGTATTTGGGATTGCTGACTTCAGCAGGAAAAATCATAGAGCCTGCACCTGCTTTTGTTTTCAAATGTGAAAAGGTGCTCTCAGCATGACCCACCTGGCATCCAGAACAAAGAGCAGCTAGTTTTATAAAACGTAACCAGGCGCTACTTGAATCTGCCTCAAAAGCCTCAGACTCCTGTTTTGCTGCTGAATTTATAAGCTGTCCCCGTTTCTGGAGGAGGAGCTATGACATTCCAGGGAAGGGGTGGGGGAAATATCAAACTGAATGTATCCAGCTGACTCAGATCTCCCCACTTACTGTTGCTGCAGTGTCTGGACTCCTATTCCCTCCTAAGTACTGGCACAAATTTGTTTTGGGGGGGGGGGAGGAGATCAAATGCTAATTCTAAAATAGGCCTTATCTGAATGGGGGATTTGACTGACAGTTTGTGCAGGTATCTGATAGAACTGCCAAGATGAGGGCTTGCTAGAGGGTCGGATGCTTCATAGCTTGTGTAGGCTGTTTATTGCACACACCAGGAGTTGTTTGCATCCCTCCACTTTCCCTCCCCTATTCCACAATCGCCTTGTGTACCTCCTTCCCATCCCCCTCTTTCAGGGACGCCCTGCAATTCTCCCCAAATCTCTTCCCTACCAGGGTCTCCTTGTGCTCATTCTCCCATGCCATCAGCTTTGTGTGCACCCCTATCCTCCGTGTGATCTTTGAATGCTGTAACAGTCAGTACCAAAGATGACCAGTAGGTGTCAAAATTGCTCTATGAAAATATCCTGGGTTAGGCAGGCACAAAGCTATGAGGGGAGCTGATGAACTTCAGGCGGGTGTAACCCTGCTGCCGCTGAGGCGTGCTGTTGGGCGGTGTGGCTCTGCAATTCATGTCGGCTGTCATGGCTGTGCTTACGCTTAGTTTTGCCAGGTACGCAAATCTCAGTGCGCGTCATTTCTTCCGCTGTGTGCTGCCAGGCCTTTCAAATGCATTGTGACCTTGGAAAGCTCTGCTGGGGAATTACTTCTTAAGCAGGCCTCTCGCTGATTACAGTCTGCATTTGCGGTCCAGCCGCTCTTCAAGTACTGGGAGCATTGAAGCTTCATTCTTAACCCCCCTGTGCTCTGTGAAGTGACAGATCTGAGATGTTTTTTATAAAGCTTTTCAGTTCATCTTTACATTTCCCTGTTCAGGGCTTATTTTCAGCCAACATTAAACACAAAGACCCAAAATCGTTAGCAGAATGTGCAGATAAGGGATGGGGGAGAAAAAAATGCCTGATGGGGGCGTTGGGGAGGGGGAGAGCAAAAGTGGAGTGGGAAAAGTTTGGGAGAAGTGTCTGTACGGGTGCTTGGTTTCAGAGTAGCAGCCGTGTTAGTCTCTATTCGCAGAAAGAAAAGGAGTACTTGTGGCACCTTAGAGACTAACAAATTTATGCTCAAATAAATTTGTTAATCTCTAAGGTGCCACAAATAATCCTTTTCTTTGTACACATGCTTGTTAGCCCTGAAAAAACAGTGTAGCAAACCTATTATTGCTGCTGTTCTCAGTAAAATGTTTGAAAACTGAATATGAACAATGTTGAGGTATGGCGTGTGTCCCAGCACCCGAGCTCTAGGTTGTGATGGGGTGTGAGGGAATGCTGGCATTGTGCAATCTCCATCTTTTTACCTTCATTTCTTTCATTACATTTTCCTTAGGATGGCACAGATTTGTGATGTCAGAGAAAACCGCTCTCCTTGTCTCTGCATAGTTCTATGTTGGTGTTGGGTTATGCATACAGACTCATCTGTAGCCGATGTGTTAGTGGTTTCCCTATTCTCTAGGAGCAACGGGAAGGAAGGGGGCGCAGAGAGAGGCTTTCGTAATGGATGTTCTAGCTTGCCCATGTGAGTTTGGAGAAACTATGCAGAAAACCTGGATCAGTGGCTCGAAAGCTGCCTAGAAGCTGGTTGACTTGGAGATTTTGTTCATTGTTGTGTGTCACAGTTAAACATTTTGTGAATGAATGTGCAGTGGGTGTATTGTGAATCTACAGTTCTCCACGATGAACCAGATTGTATAGTGTTGGCAGGGAAATAATTTCTTCCTACCGCCCCAATCAGCCAAATAGGGCAATAATCGCCTTATTGGCAGCATGCAGGTTAATGTATATGTTCACAGCATGTTACAAATATTAAGTACTGTAGAAAAACGAATATTCTGCTGTAGAATCAGTTGAAAATTAGTTCCTCTTGCCGGGTCCTGAGTTCAGGGGCCTTGTGCATCCCCTGCAACAGTTGATAACCCCAGAACAGTGTGAAGAAGGCAGCTTCCTGTTCTGTTAATGATGTAGTTGACCAGAGGCAGTGCTAGCCCATTCCCCTCCCCCCCCCCAACAACACAATAAAAAGCAAGTAGGGAGCCCCTTTTGAGCTGCTTGGAGCCCTAAGCAATTGCTTAGTCTGCTTATGCCTAGTGCCAGCTCTCCGACCATTATATAGATTGAAAGCTCCTGTATAGACCTTAAGCTCTCTAGGACAGGAACTATCTTGACTGTCTGTGTACATACAGCATGTTATATAGTTCTGATTTTCAAAACCACTGCCTCTGGGCACTGCCATAATACAAATAATGGTATCTCTACTGTTTTACTGCAGCAGAGATACCAGACCCATGTGCTCAGGTTTTGGCAGCTTACTTTAAAGATCAAGAGTTTTTAAGCCAGAGAGAGAAACCGGCTTCCAATTTAGGGTGGGTTAGTTCCAGAAATAATGGAAAATATGAAAAACAGCCCCTCTCTCTCAAACAGAGCATATAGCCACCAAAGTTTGTCCTTTTCACCTTGCTGATGGGTTTTAATGGCTCAGCTGCTGTCCAAAGCATAATCCTCTGAATTATTTGGAACACCTGGTCCACCCCTGGAGCAGCCTGTCTGGTTGCACCCACTTTTTGCCACAACATCTAGAATTCCCAAAGCCAAAAAAACTCTCTATTTAGAACGGCACCTGAGGCTGTGTAATAAGAGGTCCATGTGCCCCCATCTGCATTGACAGTGATTTAGTGCTTCTCACTACAGTGCTAACATTTGCACGTGTACATGACTCTCATAGAACCTGGGAGTGGAAAGGAAGTCATGGTCAGACTCAAACTTTCCATGGCTCTCGTAATCATGGATATGGAATTAATTAGCTCGCCTTAAGCAGCCTTAGTGGTGCCTTCTAAAGTTCTTAGGAATTAGAGATACATTGGTCCCTATAGGCTTGATATATTTTCACGTGTCTGTACATGTCCTTCTTGTTTTCTCTGCACTTTGGCTCCTGTGTGAATACGCACACTCAGTCTTTCCCTCTTTCTTTAATGCATGCACTCATGAAAGCAGGAATTGTTTACTGGCATCAACAGTAGAGAGCACTTTTTTCCCTTCGTTATTTTATTGACTTTCCAAAGTCTTGGCAATAAAGTTGTCTACAGTACCTCAGCAACCAGTGGCACATTTCTGGAGGAGTATTTGTGTGTGTGTGTGTGTGTGTGTGTGTCACACTCTCTCGCATAGTAAACTCACCGGTTATATTCAGCTGCTGACCCATTGGGGGCAATAAGAAATTATTTATAACCATGGCAACAGTTGCTGTAGAAACTGGGATCAACAAGAATCTTTCATGTCCATGTCAATGAGTGTATTAAAAATCCTCCCACTCTGAGTCAAACAAGACCATTTGTGACACTTTACAAAAATTTTTTTATAGAGGTAAGTGAAATTGAAATCATATCAAGCAAAATGTCTAGATCTGGGACTGATGGCACCCTGAGTTTTCCTGAAATGGAGCTACTTGTTATCAGAACCTAACCCCCCTTCCCTCCCCAACCTTCCTACCCCAAAGTGAATGTGTCTGATGGATGATGTCAACTAGAACTGGTAGGATTCTGCTGTTCCTTGTTCTACTCAATTTGTGTGTGTGTTTGTTCAGTGATTTCTGTAACACAAAATGCTTTTGATTGAACTCTTGAATACAAGCTGTATGAACTTGGTTGGTATTTGGGTAGCTGTTTCCAGTGTTTGGGGGTTTAAAAAAAAAAAGTTCGGTGATCATCCAAACTTGTGCATATGTGAAGTTTTATAATTGTCTTACATACAAGTTTCTCAGAGCAATGTATGGTTAATGATTACAATTAGAGAATCAGTGGGGAATTTTATACATTGGATGAAAGGCATTGGAAAGACAGATCAAAAGTTTGAAAAAGAGAACTGCAAGGAGTGAGGGGAGGCCAGTTTGGAAAGAATTAATGAAACTGGTTTCCCTGTGTAAGGAGCTGAAAGCTGGAGGGTGCTGCAGCTTCTGGAAGGAGTTTTCTGTGGAAATGGGGGTTCCATAGCACAGCTGATGCTCAACCCTGAGTGCTGGGGTGGTGATTTTGCTCACACAGATCTGTTCATTCCGACCTGGTTGTGTCCACTTGTCTGCTTGGTCAAACTGTCCTTATGGATTGGAACATAGATTCTGCATCCTGATACTTTCTTCTACAGCAGTGGTTCTCAACCAGTGGTTTGGGGCCCCCTAGGGGGTCACGAGCAGGTTTCAGGGGGGCCACTAGGGTGATAGACTCGCTCGGATCAAGGGCAGAAAGCCGAAGCTCCACCGAATGGGGCTGAAGCCTGGGGCTTTGAGCCCCACCACCCGGGGGTGAAGCTGATGCCTGAGCAATGTAGCTTCACAGGGGCTCCAGGCAATTGCCCTGCTTCCTGCTCGCTAATGCTGGTCCCGACTTTTATATGCAGAAAACCAGTTATTGTGACACAGGTGGGCCATGGAGGTTTTATAGCATGTTGGGGGGAGCCTCATAAAGAAAAAGGGTTGAGAACCCCTGTTCTAGAGAACATAAATGAAAATGACAGGCAAGAGCTGTTCAAGTCCATCAGCTGGCTTTTCCTCCAGGTGCTATGTGCTCATGAGCAAACACAGTCAGGAGGAAGAACAGGTTTTTGTGCCAAATTCTTGTGGCTTTTTTAGGGGGATTTTGCTACAGAAATAGGAGGCCAGCCTTGATAAGTGATTCATTGAAACAAAAAAGATCAGGAAAACTGCACTGCTTGCACTTCTATGCAATTAAGAGCCTTGATGTTTATGGAAAGGACTAGGTGGCTCCTAGGTTTTTCTTAATGCTGGGAGATTGCCCTGCTAACAAAGGGGGCTGATTTATACCATTCTCTTGTGTAATGGCAGGGCTGATCTCATCATCTCTAACCCATTCTTCATGGATGGGTCTCTGGCAGAACCATGACTACCTCCAGTGCCAGCTTATTCTTAGTTTTTATCTGAATGTGTTTGTGGGCTGATAAATTGCCATGGGCATGGGGTTAATCCCTGCTCACTGGTTCTGGCTTGAAAATTCCTCCCTTTCGGAACCCACCTCTGCTACTGGCCTTCTGGGTGACTTTGGGCAAGTCACTTCATGTTTCTGTGCCTCGGTTTCCCATCTGTATCATGAGGATAACTATATACTGATCTCCAAGAGCTTTGAGATCTACTGATGTAAAGTGCTGCATAAGAGCTGGGTGTTGTTATTTAAAGTGACTCCTCGGGAGCTGGTGAGAGAAGGTGCTTAGAGGGAGGGAGCCAGCTAGAAGCCATTATTAAGGTGTATAATCCTGCTCCCGGACTCCTCTTCTGTCACTTGAGTGACCCTTCGAATCTTTCTCACTGTGCAGAACTGGTCCTGGAATAAGTAATGTTTCTGTCATGGTATCACCATTTCAAAAGGGAGGCAATAGTAGCACTTCATCTACCTACTTTACTAAGATGCACAAGCACTGTTATTTCCATCTTACAACTGGAGAAACTGAGGCACAGACAGGTTGTGCTTTGTCTTGGGATGAATGGTGAGCCAGTGGCTGAGCTAGGAATAGAACCCAGGCCTGCAACTTTCAGTCCAGACACCCCATTCACTGGACCACAGCTAGGGAGCTGGATGTTGCTAATACAGCAGCAGCACTCAACCTGCAGCACAGCTGTATGTTAAAAAAATAAATTCAAAATTTTGCCCCTCTGGTCTGGCAGGGGGTTGGGGCTGGCTGTGGGGGAGACAACGTCTTACAGCCTGCCCCAGCGCTCTTGCCAGCAGGGGGCGGGAGAGTGGGTCTGTGGTTAGGTTTGGGGGTGGGAGGGCTCTGTGCAATGAGGGGGTGGGGGGCACTGGGAACTAGGGGTTTGCCAGAGTGCTGCAGCACCCCCAGGATTTAGGTGGGGCCCGCTTCTCAGGTCCTGGCTGCCGGCCCATGCTGGGCACTCTGCTTCTGGCCTGGTGCTCCCGGTTTCCCATCCCCACGCTGCAGTGCTCGGGGTCCAGATCTGGCTGCCGGCTGCTGCCCGGCCCCATGCAGTGGGGTTCCATGGTCCGACTGCAGGCTGCTGCCCGACCCTGTCTGGCGGGGTCCCACGGTCCAGCCCCCGCAGTGGGTCTGGGTCCCGGCTGCCCGGCCCATGCCCAGGGCTCTGCTCCTGGCCCTGCTTTGGGTGGGGGTGTTAGGCATAGGGGACTGTGGGTGGTTTTGAGGAGGGGGCACAGTGGTTCTCAACCTGCAGCCCACATAACACATGGTGGACTGCATATGCAGGCCCCAATGATAAACAGGTTGAGAACCACTGCAATACAGTGTGTGCAAGGCTTTGCAGCAAGACTTGGATATACCATCAGCACTAGCAGTGGTGGCCCAGCAGCCCACTCCCACAGGGAACAGAAGGTCCTTGGTGCTGCTGCCTCACCTGTAGGGAGCAGGAAATGAAGATCCTGGCATGTCTTAGCAGACAGTGTCCATCTTCCCTTTCACCTTTTTGCTTCAGAGTGGAAGGGACCCCAGGAGTGGGGTGACACAGTGAGAGCTGGAAGATGGCGTGGTAAAGTGGCTGGATAATCTATGTCTTGGGGCTGAGGAGGGACTGTGGAGAAGGGGCAGAGCAGGGGTTCCACACATGTTTGGAGTGGGCCCTGGGACCCCCTATGTAATTCTTGCCCAGCAAAAAAAGTCTGACTGGCAGTGAGATCTGAACAAAGCCTAGCAGAGCTGTTTCCCTCCACATGCACCCAGAAGCCAAAAGGTAAGTAGTATAAAGTCCAAATGCTGATGACCTATGATGACTTCTTCCCACCCTACAGCTTAAGGAGAAGAGACCGACATTCAGAAATTGTTCTTCAGCAGCAGGAATTGGCATCTGGTTTCCCTCTGCCACCCAAAAGTGGAATTGAACCAGTTTTTAAGTTGGAAGTTCAGTTGATGTTTTCAGCTCTCTCCTCACGGGCTCTTTGTTTTCTGGTTCCACCAGGGGCTGGAAGGAAAAGTGCCAAAATAACCATCAAAGTCTATTCTGTAGATTTTGAGCCAAGCTCCGCAGTCCTCAGGCTTTCAAAGATCCTTAGGTGATGTAAATTGCCATACCTCCATGTCAGTTACACAAGCTGAGGATCTGCCCCCACAATTTCAGGGTGCTCTGCACAGTTGAACCCCTTCCAGTGGGGCTTTGGCTTCCACTCTCGTGCAACATAAATCTTTCTCCTCTGGGGGGAGGATGTTGCTATCTTCTCAGAAGCCTGAATGTTAGAAAAACAAAAAAGGGAACATAACAAAGATGTTCAAAAATGAAAGCAGTTTGTGGATATTTACGCGCAGTCTGGAGCCCTGGAGGAAGCTAATCAACTTCCCACAAGAGTAGGTGCAGTGGGGCAGGGCAGGGGTGACAAATGTATGGACAGGTAGCTGGATCCAGACCATAAATCATATTTGTGGTCCACAGGACATATCCAGACTGAGCAGAATCTTGCTGTTTTCATTTTAAAACAAACTCCTCTTCCTGGCTGCAGAGAGCACTTTCCACACATGAACCAAGTTTTGCCTGAGTCTGCAGAAAGCCTGAAACAGAGACTCAGGGAGTGGACTTCAATCAGCCTTGGAGGGGATGCGGAGTGTCATCTCTAAAGCCCAGTGATGACACAAACAGCAATGAACTAGGTAAGTGTGTTTTAGCAGGGGGGTGAAGCTCTTGGGAACTGGGAGTTGCTGCAGTGAAGGCAATGCAGAGGAAAGAACAGATGTTAAATAGGGCTGGGGGAACGAAACAGTGAAAGGAGGATGAGGAAGAAACAAACAAGGGGCAGGAACAGCAGTGGACCTAAAAAAGGGCGTGTTTTCTCAATGAGTGAAAGTATCAGTAAAGCATGGGACAAATAACTACATCTAGTTATTACATAAATGCAATATTTCCCCATCCCCCAATCTCTGCACAAGTCTACCACTGCCATCAGTGAGCATTCTGCTGTGCACTGGGAGGAGTGTGTATCACAGAGCTTATACCCTGGTCTACTAATTAAATATGGAATTCAGCCTGCCCTTCAAATGAGTTTGACACTCCTGCTGTAGGGTGCTCCTGTGACTTCCATGGCTGATCTTAATTCCACTGCAAGTAGCAGAGAGAGGAAACAGAGGCAGAAAAAAAAAATGAAATCCAATTGATTTGCATGATCAATGGCTGCTGGAAATCAGCCGTACTCATTGAAGGCAATGGAGTCACTGGAGGGGTGCTGATTCACAAAAGCTGAGGATCTGCCCAGAGACAGAAACAATCATGAGCGAGTGACATAGTAAAGAGGGGGAAATGGCAGATTAGGCAGTGAACTCATTTAACTTTGAGGCTAAGGTTTTTTTTCTCTCAAGGATTTAAGATTAGAGCCCTAATTACAGTTGATGAGAGATGCACTTATCAGAAATAGGGCTCATTGACTTGGGTTCCAAGTGTTGTCACATTATACCCATTGAAGGGTTAGATTAGAGTAGATCCACCTGTACAAATCTTCCTTCCATTAACTTCCCCAATTAGCTTGACTCTCTGTTGCCAGATTAGCCTCTCTTAAGGATGCTCTCATTTCTCTTGGCGTCACTTCCTTTGTCAGTCCTTGCTTTGTTTATGGCTTCAGTGCCAGGAGCCAAGCTGCTGGCTTGGGGCGGCAGATAAATGGCACAGACTAGAAGCTAGCTTTTAGCAGCACTTTGTACTCTAAGGTGCTTTACAAAGTAGTAACTTAAGAGCTAATATATTGGGAAGGGGGGAAGAGATTTGGATTCTGCTCAGTTCCAAGTGTCATATCCATGAAATTCAGATCTAAATCCAGATTTCCAGAGTTGGTGCTGAGTGGAGGTTAGCTCTGTGGTTTTGTTGGGAACCATTGCAGCTCAATGCCTGAGAGCAGAGCTGGCTGGCAGAGTGAAGGGGAGATGTAAGCTGTATGAGACAAATTCCCTTGGATGGTGGGGAAAGCAGAGATGAGAAATAGCTTAGCTCCAGCTCTGCTGAATGCCGCAGAGGACGTGCTCCCCACACGTAGCCCTGTTCTTCCCTTCCTTTCAGCAGGACTGTAAATATTGCTGGAGCTGATGAGAAGTCTTAAGCAGCTGCAGCTACCTGCCCATAATTTCAAGCTCTTGTCAAACAGCACCTTATTTCACTTTGGTGTAGGGACAGCTGCCTGTGAGCATGATTATTTATTTGCTAGGACTTCCTCATGCACCCTAGTTCATCTATACCAGCCCTAGTAGGATTCTGGTGACATGCTCTGTGCAGGGCAGGCTGGTTCCCCTCGGCAGCAATTAAAGTTCTGACTCTGGCCCCTCACCTACTCTTTTTTTTTCTTTCCCACTACCAAGTGCATAGAGTATGGGCCATATTCTGCTCTAGTTACCCTGTGACTTCCTCCTCCTCCCCCCAGTTAGAGACCACAGAGTGAAGCTAACAATTGGCTCAGTGGCCCTGTGATGGCAGCAGCAGCCCCCTGAAGCCTGGAGAAGCATGCTGCCCCTCCCACTTCTTTCTTCAGAGTGTGACCGTAGGACCCTTCTCCTCTTTTTTTTGCCCTGACACCTCTCTGTTGTTTTGGTTGCTCCTTGGTTTATGGCAGGTGTGAAATGTCGATTGTACATTCTTAGGTCAGGGATCTTGGGATCTGCACTGAGAGTCACCTGGCCCACTTCTGGGCAGTCTAAGGAATTATAACTGTCTAGCTAAGCGTCTTGTGCTGCCACCCATCACCCTAGAGGAGCATATCTCATGGCAACTAGTTTGGCAATAGCAGAAGTTCCTAGCAGATTTCCTGGAGTCTTGCTCTTCTCCCTTTGTAGATTACAGTACAGATAGCTCCCAGCAATTTCACCCATGCTGGGATTTCCGTTACTGTCCCAAGTGGAGTGCCCACTTGTAACATTTTCTTTACCTGTCTGGCCTTTGGGGAACTCCATGCCCTTGGGGTAATTCATTAGTCCTTTCAGCCAGTGCTTAATCCTGACTCCTAGAGTTTTATTCACCTTTATGGCTTTGCACCTGGAGATTGTGTTGGTGTTTAGATATGGCAGCTGCCAGTCAGTAAATCCCCAGGACAGCTCTGGTTCATTGCACGAAGTGGACACTACAATTATCCTGCCCAAGGATGGGGAAGACATCCCTGTGTTTTTGTACTTGGTAAGAAACAGAGGGGACAGTTGTCTCTCTGATTGTAAACTCCTCAGGGCAGAGGCTGTTGCTTTTTAATGGACCAAACATATTGTGTACTCTTAGCAAACGGTGTCTTGATTGTTACTTATGTAATGAATGGGCAATCACCGATAACTTCCTGTGTGCAGTCCTAGCTCTGCCTTCTCTTTTAATTAAGAATGAAGATGCCTCACTTTGCAGGACTGCAAGTTCGCTGACCAGAAGAAGGGTGTCTTTAACACTGAGTAGCCATGAGGGAAAGACTGCTGTGCCCATGAACCTCTGTACCAGACAAACATTTATGCTTCCTGCTGGGAGAATTTCATATTTGAATCGCCATAGCGCTCAGAGGCTCCAGTCAGGAGTGGGGCTCCATTGTGCCAGACACAGTATAGCCAGACAGGAAGATCTACTCCCTGCCCTGAAGAGTTTATAATCTAAGCACATTCCATATGGAGGGAACTTTCACCGCTAGGCCCCCCCACTAGAAACAGGGGGAGACATCCTCAGATTCTGAGGTCTCCATCCAAGGTTTCTTCACCCTCCTGTTTAGACCTCCCTCCCCTGAAATCTATGTGGAGGAGGAGCTTCCAGGAACCAGTTGGAGATGAATCCACCAACAGCCTTGACAAGAACAAGGGCCCTCTGGAATCCTTGGAGCCTGTATAGATGCCAGTTTTACTGAGCACCTTCTAGTAAGAAGATCTGCATGAAGGGGCATCTTCCAACACACCAATATCCTGCCAGCCCCACCACTACGACCCTCTGGAGGAACATCATCTGGGAATTGAGGAAGAGATGTCAACTTCCAATAAGTCCTTTTCCTCCCTGGGTAAGGTTGTGATGCCCTCTCCCACATCCTATGAAGAGGATAGCTGAGTCCTTACAAATCCCTTGGAAGAAGTAGATGAAATACAACACAGCTTGGTGGGTATCCTCCATACTTCTTCTCAAGGCAGGGTTGCCTTACTGATAAATGAAGCCCTATTGACACCAGCCAAGACACCATGGCAAACACCAGCCATTATTCCTCCCACCTACAAAAGGGCTGACACAAAATACTGTGTCCCTCCTAAGTTTTCTCCCATCCCCCACCGAATTCTCACATGGTGGATGAAGTAAACAAGAAACACAGACAACATCACTCCACGTCTATGCCACATGAGAAGAAGCTCAAACAGTTGTACTACCTTGGACACAAAAGTTACTCTTCAGCTTAGGGTAGCTGGGGCTTCCCTGGCATAGACCTTTTCACAACCCCATCTAACATGAAATGCTACAAATTTTGTTTGAGAGTATTTGATGGCTGATTCACTGGGAGATGCTCTGACCACCCCTCAACCATGAGCGCTGCTCTACACTGACAACGTAATTTTTCAAGTTCCTGAGTAGAGTAAAATGAGAGAGTCAAAATAATCCTCATCCTTGACTGAGGAAGATATGGTTCCCAGACCTGATTTGCCTGTCCCTGAAGCCAGCTCTTCACCTGCCTCTAACTCTGGATCCTCTGACACAGGAACTGGGGAAACTCCAGCATCCCAATCTTTCCCAGCTAAACCTCAAAGTCTGACTCCTGGATGGCTCTCAAGTTTAGTGATGGACTGCTTATCCAAGGTACTGAACATACTGCTGAATAGTATGAAACAGTCCACAAGAAAGACTACTTTGCAAAAATAGAAGAAATTCCACTAATGGCTGGATTTCACAGTGGGTCCGCACTTCTCTGTATGCTCTAGTATTGGACAATGTGTAACGTGCCAGCATGGACTGGAGACACTATCAAAAGTCTCTAATTGAAGACAGTGGTGTGTGTGCACACCTGGAGTGGAGCCCCCATAGGGATAAAACATCCCAGAACTCCAGTTACTGTACAAGTTAGTAACCTTTCCTTTCCAGATCTGAACTCGGCAGCTCAGCCCCATCTCTAAATGTAAAAGTAGTTTACAGGCTAAATTTATTTCAGACTAGTTTCCTGCTTCCTGTGGTGTAATGCTTCCATAGTGCCCCCATTTCCAGTATTAAAAGGAACACTTGGAAGATCTCACTCCCAGCAGCAACTGAATCCATGCTACAGTGGCAAGAGATATGCCATAAAGCTGGTTACCAGATCCAAAGTGACAGGGATAGATGTAGAACAGAAGGTATCTCCTCCTTTGACTTTTGTAAGTGACCATAAATGCTAGTGAAAGGTGTCAGGTTTGACAATTTTGGAGTCTGAAGTCCTCTATCCACTGAAGAGCTGCAGAACAGGGAAGGCAGTGAAAGATTCATCCATGTGTCCCTGCTCAGATGCACGATCTGTGACTGGGAGGAACAACTGCTAGGAGCAAGAGGAGAATTCAGACTCCATGGCCCATCTGAGCTTAATTTGCCTGACAACAAGAGACCCAGTGATGCTGGTGATTTTATGATAGGGATACTGGTTCACCAGCAGTTTGACTGAGGCTAAAAACTCTTTTCATGCAGGCCACTGAACAGCCATCAGATGATGATGACTTTTCTTCACTACTGTCCTGGGATTTAGCAATCTGGAGAAGGAAGGCTCTGCATCCTACCATTAACCCCCTGAGCCATCCAATCCTCCGGACAAAAAATATTCAATTGTAAGTCCATAGCATATTGTCATTTATAATACTCCAGTATTTGTGGTTCCCCTCTCACTCCTTCCCTTCCAATTAGTCCTTGAATAGTCTCTGCCTGACACCTGGTGTTTTACACTCTGGGCCCGTAGTGATTTGTTGACCACACTGAAACACCCCTGTCTAATTCCTGGTAATATACTGTTGAGCTTGTTGTAACATGCTGTGTATTACTGATTGCAGCACAGGCTGGAATGTATATCTATCCATCTCTGTATTTGGGGTGTTTATCTGATCTTGGAGTCACTGCTATTACATGTCAGTATTGTTTATGAAGCCTGAAGGAATTAAACACCTTATTGTTTACAAGGCCATGAGTGAATGTGAAATCAGCAAGTTGACTTTTAGATAAAAATTCTTCAAAGGAATGAAGTGCAGCTAAAGTTGCACTTAATTGGGTAGGTGATGGATCTGTCCCACAAAGACCAGGCATTAGGTGTGCTGAATTAGGATCATAGGAATTGCCAATCCGGATCAGACCTGAGGTCCATTTAGTCCAGTATCTCATTTCTGACAGTGGCCAGCACCAGATACTTCAGAGGAAAGTGTAAGAACACTGCAGTAGGCAGATATGGGATAATCTGCTCCCATATTACATCTCATCCTGACCTCTGAGACTGGCTTAAGCCCTGAAGCATGAAGTTTAAAATCCCTTCCAAGACCTGTTAGTATTAACTATTGTAGGCAGTGTTGTTGTAGCCATGTCGGTCCCAGGATATTAGGGAGACAAAAGTGGGTGAGGTAATACCTTTTATTGGACCAACTTCTGTTAGTGAGAGAGACGAGCTTTTGACCTACACAGAACTCTTCTTTAGGTATGGGAAAGGTACACAGGGTATCACAGTTAAATACAAGATCAAATAGTTTAGCAGAAGTAGTTAGCACATATTCTAAGGAACCAGGTGAAGTGGCCCATTAACACCTCTGTAGTCGTAGGACAAAAAGAGGGGGTTAGTGGGGTTCAGATTGTTGTACTAAGCCATAAATCCAGTGTCTTTTTGAAGACTCTGATTTTTAGTGTGTAGCAGAATAATGAATTTAAGCTCCCAGCTCGTCTTTTGGAAGTTTTGTGCAGGTTTCCTTTGAGGATGAGGTCAGATATAGAGTGATTGCTCTGGCCACACACCCCTAGTTGTCACCTACTACCCCACACTGATACCCCGACAGGGTATCATCAAACTAGAACCCATACTTGATGGGAACCCCAATCCTGAAAAGTCTTTCCTGACCCCCCTCTTCTGGCCTTCAAACAACCCCCCAACCCCTCTGAGCTCATCACCAGAAGCAAGCTCCCCACAGACCAGGACACACCAACTCAAAGCAGCACCAGACCTTGCCAGAACAACATATGCAAAGCCTTCAGGCATATCTCCACTGCTACAATGATCAACAACCCCCTGCCCCCACAACACACCTTTCAAGATCCATGGGTCCTACACATGCCTATCACAACATGTATCTCATCCCTTGCACCAGATACCTTAACAACAACTGTGGGTGAAACCAGACAATCACTATGCTCTGGAATGAACTCTCTCAGGAAAACGTGAAAAGTGTTCACCCCCCGGTGATAGTGTTTTTGTCTTTTTCAAAGTGATCACTATATCTGACCTATCCGTCCTCATCCTCAAAGGAATAATTATTAAAGGAGTATTAGCTATTATAATTTTTGAGAGTCAAACAAGGGCTTGTTTTCACCATAGAAACTGGCTAGAGGAAAATTAGTCATGTGATTAAGGCACCCCACTAGGAGTGGGTCTAGTTTTGTTGTATAGTAGCTGGAGGCTCTGATGCCTTTGTTCTCTGAGTACTGTATCTTTATAGTTTGAAGAACTCTGTCTGCACAGACAGTGGCTCTTTTGTTCTCTGCAAGGAGCCCATCACACTGTGCTATCTCTCCTCAAGATGACAGTAGTTTTGCTTGTTGGCTTTCTAAAATAATGATTTTAGATAAGAGAGTATATGTTTCACCCTTTGTACATGAAATACAACAGGTTGTATCTCCCAGTTATGGTGGTTCTGAATGCTGAATTTGACTGTGGTCAGTAAGAAGTCTGACACTAGATTCTTCATTTATGCTAACTCACACATTTTAACAGCTTTTACCACAGTCCTTTGCTCCTTTTCCTCATGGAAGGTGTCTCTACTGTTCTGAAGCATATGCTGCACCTTCTCTCTCCAGTTCTATTCCATCTGCCTCAGGTACAAAACTGAAAATAGCAGGTATTGGCCTTTTTGTGGTATTTTGTGGAAATCAAGAAGGGCAGAGGTGTGCCTTTTTTTCTAGTTAACCAAGGTATTTTCCAAACCTCTAAAAGGTTCAGGTTTGAGACTTTTTTGGTGTGTGTGGGGTGGGGGCACAAGAGGAGAAGATTCTGTTCTTTTCATCCAAGCCCACTTGCCCAGTCCTAGGAAAATCATGTACGTATACATGGGGGGAGAAATCCCCACGAAATTTGGTGTCCAGTTGATGCCTTGGTTCAAGTCTTTTTATGCTTTTTAGAACTCCTGCTTGGACTGTCAGATGCTTAAAGGAAACAAACAAACAAACCCAAATCCTGACCAGATGCTGCCCCTTTACCTTATTCTCGGTTGGGTCATCCAAAGGGCAGGCTTTTAAAAAATCAACTATATAAGCTTTTAATTACAAAGCTTATAAAAATGAAGAAATGGCCAGGTGTGAGAACAGAGCTAGCTGCTGGGCTCAGCTCAAGGAGAGGTAGAAGGAGATTGTATATGAAAATGTAAACGCATGTATTGAATGACTGGGTTCCAAGCAAAAATCTGGAAGTTTCATGAACATCTGAGAGAAGGACACAAAGTGTGAGTTAGGTTTCTCCAAGGGTTCTATACTGATCAAACTGCCTCTGAAGCCAAATCCCAAAGAAGGAAAAATACAAGTGATCTGATGGTGCCACCCCATTCAGCATCCATTTAGTCTCCGTGCAACTCTTGTATTGTATGAAAGCCAATCAAAGCAACAAAGAATGATAATTCAGTTTAATTACACCCTCTTGTATGAACTGACTAGCATGTGAACATTTCACTACCCTTTCGGGGCTCCTCTTGGATGCTGTGGAGTACCTGCTGGTTTGGGGAGTTGATTGGCTTATTTGTGAATAAGTTATCTGACAAATGTAGCTCATTTTGCTGTCCAATCCATTCACTAAAGTTGGAATTGGTTTGTGATTATTCACAAATAGGCACCTGATATTTCAGATAAATGATTTTCAGCCTGTGGATTATTCTCCGGTTCACTACAACTGCCTGTTGTTTGTTATTCATGGTGTATGATTGGTCCCATGAATGATGTTTCTGCTTCCCGACTGACTGAAACTTCTGCATGGAAGAATAACAAACAATTAAATATCATACTTGTGGGTAGAATTTTTTGAGCAAGTAATTATCTATAGAATAAGATTCCAGTATTGTCACACTGTGTAACCCTGAAGCCTAGACTGTCTGTACAGTCAGTTTGAAGTGACAGAAACTGCTATGAGCATGATTAAGAGCTCTTTTTGTTAAGAATATTACCAGGTTGAATTATCACTGGGATTCACAGTCTGTTACTCTCCAGTTTGTAAGTTCCCAGATAGTTTGACTTTATGAATTATACCCATGTGGTGTATAATTACAGTAAGGCATATATCTGAGCCATGCAAAGGGTTCTAGGTTATAGTGACATCAGAGGTAACTCAACCAATTGCCACCCTTACTCTACAGCTAAGTTGTGTGCAACAATTACAGTGGTTAAATGAGGGAGAGTAGTGGATTACTTAGCCCGTTTGCCACAGTTCTTCAAAAGCACCCACACAACACAGCCAGCACAAACAACCCCAAAACGCACAGAGCCATTCACTGTAGCGCATGCCCTTCATTCACCACCTGAACAAACCAACACAACTCTTCCAGTTTTCAGAGTAGCAGCCGTGTTAGTCTGTATTCGCAAAAAGAAAAGGAGTACTTGTGGCACCTTAGAGACTAACAAATTTATTAGAGCATAAGCTTTCGTGAGCTACAGCTCACTTCATCACAACAGAAATAGCGGGGAGCATGGCTGAGAGCTCTCTCTGTTCAGAACATCGCCAGCTGGGCCCTATGGAACCACATGGAATGTTGGCACACAACGGTTCTGTGGCAGTTGGAATGTGACAGTTGATCAGAGGAGGTGGGAGTAACAGCTATGGGGGAGGGAAAGGGGGGGAGGGACAAAGAGGTGGTGGGTGCCTGCAGCCAGGGGGCAGCTCTGTCACAGACATGGGGATCATGTTAACACAGCAACATGGGTCAGTGCAACGCAGCACATGGAAATGAGCCCCGAAATGCTACCTACCTATGTGGCTATACTGCTTCTATCATTTCCTGGTCACTAGCACACACCACTTTGTTATTGTGTTAGCGTGGTTACTGCTGCGGTGCTTTGTGACGGCGTTTGATGAAATAGTACACAGGCACACTGGGGTGAAGGCCTGCCACAAAATCATCTGACTCCATGCCGTACCAAAATGGGCACAAGTGAAAACCCTTCCCATAGCGACTGGTATAGGGTGGCACCATTACCAAACTCTAAGCTTTGACCACCCACCATGCCAAGAAAGAAAGCTCCCCACACTGGCCAGAGAGAGGTTACAAGAAGAACAACATTAAGGAAAAATAAATACAGCGCACAGATGATGGATTACTTGGCCCAGCTACCACGCCTGTGTAACAGCATGGGCTTTCATCCTCTATTTTGTGCTAAACTTCTTGAAACTTTAGGCTTTGCCAGCATTTTCATGAACATACCAATGGTTATCCAAATACTTGCAAACAAGGAATGACAGAACACAGCCCTTCTCCAGCAATGACATCAAAGTGAGCTAACCCTGTTTATTCACAAAATATAAATTGACCTCTCTTGCTACTGTTCAACCGGCTCTGCTGGCTTGTTATGGTTTGGTTGTTAGTAAGTATAAGGTCTTGTATACTGGTTTATCGTTGTAGAGTTGCTTATGAGAGATGGGCAGTGTCAACTAGGTTTAATTAGGGTTGTTTGTGAGGCAGTGTGGGCTAGTGGCTAAAGCACTGGATTAGCATGCAGGAGGACCTGGGTTTTATTCCTGTGTCTGCCACTGCTTTGCTGGGTGATCTTGGGGAAAGTCACTCCCTTCCCTCTGACTCAGTTTCCCCAATCCAATAAGGATACAATATTGATCTCGTGTCGTGTGAGAACTAGGCACATTTATTATTTGTGGTGAGATTGCTCATGTATTAAACTGTGCACACTTATTTTGTATTGGAAAGTTAAATGTCAGCTAAGGGGTGTGCACACTGGTTTGTTGTTGGGTTTCGTGGAACTGTGTGATTGGCATTGATGGGGGGTTATTTTGAGCATTTAAACAAAACCAAAGCCCTAACATAAAGAAATGAGTTTTGTACAAAATATAAATAAAAAAATACAAAATAGTTATGATTTATATATAAAAGCTTGTCATTTTGAAGACAGAGCTTCACAAATGATCTGTGCTATATGGAAAATTGCTGCACATTCCACATAAATGTGGCCACTTTTTAGGGGGAACATGGCAGTTGTATATCATTATCCAGCAACATATCACAACTGTTCAGCACAGGAACAGAAAACGAAGGATAATACAATAGTGCGTCCAGTGGAAACTGTTGGGGGTATGTAGGCCAGCAGAATGTAAATAAACACATTTCTGTTTGACCAGATTCTGGGGCTAACATCTTTATATTTGGGGAAAGGCCATGGGCTCTTTAATAGTCACAGCAAGTTAGTACCTTAGTTCTACTTTCTCACCTAAAAGGAGACACTTTCAACACCACAGGCCCCTCAACATTCTGCTGGGCTTATTGATTAAGTGTTGACTCCCAGAAGAGTGCTGCCTACTGAATCACCAGCACTGCTTTCTGCAGTACTCTGTTTTTTCCTTGGAGGATTCCCAGCCAAGTATTGACCCAGCTTGCCCTTGCTTCATTTGTGAAGCCACAGCCCAAAGCAGAAGTGCTAGAAGCAAATTGCCAGAAGGAGGTCAGATTTTGGGCCTGTTAATGATGACACTTTCCCTTTATAGTATAAACCTTCTACACCTTGTGAAACGTAACATGTGGAAAAAACATAATTTTTCCATATGGCAAAGGCAGCTTCTGGCTTTACTGTATTGAAACAATGAATGGGTTGTAAATTCTTTTGGCTCAGCCTTAGGGAACTGGTACTTTCTTTCTACCCTTTTAAGCAAGTACATTGGCAGGTTGCCTGGTCTCCCCTGGTCCCGCAGATCTGTTTGCCTTCTGTTTGCCAAATGCCTAAAAAAAGGAACCAATCAGATCACATTTGCCTAATGGATTTATGAATCTCCTTAGGTGCCATCAGGTCTAATTTCTTAGCGAGCTGTGACAGTTTAACACCTGGGCAATGACTGCAGAGGGGGTGATCGATGGCTAAGGGACCGCAGAAACCTGGAATCATTACTATGCTACAGTAAAAGCTATAACCAAGCCCTGTGAAAACCTTCTCCAAGTGTTAATGGAACCATGTAAATAAGGATAAAGGTAGGTTTCCCTTGTGATAGTTGCAGCAAAGTTATTTTCTTTGTGGTTCATGCATTTTGCCAGATGGCCTGGAACTGTTTGTCAAGCTGAACTTGAAAAGGTTTTATTTACTACTGGGCTTTATTGAACTGTGGTTTCAACCATTTATAAAGAGATCCTTTCAGGAGGTAGGAGCTGTAATAAACTGTTTCTTCACGCAGAGTGCACTTGAATCACAGCAATTCACTATGTGCTATGGTGGTGCCTAAATACTATGGGGACGGTGCATTAGAAATGCCTTAATTAGAGGTACTTATTTCCGTGCTGACTTTGTAGCAGATTAGGTTTTGTGTGATCAAAGATTGGAAGGTGCGACTGCATCCCTGAACAAAGCGAGCGCTAAGCAATAACACTGATCCTGTGTGAACTAATTTGCTATGGCTCTCTGTCACTAGGAGAGGGCCATGTTGTTGGAATCTGGAACAGAAGCAGTTGCCATATGGCCAGGTTTTGGCATATCAATGGATCCTTTTGTGGTTCTGTTGGCAGTGGTAAGGATAGATTGGTTCAGGAAGTAATACTGATTTCATTTCTGCTAGCTTGACTGAACCTAGGATGGATTGAAATGTACTATAAGCAGGGCTTACCTGTTGGATGCTGTGCAAACATGGATTGCAGACACTTATGTAAGACTTGTAGGGTAAAACCTGCTAAAAGTGCTAGGGGTTTCTTTTAGAGCTTTTTTATATTCCAATAGGCAAAAAGAGCTTTATTTAAAAAAAATTAATTTGCCATGCCCTTCATCTCTACTGTATAGTCAAGGTCTCAGGGTATGTTTTAAAACTATAAGTAAGGCTAAGATTTATTCACGGTTATCTTTAGTAAAAGTCACCGACAGGTCACGGGCAATAACCAAAAATTCACCGAAGCCCCTGCCTCTGACCTGTCTCTGACTTTTATTAAAAATAACTATGACAAAATGGGGAAGGAGGAGGATCCAGCACCCACCACTACTGGGGCTCCAGGCTTCCCCCCACCCATGGTGACTGAAAGCACGGGGTCCCCCCATCTGCCAGCAGCAGCTTGGAGCTGTGAGGTCTGCCCTGGCAGTTGGGAGCTGCAGGGTCCCCCCCGCCCCGCTCCACCACCCCTGGCAGTGGCTCAGAGCTGTGGAGATCCCCCTGCTGCCCGCAGTGCCAGCTGGGGGCTACGGAGGGGCTCCTGCCTCCAGCAACAGCTAGGAGTTGCAGGGGGGGCCCACTGGCTGACAGCTCCAGCCCCATTGTCCCAGGGCTGAAGTGGATTCAGTGACTTCCATGACATTTGTGACAAAATCTTAGCCTTGACTACGAGCACTTATAACTGCAGTGTTAGAGACACTGTTGGAAAATGGCAATTATTTTTAGTGGGGATTTTTTTTCTATATCTCCTGCAAATATTTTTATTTTCTGATCTGAATCTGAAACTGAAAAATGTTTCGTTTTCAAAAACAGCTTTTCTTTACAAAATTAAATTTGCAGTGCAACTTTTCAAAAACCCAATCTTGAATTATGTTTACCAAATATTGTTTGGTTTTCAATTTCTGTTTTTATAGAAAAAATTTAAAACTTACTCCAAAATGAAAATGTTGATAGAAAATGTTTTCATTTTGATTGAAAGACCCTTTGTCATCAAAAAAGTTTTGACAATAAGTTTTCTAAAACCTCTAGGGCTAAATTCCTCCCTGTTGTCACTTCACTGTCAATGGAACTGCATCAGGGATTAATTTTGTTCACTGTCTTTCAGACAAAATGGTAAAGGCCACCATCATCCACCATTGATGGTAGTGGAAGCTTTGCCATTGATTTCAGTGCCCATGCAGAGCACTGAGTCTGATCATGATGTCTTGGCCAATATTTCCTCCTCTGGCTCTAATATCTGAGGCTGTGCATGAGCTATTGTGAGAGCCAGTGCTGCCATAGTTAGCTTGTTGTCATACTTTTTGGGATTCCTAGATAAAAATTCTGTTCTTTGTTTGGATGAACTAGCTATTGCTCCTAGACATAAAATTGCGGACCTATGCTAACCTCAACCATGTCTCACTGACTGGCCTGGATCTACTTGATTTGACTGCGGATGGACGTAGTCAGGGGTGTGCTGAAAAACACTCAGTGCTACAGAACAGCAGCTTCTCCATTATGATCCCTGACTTGACTCAGACAAAACTGATTTTCCTGAAAGTTTGCTAGATCTTGTCAGGGAAGTTTGGTAACTACTAGACAAAGCTTTTAAAGTTATGTGGTTAAATCCTGGCTCTATTGAAGTCAATGGCAAAACTCCTGTTGACTTGAATGGGTCTGGGATTTCATCCATGGGGTGTTGAAAATTCACCTCTAGTTGAATTTTGAATATTTTTCTAATTCTTCTTAGCTCATCATCACTCCCAAATAATCTGATCCGTGAACTCCAATGTTTTTGTTTTGCTGGCGTTGCTGCAAAGGTACCTCTTAGTATTTGTGGGAGATAACAATATTAAGAGTTATAAAGAGCAAAGCTTATAGAACAATCATTTACAAATACAAACTGAACTTCTGACTTCAACTTCTGGCTGAGCCACAGATTTATTGGGGATAGCTGGGTGCAGGAGCAGCAGGTTGGAGAGAAAGGAAGTATATATTATTATACTATTTTACAGATGGGAAACTGAGGCACAGAGAGCCTCAGTGACATTCCCAAGGTTATATAAAAAGTCACTGGAAGAGCTGGAAACAGAACCCAGCTTTCTTGCATCTCAGTTTAGTCCCATCATTATAAGACCATTTGTCCTCTTGTATATGGGTGTGGTTTTTTGTTTTTTAATTTTTTTTTTTTTTGCCTTTTAACATTTGAGTTTAACTTGAACTTTACAACACATTTCTACCTGATTAGATGGACTTGTTCTTTAAAGGGGGTAGATTTCATACATGGTTATGTTGATTCATCCCAGAATAGGTGAAGTTAAAATGGACTAGATAAATTAGCCAGGGTAGACAGCAGCCCCTACCTGTTTATCCTTTGCCTTTTTTCTGAAGCAAACCTAATCTATCTAAGCCACACCAGACAGATAGTTTAGTAAAATAGCACACTGTTGAATGAGCCATTCCCATTGCATACTGCCTTTTCCTTGCCAGCTACTTATGATGCAATTGTTGTTAATCTACATGGCCTCTTCAAAGCATTAATATATTTCTGGAGCACCTCCAGAGTCCTACATGAGGATTTCCTGCTCTGAAGGGTAAATGCAACTGAAGAACATGGGCTCTTGCAAAACAACAAAACCTCACTTTGTGTAGGAGAGATGGGATTTTAAAGCCCCAGGACTGTAATTCATATTGTTAATGCTCACTGGTGACTCTCACCTGGGCTTCAGCGCAGTTCTATGGGAAAATAACTGACTTCACTCTGAGCAAGTTCTTCTGTATTCAGCACTTGTATTGCTGGACAGCAGCTTGCCCAGCTGCCTCAAAGGAAAGTCTCCAAGGGCCCATCTACACTACAGAGCTGCCTAGGCAGGGGAGCTGGGTACAAGACAATTACAATTTGTAGGGTACATTGCACTATAACAGTGTTCCATAACCAGGCTAAATAGGCCTATGCACATAGGCAGTGCCTTGGTTAGTACTGTGTTTGTAGCTATGGCACCACCCCTGAATCTGCCTGTCAGAAGAGTATGCAATCAACCAAAGCTTGGCATTTAGGGGAATGAACATTCATATGCATCAAATGAAAACCAAAAGAACTAAATTCTGTTTTAGAAATTATTTGGAACCAAATCTTGGGAAACAGAGCCAAGCTTGGGCTAAAGGACTTTGGCCTCCATAGTCCTCAGAATGAGCTGTGGCTACCAGAGGGAAGTGAGAGAGAGTGTGTGTGTGAGAGACTACTGTTCCTCCCTTCCGCATGAGGTGTTGGCCTATTGGATCTGTGCTGTGTATACAAGCACTGGCAAGGCTCTGGATAGGGCCGGCTCTGGGCACCAGCTAAGCAAGCTGGTGTCTGGGGCAGTGCTGCTGAAGGGGCGGCACTCCGGCTGTTCTTGGGGCAGCACTCCGGCAGCAGCCATGGCTGCAATTGGGCTGCAGCTCCTCTCCAATGGTCCCTCTCTCCAGCGGCGGCATATTTGGCAGGTTTTTTTTTTTTTTGGCTGCTTGGGACTGCAAAAAATGTAGAGCCGGCCCTGGCTCTGGACATGCCAATGTTCCTCCACTTATGAAGGTCTCCTCTGCTTTTGCTTCTAGACGGCCACATGTTCCAACTGTGATCAGACCTCAGACCCTTGTATAAGATGTCCTGGGATTTGTTCTATACGTCCATTAAAATCACCCCCACTAGGATGGTTTTCAAGTGAAAACCAGTTACTTTGAGACCCACTGATATTTCACACTTATGCTAACCAGCATTCCTGTGTTCCCCAAACCAGATAAACACAAAATCTCATGTGGAATATAACTATTCTGTTATCCAGAGTGAATAAACCATGAGTAGCAGCATTTGGATATCCATGCAGTTGGCAGAGAGCTGAAGTATACAATTAGCTAATATGCAATTAACTGGATTAGCAGCCCAGGCAACCAAATGAGGTTTGCTCAAGACCATGTGATTTTCATGCATGTAAGTGGATTAGGTAGCAAAGCACTGAGCAGGTAGATAAAGTGCACTGTACCACTAAGTCTGTGATGGATGGCCACGTTCAGCGAGGCTCACATCTATCCTGGAATTCACTCTCATCTCGCTGCCTCACTATTGCATCTGGTCTGTTTAGTGGTGAGTGACCTCTCCCTGGGTGTGATGGATGCTCACATGGTTGCCATTTGAAACACATACACAGCTCAAAGCTGTATTCCTACTTAACTTCCCTTCCCCTTTACACCATGGTGTCCAAATTATGGCCCGAAAGCCTATTACAGCCCAAAGGAGCATTTTAAAATGTGTCCCATGGCTGCCCTATAAGATCAGGCAAAGCTCATTAACTTCAGGAACTCAAACAAGCGCCATTTTCTGTTCATCTGCTGCATGAAGAGGAGAGAAGCACAAGGAAATAGGCTTATGTGCCTTCAGTGCCTGATCTTGCAGAGTGCCTTGGGCCTGCAGCGCCCATTGGCTTCAGAGGGCATTAGGGGCCCTCAGCCTTTCTCAGGATCAGACCCTTATTTTGGCAGCGAGAAAAATGGTGTAGCTTTATGAGACAAATTAGGTGCATGCCACCATGTTCTTTGCAGCTGCTAAACCAGCCCTCAGTATCACAGGTGCTAGGCACTATTGCTTGATGTGGCCAAATCAGTCTTTTACATTGTTCACCATTCAGGGTTAAAGCTGGTCAGAACCCAGAATTCCCATTCTACAGGAAATTACACAATTTTGGATCTTTTTCATTCTAAATCAGAATGAAAAACTGAAACTTCCTGCAGAATGAACTGAGATTTTGTTTAGGAAAAAAATCAAAATGACATTTCATTTCAACCTTATTGAAACATTTCAACTATAATACAATATTATATAATTATAATAAATTTTTATTAAACATAAAAATCCAAATTGAATATTTTGACCTTATCACAATGAATCATTTCAGTATTTTTCATCAAAAAATTCAAATAAGCCAACACTGTGTGCAGAAGATGACAATTTTCTGAAATTGAAATTTTCCTGATGGACAATATCAATCAGCTCCACTGAGGATACTGAATGAGATGCTCCTACAATTGTCCCAATCTTTGTAGCATAGAATAGTGATAGTGCAGACTCTGGGCCTTTTATCCCAGTACTCTTTTAAATAAGAGCAGTATCTATAAAATCTGTTTTACCTTAATCATAGCATGTTAGCATCTCTGCAGCTTCTCACCCTCCCAGTCTGTCAGTTTGTGGACATTCCACAGGGAGGGAGTGTTGTCTAGTGGTTGGACGAGGAGGAATAGGGTGCAGGATGCCTAGGCTCTATTAAAACTAACTTGCTTTGTGACCTAAGGCAGATCTCTTAACTGCTCCATGCCTCAGTTTCCCCATCCGTAAAATGCATACAGTGTGTGATGTCTCATGCAGGTATGGTGAGTGCTAATTATGATGTTTGTGAAGTGCTTCATGATAATGTTTGTAAAGTTCTTCAGCCCCAAAGGAGGTGCTGGGGTTTGGGGTTTCTGCCCCATAGGTTTTAAAATATTTACCAGAGTGCCACTCTGGACAGCTCTGACTGAATTTAAGCCCTGCTTTAGGATTACTGAAAGCCAGTTTTACAAATTGTTGGATTATTTTGGTTTGTTCTTGAGGGCAGGGTTCAGAGAGGGAATAAATAGATGGTGGAATTCAGCTGTAAACCTTCAGGGCAGGGCTAAGCTGGGGAGCAGAGCACAGGGTAGACGTGGACAGAGTTGTGACCCAGCAGCCTTTTGCTCACTCTCTCCAATCACTGCCAAATTCCCTCTCATTGCATAGAAGTGATCACTAGGATGATAATAGTGGAAATATTTTAAAAATAATATAAGGTTTCTTTAATCAGTTTTCCTTTTATTATTATTTCCATCAATATTTTTTCTCACTCTTATTCTGTTTTAGCACTGGAGGCTGCTTTGGACCTCTGCTCCTCCTTATTACAGAGATTGTGAGCTCTTTCCTAATGTCTGCAAAGCCCATTCACACCTACGGAGCTGAATTAATAATATAATTCTGTTACTCTTTATTATATAACTGGGGGGAGGGGGAAGGGATGTCTGCATAAGCTAACCGGCTCTGAATGTGTCCACTGGGCTCTAATTAATGCAGATGTTATGCATGCTCCCGTTCCTCATGGACTCAGTTGCAGCAGCATGTTGATCACCCAGGCGCCTGTCCAATGCATGGCAGAAGTTGCTATGGGGAAAGCCCTAGGGCTCCCAATTCAGCAGAGGTTCTTGTGAACAAAAGGTGCCTGTTGGAGTGCCAGGAGGTGGCTGCTGCAGCAGAGAATGGTTCTGCTGCCAAATGTGCCTTTTGTGTATGTGTATAGGATGCAAACAATACAAATGCAAATACAAACAATATAGTACAGCAGTAGCTGAGCAGGTGTCAGGTTACAGCCATGGAAGTGGGTGTGGAGAAGATGGTCTGTTCTCCTTTACAACTGGAAAAGACCCCTCACACAGTGCCTCTGACCCAGAGCAGACCTGTTTCCTAACTGCTCCCCCTTCTGCCTGTGAAAATGCAGCTCAGGGACTACCTGATAACATTCAAATATTTGGTGGAACTTGTCCACATTGTCCACCATGAGGGGGAAGCAGTGTTCATCCATCAATGGAATCTGGATCAGGGAATGTAAATGTAGCGGAACTCCTTAAACAGCCAAGGGATGTTCAGTTTGGTTTTTCTGTCGGGTTGGACTGAGGTCGATGGAGGCTGTACAAGTGGTAGAGCTAGGTGGACAGATTTGAGATTACTTTTGATCTCCTAACACTGTTTGTTCATCTTATTATGAACCCTTTCTGTGGCTGCAGATACCACAGGACAGACTCGTGAGTAGCTCTCATCCATTTTCCTTCCCTCGATATGCCAAAGGGCTATGGACACAGCACCTTCCATGTGGAACTTAAATTCAGCATCTATGGGATCTCTTTTGTTAGGGTGTATCTATATGGGGGTTTTAATACAAATCTTTTTGATGCACATCAGGTAACTCATATCACACAAGTCATACCAACAATTTCCATTTTCAATTCACCTTGTGTGGACACACAATAGCAGTTTTCTAAAATCTGAGAGCATAACATTCTCCTGGGGTATCCAATGGTCCTTTGCTTTGTTGCCGAGCAGTGTCCATCTTGGGACTGTTTTCACTGTGAATTGTGGGAAGCCAGTTAAATATTTTTTTTAAAATCCCATGATTCTGCTGTCTGCCCCATACTTTTTCTGGGTGGGTCACACCATTTTCAAGTTGCTGTTGGCCAGCATTGACCCAACAATGCTTCACAATGCTATGGTGACAAGCGTGAATACTCACAGGCATCTTCGGCTGTATTAGTACATTTGAAACCAATGACTTCTGCACTGGCATTTGACTGTTGCATCAACAAACAGATGATGCGGGAGCAGGAGAATATTCTATAGCAGCAGCTCCTCCAGCAGCAGGAGGTTACTCTGAAGCAGTGGCAGCACGATGAGGCAGAAGAACAGGAGGCCACTGAGTTGTTGGAACAAGAAGATGGGTTCCTGGCTCACTAGCAGAGCGTGCAGTGCTATTTCTGGGCCCAGGAAACCAGCATGGGTTTGTGGGAGAAGATCATCCTGCAGAGTGGGGATGACCAGCAGTGTGAAAGAACTTCATGTTGGGAAGGGCTACCTTTTTGGAGATCTGTGGAGAAGTGACCCCCTGGAGATTCAGCAATAGCAGACCAATGTGCATGCCCCATACCCATGGAGAAACAGGTCGCCATTGCCATCTGGAAGCTGGACAACCCAGAATGTTTCCATTCTTTAGCCAACCAATTCAGCATGGGGAGATCAACTGCTGGGGCAACTCTCATGCAGGTCTGCTATGCCTTTGATAAGGTGCTGTCTAATGGGGTGATGAAGCTGGATAATGCCCAGGAGGCTATTGATGGCTTTGTATACATGGGGTTACCAGACTATATGGGGCAGTTGATGGAACTCATGTGCCTTCATTTGCTCTTCCCTCCCTCAAGCCTTTCACCAGGGTGCAGAACTTATAAACAGAAAGGGTTATCTCTCCATGGTGCTCCAAGGACTGATGGATCACTGCAGCAGGCTAACAGACATAAATGCAGGATGGTTTGGGAGGGTCCATGATGCTACGATTGTTCGGAACTCAGTGCTATTTAAATGAATTAAGAAAGGACTGTTTGCCCCTGGGGGTCTGTACTGGGACCAGTCCTATTCAACATATTCATAAATGACCTGGAAAAAGAGGTAAACAGTGAGATGGAAAAATTTGCAGATGATACAAAGAGATAGTTAAGTCCCAAGCAGACTGCGAAGACCTACAAAAGGAGCTCACAAAACTGAGTGACTGGACAACAAAATGGCAGATGAAATTCAATGTTGATAAATGCAAAGAAATGCACATTGGAAAACAAAATTCCAACTATACATATAAAATGATGGAGTCTAAACTAGCTGTTGCCACTCAAGAAAGAGATCTTGGAGTCATTGTGGATAGTTCTCTGAAAAAAAAAATCCACCAAATGTGCAGTGGCAGTCAAAAAAGTGAACAGAATGTTGGGAATCATTAAGAAAGGGATAGATAATAAGACAGAAAATATCATATTGCTTCTATATAAATCCATGATATGCCCACACCTTGAATACTGAGTGCAGATGTGGTTGCCCCATCTCAAAAAAGATATATTGGAATTGGAAAAGATTCAGAAAAGGGCAACAAAAATGATTAGGGGTATAGAATGGCTTCTGTATGAGGAGAGGGTAATAAAACTGGGACTTTTCAGCTTGGAAAAGAGATGACTAAGGAGGGATATGATAAAGGTCTATAAAATCATGACTGGTGTGGAGAAAGTAAATAAGGAAGTGTTATTTACTCCTTCTCATAATGCAAGAACTAGAGTTCACCAAATTCAATTAATAGGCATTAGGTTTGAAACAAACAAAAGGAAAAAGAAAAGGAGTACTTGTGGCACCTTAGAGACTAACAAATTTATTAGAGCATAAGCTTTCGTGAGCTACTGCTGTAGCTCACGAAAGCTTATGCTCTAATAAATTTGTTAGTCTCTAAGGTGCCACAAGTACTCCTTTTCTTTTTGCGAATACAGACTAACACGGCTGCTACTCTGAAACAAAAGGAAGTATTTTTTCACACAACGCGCAGTCGGTCTGTGGAACTCTTTGCCAGAGGATGTTGTGAAGGCCAAGACTATAACAGGGTTCAAAAAAGAATTAGATAAGTTCATGGAGGATAGATTAATCAATGACTATTAGCCAGGATGGGCAGGGATGGTGTCCCTAGCCTCTGTTTGCCAGAAGCTGGGAATGGGAAACGGGATGGATCACTTGATGATTACCTGTTCATTCCCTCTGGGACATCTGACCCAGTATGGCCACTCTTACGTTCTAATGAGCACTGTGGACGTTACTGGTGTGGAGGTTTGTCTGGTTATTCTGGGACACTCAGCTTATCCCCTGATGCCCGGGCTAGTGAAGCCATATGCAGGCTGCTGCTTGAACAGAAGGAAGGAACATTTTAACTATCACCTGAATAGTTGCAGAATGGTGGTTGAGTGTGCATTTAGCCTTTGGAAAGCAGGTGGTGCTGTTTATGGAATAGGTTGCAAGCAGCAGGAAAAAAGTTCCAACTATTATAGCAGCATGTTGTGTTTTGCATAATATTTTTGAGAGCAAGGGGAAAAGCCTTACCGGTGGGTGGGAAGCTGAGGAGAGGGGACTTGCTCAAAGGTTCAGTCATCCAGTAAGGCATTATACAGAGAACACAAACACCCATGGGCATCCTGTCAGGGCTGCCTACTGTTCGTATTTTGAGTCACATGCCTGAACAGGTTAGCCTGTGGGGGTGTATTGGTATGCAGACATTGTGAAAGCTGGGGTTATTGTGTGTGGGTGGTTGAAGTTTAACATTCCCTCCATGCTTTTGTAAAAGTCTGTGTTATTTCCACTTTATTTAAAGGATTCTCTGTGTTAAATGCAATGATGACCCATAAAGATTTTACTATGAAATGTGATAAAGCTCTGTCCTTGCCTCTGTGGGTCCCGCATTTCCTGGCGGATTTCACCAGCCTCAGAGGCTCACTGGGACCCTCCACGTAACCCTTCTTTCTCTAGAGACAAGGGTCACAGTCTACTGAGCCATTTTCATCATAAGCCAGCGAGGGAGGTGAGGAGAAGTTATCCTTCCTAGCACAATCTCTGTTGTCTCTCAGTCTCAGTGATTAAATAGGGGGCAAAGGTGGGGGCGGGGGGGAGCCCGGGCCCACCCTCTACTCCGGGCTCCAGCCCAGGGACCCTAATAGTATTAGCTATGGTAGCTGACCTTTTAGAAACATGACATGTCCAATTCCCTGGGCTACTTCCCCCACAGCAGCATTCGCTTCCTCAAGCTCCACTTCACCCTTACCTCAGGGCCTCCTTCCTTGTGCCTGATATGATGTGTACTACTCAGCCTCTCCAACAGCGCAACTTCCTCCCACAGCTCCTGACATGCACACCCACCTGACTGACTAGGAGGCTTTTAACTAGTTTCAGCCAGCCCCTGATTAGCTTCAGGTGTCCCAATCAACATAGCATTCTCCCTGCCTTCTGGAAAGTTCTTAATTGGCCCCAGGTGGCTTAATTAACCTGGAGCAGCTTGCATTTCACTTAACCCGGTACCAGGAATTTGTTTAGCCTGGAGCTAATATATCCATCTCCTACTACTTTTCTATAGCCATCTGGCCTTGCCCCGTCACATATCCCCTGCCTCTGCTCAACACCATAGACTTGGGCAACTTGGGATGCGAGGCAGTATGCTCGTGACAGACCAACAGCGTTGCCATGGTGGCATCCAGCCCTGTGCCTTATGCGGAACTGGAATGGTTGGAGGGATAAGAACCACCTGGTGTCCCTTGCATTCTTTTCCTTATTCCGCTGCATCCACTGGAGGGGTGCATGGTCCATCACAAGAGTAAATCGCCGGCCTAAGAGGTAATAACGCAGTGTCTCCATAGCCCATTTGACAGCAAGGCATTCTCTCTCAACTACTGCGTATTTTTGTTCTCTTGAGAGAAGCTTTCTGCTTAGGTAGAGGATCGGGTGTTCCTCTTCTCCCACCATTTGAGACAGAACTGCTCCCAACCCCACCTCGGAAGCATCTGTTTGTAAAATAAATTCCCTGTTAAAGTCTGGGGCTATGAGTACGGGGTCATTACAGAGGGCCGTCCAAAGGTGCCCCCTCTGCTTCATTGGTCCACTTTACCATGTCTGGACCTTGGGCCTTCACCAGGTCTGTTAGGGGACTTGCCCTAGTGGCGAAATGGGGAATAAAATGTCGGTAGTAGCCTACCACGCCTAGGAACACATGGACCTGCTTCTTTCGGGTTAGCCGGGGCCAGTTTTGAATTGCCTCTAGCTTATTTGTTTGGGGCTTCACTATGCCCCTTCCCACAATATATCCCAGGTATCTAGCCTCTGCTAGCCTTATGGCGCATTTAGTGGGATCAGCAGTGAGGCCAGCCTGCCTTAAGGTGCGCAGTACTGCCTCAACTTTCTCCAAGTGGGTTCCCCAGTCTGGCGTATGGATGATGACATCATCTAGGGATGCAACTGCATAACTAGTATGGGGGCGCAGCAGCTTATCCATGAGGTGCTGGAATGTGGCTGGGGCCCCATGTAACCCAAAAGGGAGGATGGTGTACTGGAATAGCCCATCCGGGTGGAGAATGCTGTCTTTCCTTTAGCTTCTTTGGTCAGAGGAATCTGCCAGTACCCTTTTGTCAGATCCAGTGTAGTCAAGAATGGGGCGCTACCCAGTCGGTCAACCAGTTCATCGATGTGTGGTATGGGGTATGCATCAAACTGGGATATTTCATTCAGTTGGTGAAAGTCATTACAGAATCTCATGGTACCATCAGGTTTAGGCACTAGAACAATTGGACTGGATCGCTGACTGTAAGATTCTTCAGTAACCCCTAATTCTAACATTTTCTTTTCTTCAGCCTTGATTTCCTCTCTTTTGGCTGCTGGGATTCGGTAGGGTCTCAATGTTACCTTGGCTCCGGGGATCGTGCAGATATGGTGATAGGTCTCAGTCATCCGCCCTGGTTTTGTAGAGAACACATCTCTGTTGCGATTAATCATGTCTGCTGCCTCGATCTTTTGGACCGGCGTCAAGTCGGATGATATCCTCACTTGCTCGTGTAAGTTATTCTCCTGGGGGAAGGGTCTCCTGCATGACTAAGCATGCTTCTCGATCGTGCCAAGGTTTTGGAAGATTGATGTGGTAAATTTGCTCCGATTTCCAGCAGCCTGGCTGCCGCACCTTATAGTTCACCTCTCCCACAGCTTCGATTATTTTGTAGGGTCCCTGCCACTGGGCCAACAGTTTACTTTCTGCTGTGGGCACCAGTACCATCACCGATCCCCTGGTTGGAACCGTAGAAGCTTTGCTTGGTGGTTATAATGGGTTCGTTGGGTCTCCTGTGCTCTCTCCAAGTGTTCCCATACAATGGGCGTAACTCGGGCTATCTGATCTCTTATCTGCAGTACATGCTCAACTATGTTCCTTCCGGGATTTGGCTCCTCTTCCCAGGCTTCTCTGGCTATATCCAATATGCCCCGAGGGTGGTGCCCATATAGTAGTTTGAATGGAGAGAAACCCGTGGAGGCTTGCGGAACCTCCTGGATGGCGAACATGAGGTAAGGCAATAGGGTATCCCAATCTTTCCCATCCCGGCTCACCACTTTCCTGATCATGGTCTTGAGGGTCCTATTGAACCTTTCCATAAGGCCATCTGTTTGTGGGTGGTATACAGAGGTCCATAGGGCTTGTACATGGAGCAATGAATGGAGATCTTTCATCAACTGGGACATGAAAGGTGTCCCTTGATCAGTCAATATCTCCTTGGGTAGCCCAACCCGGGCAAAGATCTGTACTAGCTCCTTAGCTATGGTCTTGGAAGCTGTGTTGAGCAGGGGAACAGCTTCCAGGTACCAGGTTCCATAGTCCAGTACAACAAGCACATGTTGGTGGCCCTGAGCTGTCTTCTCTAGGGGCCCTACCAGATCCATGGCTATCCATTCGAAAGGAACCTCTATTATTGGAAGAGGTATCAAAGGAGCCCACAAGTGCGGGCGAGGGCTATGTAACTGACACTCCGGACAAGAGGTGCAGTATCGCCGGACATCTTCATGTACTCCTGACCAGACGAACCTCCGCAGGATCCATGTCTGGGTTTTCTCTACCCCTAGGTGTCCTCCAAACAGGTGACCGTGGGCAAGACTCAATATGGCTTTTTGATGTTTTCGTGGCACCAGAAGTTGTTGCATCTCTTGCTCCTGCATTTGCACCACGCAGTACAGGAGATCTTTCTTCACTATAAAGTAAGGTCTGGGACCCCAGACCTTCCCACCCATGGGTATCCCATCGATCTCGGCCACCTCTTTCCTGGCGTTATCATTTCTAGGGTCCTCCGCCTGGTCCTGCCCAAAAGTCTCTCTCAGGGACTAACCTGCCCAAGCTCCCAGGGGCCGGCTTCTGCTTCTTCCAATGGCTCGCCGCCATCATGGCTGAGGGCAGCTTCTGGCTCACCTTCTGTGGTGGAAGTTTCTCTGTTGGCTGCTTGCGTCCATCTGCCTACTAGGGAGGTCTTCTGGCCCTGGGTCAGGATCCGGGTTCCCAAGGCCTTCGCAGCCTTCCTCTCTTTTTTTGTGTTCCGGGTCTTTTGGGGGGCTGAGAACAGATCCTGAGAAATCTCAGCGAACATCGGGGGTTGACATTCCCCCGGTGACGAGTCACTGTCCTCAGGGTCCCCACCTCCCACCAGCCTCTCCGGGGGGAATAAATTATCAAACCCTGGATAGTCCCTCCCAATGACTACAGGATATGGGAGTTTAGAACTATGTCCATGGTCACCTCAATGGGGTTTCCCTGAACCTCTATCTCCACTGGGATGGTGGGGTAATGGCTCATGGTCCCATGCATGCACGTCATTGCTATGCATTTGGCTTGTAGCAGCTGACTATTCTTTACCAGCTTACCCGATATGAGGGTGATAGCACTCCCAGAGTCCACAAGCACTGTAGTCTCTGCTCCATTTATCCTCACTGGCCTGGTGTAATTAGGTGGGGCTAATGCAACCCCCGCGAGGTGGATAAGGGAGCATGGGACCTCCCAATCCCCCAAGTTACATGGCATAGGCTCCTCAGTGCTGGGACACTGCTGATATGTGTCCCCACTCCCCACATGCATAACATCTATAATTGCTTTTAATCACTCCCCTATCCTCGGGGTTAGGGGGTTTAGTCCCAGGGTTCCCCCCCACTCAGGCCAATCCCTTCCTTCTGGGGTCCCTGCTGGTTTTCGGCCCCCCCGCCTTCTTCCACTTAGGACTCCCCAGGGGTTTGGCTGCCCAACCTTCCAGGGTTGGGGTCGGGTGCTTGCTTCGAAAGGGGCCTTCCTTGGGTAGTCGGGTCAGTTCCCTGGCTGTCATCCATCTTTCTACCAGTGTGATCATCTCGTCATACGTGGACAGATCGGTCTGGCCTACCCATTTGTAGAGATCTGGCAGCAGTCCCTGCATGTAATGGTCTATGACCAGGGTCTCCAAAATCTTCTCCGACCTACACACCTCGGGCTGTAACCACTTCCGTGTGAGGTGTATGAGGTCAAATAGCTGGGACCTCGGCGGTTTGTTCTCCTGGTATTTCCACTCATAGAACCTCTGGGCCCTTACTGCTGCCGTTACCCCGATCATGCTAGGATCGCTGCCTTCAGACGGGTATAGTCAGTGGCATCCGTGGCAGGCAAGTCAAAGTAGGCCTTCTGGGCCTCTCCACACAAAGGGGCGAGAATGCTGTCCCACTGCTCCTGGGGCCACGCCTCACGCTGAGCAGTCCTTTCGAATGAGAGGAGACATGCCTCTACGTCATCTCCTGATGTCATCTTTGGCAGACAATCAGTGGTCCTCAGGGTTCGCGTCCCGTCAGACCCCCGGGCCTGGGTGGTGAGGATCTTCAGCTGGTCCATGACCTCTCTCAAGAGGGCACGAACTTGGGTCGCCTGGCTCAGCAAAAATTGATTTGGTTTCCTATGTAGCCACATAGACTCCTGTTGTGCCATTGCCTGAACCCAGGTGGCCTCCTGCTGGGCTGCCATGGCTTGTGCCAGAGCTCTTACCACTTCCTCCATTGTGGTATAAAGCAAACAAAAACCAAAACAAAAAAAAAATCCAAAACCCCAGTGCACTTTCTTCGTTTTTCTTCTGCACGCTGTGAACAAAGTCCCACTCCTGACCCCAGTTGTGACAAAGCTCTGTCCTTGCCTCTGTGGGTCCAGCGTTTCCTGGCGGATTTCGCTAGCCTCAGAGGCTCACTGGGACCCTCCACGTAACCCTTCTTTCTCTAGAGACAAGGGTCACAGTCTGAGCCATTTTCATCATAAGCCAGCGAGGGAGGTGAGGAGAAGTTATCCTTCCTAGCAGTCTCTGTTGTCTCTCAGTCTCAGTGATTAAACAGGGGGCAAAGGTGGGGGTGGGGGGGAGCCCGGGCCCACCCTCTACTCCGGGCTCCAGCCCAGGGACCCTAATAGTATCAGCTATGGTAGCTGACCTTTTAGAAACATGACATGTCCAATTCCCTGGGCTACTTCCCCCACAGCAGCCCTCACTTCCTCAAGCTCCACTTCACCCTTACCTCAGGGCCTCCTTCCTTGTGCCTGATATGGTGTGTACTACTCAGCCTCTCCAACAGCGCAACTTCCTCCCACAGCTCCTGACATGCACACCCACCTGACTAACTGGGAGGCTTTTAACTAGTTTCAGCCAGCCCCTGATTGGCTTCAGGTGTCCCAATCAACATAGCATTCTCTCTGTGTTCTGGAAAGTTCTTAATTGGCCCTAGGTGTCTTAATTGACCTGGAGCAGCTTCCATTTCACTTACCCTGGTAGCAGGGATTTGTTTAGCCTGGAGTGAATCTCTCTCTCTCCCTCCCACTGCTCTCCCATAGCCTTCTAGCTTGGAGGGAGGTGGGAAGCTGCTATTCTTCCTGCTGCTGGGCCCTGAGCTCTCCCTGCTGCTCCAGCTGCTCCTCTGGCTGGGCCAGACACCTCCCATTCTCTGCTACTTGACGGCTGGACCCCCCACTCTTGGGTGCTGCTACTGCTGCAACTGCAGCCCTGGGGTGGGGAGGGGGCTGCTAGCCCACTCCCCAGAGAGGAGGAGTGGGGACCCCAGCCACTGCTGTTGTGGATACCACCACCACCATCACCTGAGAGGGGTCCTTTCTGCCTGCCTGGACGACCACCTGGAGTTCCTGGAGCTCCTGCTGCTGCAGAGGCCGCTGCCTGGAGCTGCTGAAGCCCAAGGAGGAGAAGAAGAGGATCATCTGCCAATGGGGCAGCACCTAGAGACTTTGCAGACCACCGTGGAGGGGGCCCTAAGCCTGAGTAATTTTCAAACTGTGCTCTTGTGGTGGGGGTTTTGACTGTGTTTGTAGGGACACAGGGGGTGTGGCGTGGAGCTGCCCCCCGATCCATCTGTGTGTCCCCCCCAACCCCCACCACTACTACCACCACCGCTACCCCCTCCACCACCCCCACTGGCTGTATACCATCTGCCTCAGCTCCTGCCTCTGGACTCAGCTGCTTGCTTGGCTTGCCACGCCCTATTTCCACCCTTTGGGCCAGAAGCAGCAGCCAGCTAAAAAAGACTTGTGCAAGTGCACATGGGCACATGTGCCCCCCCCCCAGACTGCCTAACCCCCAGCTTTGCCCTTTACTACCTGCCCCATTTGCCACTTGCTTTGCCTCCTCTTTTGCTCCAGCCCCCCTTACTAGCTTCAGTTTGTTTGCCTGCCCCGCCCATTTCCTTCTGCAGCCTTTGTTTGTTTGCCCCGCCCCAGCCTCTGAGGCTAGCCCCTTGGTTTCCCTGTTCTACCCCCAGACCGCTTAGCCCCTCGCTCCGTGTGCCCATGCCCCCTCCCATGCGCTTGTGCAATTCCCCTTTTTAGTTGCAACCCTCTTCACTGCACCCTCAAATGTTGTTGAATCCCCCCCCCCCCCCGTAGTGCACCAAGAGGAGCCGGAATTTACACCTTGTGTCGGTGACTGACCCCAACCCCTGATTGCCCCCCGTCCAGCCCACCCCTTTTGGCGCCCTCCTCCCCTGCCTGCAGCCTAGCGGGGAGGAGTGGTCGACCTGCTTCCCCTCTCCCCTCCTCCTTTTGGTGTCCCCCTTTCCTCCTTGCTCATGATGGCGGGGGATGAGACGGGCGAGACCTCTCCAGTAGCCCGAGCTCTCCCTCCCCCGCCTGCCCCTCTGTCACCCCCCCAAGCTTCTACGTCCGCTGCCAAACCATCTGCCATCGCCCCCGCTGGGGCACCAGCCGCGACGGGCACCGGGGTGACCTCCACTGCTGCCACGTCTATTCACCCCCTCAGAGTTTGGGGGAGTCCTCCCAGCCGGCGGGAAGGGCCAGGGGAAGAAGAAGGGGAAGGGCCCCGCTAAAAAGAC